>NC_092245.1:20765700-21118200 GCF_036320965.1 Panulirus ornatus
CCATCACAGATGAACCTCTAATTCGTATTTAAGTTCCCACCCAAACTACGGGAAGGAATACCCCACAGTCCTCCCCCTTCCGTTCATCCCTTTTTGATGGTCTGTTGCCTAAAAGGAAAAAAAGAAAATATTTCCTGCATCTCGAAATTACATTTACATCTGAATGGCAGATCTGACAAAAGTCATATTGGAGTTTCAAGGAAAATTCTCCTAATGAAAATGATATGTGTATATATATATATATATATATATATATATATATATATATATATATATATATATATATATATATATATATATATATATATATATATATATATATATATATTTTTTTTTTTTTTTTTTTTTATACTTTGTCGCTGTCTCCCGCGTCTGCGAGGTAGCGCAAGGAAACAGACGAAAGAAATGGCCCAACCCCCCCCCCCCCCATACACATGTACATACACATGTCCACACACGTGTATACATACCTACACAGCTTTCCATGGTCCACCCCAGACGCCTCACATGCCTTGATTCACTCCACTGACAGCACGTCAACCCCTGTATACCACATCGCTCCAATTCACTCTATTCCTTGCCCTCCTTACACCCTCCTGCATGTTCAGGCCCCGATCACACAAAATCTTTTTCACTCCATCTTTCCACCTCCAATTTGGTCTCCCTCTTCTCCTCGTTCCCTCCACCTCCGACACATATATCCTCTTGGTCAATCTTTCCTCACTCATTCTCTCCATGTGCCCAAACCATTTCAAAACACCCTCTTCTGCTCTCTCAACCACGCTCTTTTTATTTCCACACATCTCTCTTACCCTTACGTTACTTACTCGATCAAACCACCTCACACCACACATTGTCCTCAAACATCTCATTTCCAGCACATCCATCCTCCTGCGCACAACTCTATCCATAGCCCACGCCTCGCAACCATACAACATTGTTGGAACCACTATTCCTTCAAACATACCTATTTTTGCTTTCCGAGATAATGTTCTCGACTTCCACACATTTTTCAAGGCTCCCAAAATTTTCGCCCCCTCCCCCACCCTATGATCCACTTCCGCTTCCATGGTTCCATCCGCTGACAGATCCACTCCCAGATATCTAAAACACTTCACTTCCTCCAGTTTTTCTCCATTCAAACTTACCTCCCAATTGACTTGACCCTCAACCCTACTGTACCTAATAACCTTGCTCTTATTCACATTTACTCTTAACTTTCTTCTTCCACACACTTTACCAAACTCAGTCACCAGCTTCTGCAGTTTCTCACATGAATCAGCCACCAGCGCTGTATCATCAGCGAACAACAACTGACTCACTTCCCAGGCTCTCTCATCCCCAACAGACTTCATACTTGCCCCTCTTTCCAGGACTCTTGCATTCACCTCCCTAACAACCCCATTCATAAACAAATTAAACAACCATGGAGACATCACACACCCCTGCCGCAAACCTACATTCACTGAGAACCAATCACTTTCCTCTCTTCCTACACGTACACATGCCTTACATCCTCGATAAAAACTTTTCACTGCTTCTAACACCTTGCCTCCCACACCATATATTCTTAATACCTTCCACAGAGCATCTCTATCAACTCTATCATATGCCTTCTCCAGATCCATATATATATATATATATATATATATATATATATATATATATATATATATATATATATATATATATATATCTTTCTTCTTTCATACTATTCGCCAATTGACTTGACCCTCAACCCTACTGTACCTAATAACCTTGCTCTTATTCACATTTACTCTTAACTTTCTTCTTCCACACACTTTACCAAACTCAGTCACCAGCTTCTGCAGTTTCTCACATGAATCAGCCACCAGCGCTGTATCATCAGCGAACAACAACTGACTCACTTCCCAGGCTCTCTCATCCCCAACAGACTTCATACTTGCCCCTCTTTCCAGGACTCTTGCATTCACCTCCCTAACAACCCCATCCATAAACAAATTAAACAACCATGGAGACATCACACACCCCTGCCGCAAACCTACATTCACTGAGAACCAATCACTTTCCTCTCTTCCTACACGTACACATGCCTTACATCCTCGATAAAAACTTTTCACTGCTTCTAACAACTTGCCTCCCACACCATATATTCTTAATACCTTCCACAGAGCATCTCTATCAACTCTATCATATGCCTTCTCCAGATCCATATATATATATATATATATATATATATATATATATATATATATATATATATATATATATATCTTTCTTCTTTCATACTATTCGCCATCTCCCGCATCAGGGAGGTAGCGTTAAGAACAGAGGACTGGACCTTTGAGGGAATATCCTCACCTGGCCCCCTTCTCTGTCCCTCCTTTTGGAAAATTAAGAAAACCGAGAGGGGAGATTTGCAGCCCCCCGCTCCCTCTCCTTTTAGTCGCCTTTTACGACACGCAGGGAATACGTGGGAAGTATTCTTTCTCCCCTATCCCCAGGGAAAGGGTCAACACGGCGTCCAGCCTACTTACTCTGGGCTCAACAAAGAGCTTCTTCCACCTGACGCAACCTTGGACTAGCGAGAAGAGGTTCTACTTACTTCGTCCAAGATAAAGGTTCTAGTGTACTTACCTCGGATCAACACTCCATCCAACCTACTTACCTTGAGACGACAAACCCTCCAACCTTCTTATCTTGGGCCGACCTACTTACCTTGGGTCAATACAAAGCTTCCAACCTACTTACTTACCTTGGGTCAACACACACAGCTTCCAACCTACTTACCTTGGGTCAACACACACAGCTTCCAACCTACTTACCTTGGGTCAACACACACAGCTTCCAACCTACTTACCTTGGGTCAACACACACAGCTTCCAACCTACTTACCTTGGGTCAACACACACAGCTTCCAACCTACTTACCTTGGGTCAACACACACAGCTTCCAACCTACTTACCTTGGGTCAACACACACAGCTTCCAACCTACTTACCTTGGGTCAACACACAGCTTCCCACCTACTTACCTTGGGTCAACACACACAGCTTCCAACCTACTTACCTTGGGTAAATACACACAGCTTCCAACCTACTTACCTTGGGTCAACACACACAGCTTCCAACCGACTTACCTTGGGTCAATACAAAGCTTCCAACCTACTTACCTTGGGTCAACACACACAGCTTCTAACCTACTTACCTTGGGTCAATACACAGCTTCCCACCTACTTACCTTGGGTCAACACACACAGCTTCTAACCTACTTACCTTGGGTCAACACACACAGCTTCCAACCTACTTACCTTGGGTCAATACACACAGCTTCCAACCTACTTACCTTGGGTCAACACACACAGCTTCCAACCTACTTACCTTGGGTCAACACACACCTTCCAATATCCACCCCCTGGGCCACCACATTGTCAGTGTGGAAGTAAGGTATTAAGGTGTACGGACCAGCTGGGAGACACGCGGGGTTGAGGAGCGCTACACCGAGGCCATCTGCCCCACTAAGCGAGGGTGGAAGAGGAAGGTAAAAACATCGCCCCAGCCAGAGTCTAGGACGTAAAATAACATAAATATCCTGAAGTGTAAGTGAAGAGCCTCGCTATTTACACTCAGTGTTTACCTCGACACTGGCTCAGGTTTGTTATGTCAGTTGACGTCGGGAATTCCTGGTGTTGACATATTGTCTGTAAACTTAGGACAAGAGGCCACGAGCGTCTTTGGCTGTCTCAAAGGTTCCAGACGCGACGGCTGCCTTGTTATAATACATTAGTGGTTTGTACAGTGAGCGTCTGCAGGTGGGAGGAACATTAGACCTCAGGTTGTCGTGTTCAGACGGACGTGGTCACTTGGAACACCACTTTCCCAGAGGTGTGAGTGGTGAAGGAAGATTCGTGTGTAGGTATGCAGATATTGCCCTCCCTCATAAGGAAAGTATTTCTGATGGGTAATATGCCAGACCCATTGGTGTTTTCCATGGATGTAACTCCCCCAAAAAATCATACACCTAACCTTGATATCTGTTTGTTGATCTATATCTACTCCAAGAGCCTCGTTCGTAGATACAGTATAGATATTATCTATACCCACCTTTCCTTGGGCTTCTGCAGATCATGACTGCGCAACTTCCAGTCGCAACAACTCCTTTGGAACAAGACGTTCCACGTCTGTCCTCCCTTTTGATCAACAGACAGTGATATAGCCAGTTGGTGTAACAGCAGCTGCCTCTGCAGGCAAAAAAACCCAGCTGCTGCAGCAAACAAACAACTTCCACAGCAGTAACTCCAGCAGCAGCTGCAACAGCTGGTACAGCAGCAACAACAGCATTAGACATAGCATCATCTCCTGCAGGAGAAACAGCTGGTACAGCAGCAACAATAGTATTAGACATAGCATCATCTCCTGCAGCAGAAACAGCTGGTACAGGAGCAACGACAGCACTAGGCACAGCAGTAACTCCAGCAGCAGCTGCAACAGCTGGTACAGCAGCAACGACAGCACTAGACATAGCATCATCTCCTGCAGGAGAAACAGCTGGTACAGTAGCAACGACAGCATTAGACATAGCATCATCTCCTGCAGCAGAAACAGCTGGTGCAGCAGCGGCTTCCACAGCCTCGACAGCACAAGGATAATAGCGCCCGGTTAGCCCATCTAGCAAGAACTATGTACCAAGTTGTGTGGTATGTAAATTCCCTCTTGCTGTTCCAAGTTCTGACGAGATCATATATCTGGACAAACGCTTCCGTGTTGAATGGTGTGCATGGTGGTGGTGGTGGGGGAGAAAGCAGGGCGCGCGGTGAGGGATGGAACGCGACAGATGAAGACCAGAGACAATCTCCAAGCGTCACGTGAGGCAGCTGGTGTGCCCGTACTGCGTCGCGTGAGGCAGCTGGTGTGCCCGTACTGCGTCACGTGAGGCAGCTGGTGTGCCCGTACTGCGTCACGTGCGGTAGATGGTGCACCGCACTGCGTCGTATGAGGCAGCTGGTCCATAGTGGCGCGTCGTGTGAGGCAGCTGGTGTGCCCGTACTGCGTCACGTGAGGCAGGTAGCACGTCGTGTTGCGTCACATGAGCTAGGTAGTGCACCGTGGTGCGTCACATGCGCCAGGTAGTACACCGTGGTGCGTCACATGCAGCAGGTGGGGGAACTATTGTATTTCGTCCTCAAGATTGGCCCGTAGTGATGTCCTCCACCCTGTGATGAAGGACCCCCAGAAAGGTCTCACTCGACAGGAAATTCAGTCCCTGTCTTAACCCAGAGTCATTCCTGGGTCTGGAGTTCACAGGATATTTCGAAACTGTATTGAAACACTGAGCTAAACCGCGATCCAAACACTTCTGTTTGAAATGAAATATCTTTTTCTAAGGACAGTAATGTAATCTAGTGATATATATGTCAGATGTGGGGTTGAGTAATGTAAT
The DNA here is from genome assembly GCF_036320965.1 of Panulirus ornatus. Lineage (NCBI taxonomy): Eukaryota > Metazoa > Arthropoda > Malacostraca > Decapoda > Palinuridae > Panulirus > Panulirus ornatus. The sequence goes on from NC_092245.1 coordinate 20,771,121, forward strand.
TTAGTGATACATATGTCAGATGTGGGGTTGACATTAATGTAATCTAGTAATATATATATATATGTCAGATGTGGGGGTTGACATTAATGTAATTTAGTGATATATATGTCAGATGTGGGGGTTGACATTAATGTAATTTAGTGATATATATGTCAGATGTGGGGGTTGACATTAATGTAATCTAGTCATATATATGTCAGATGTGGGGGTTGACATTAATGTAATCTAGTCATATATATGTCAGATGTGGGGGTTGACATTAATGTAATCTAGTCATATATATGTCAGATGTGGGGTTGACATTAATGTAATCTAGTCATATATATATGTCAGATGTGGGGGTTGACATTAATGTAATCTAGTCATATATATGTCAGATGTGGGGGTTGACAGTAATATAATCTAGTAATATATATGTCCAGTGTGGGGTTTGACATTAATGTAATATGATAATATATATGTCAGATGTGGGGGTTGACATTAATGTAGTTTTGTGATGTATATTTTAGGTGTGGTGGGTTACCTGCCATCACTTCCTATGTTAACATGCACAAGATACCCAAGCTGCCCATCCCCGACAGTGTTAACATGCATAGAATAACCGAGTTACCAGCCCAAGCTATGTTACAATGTTCAAAACATACCACCCCAACCCATGTTAACATTCGTAAAATGGCCAGGTTATCATTCCTGGCTATGTTAACATGCACAAAATGGCCAGGTTACCATCCCTGCCTATGTTACCATACACAAAATGGCCAGATTACCATCCCTGCCTATGTTAACATGCACAAAATGGCCAGGTTACCATCCCTGCCTATGTTAACATGCACAAAATGGCCAAGTTACCATCCCTGCCTATGTTAACAAACACAAAATGGCCAGGTTACCATCCCTGCCTATGCTAACATGCACAATCTGGCCAGTTTCTCAACCTTGCCTATGTTAACGTGTGATGCAGAGTAACACTCCAGCCAAGAAGTGTCCCATCTCACACTCCTCCATGATCAGTGACACATCACAATTCACAGGACGAGAGTACCACGCGCATTTGTCTCGTCCTGTGAGTAACAGAGGCGAGCCTGGCGTGGCAAAGAGGTAGTCATACCTGTGTCATCTTGTGAAGAATATCCTCCACTCTGCTGTAGCTGTTCTGATTAATGTAACTCCAGTTCACTTCCTCCCTGTTCTTATAGTTGACCGGCGTCTATTACATCTTTATGGTCAAAGGACATAGATTATGAAGGTTAAATCTAAAGGCACAGATGATGAGGATTGATTCTCAGGACACAGATTATGAGGGGCATAGATCAGGGTATAGATTGTGAGGGTTAACTCCAAGGACACAGATTTGTGAGGGTTAACTCCAAGGACACAGATTATGAGGGTTAACTCCAAGGACACAGATTGTGAGGGTTAACTCCAAGGACACAGATTATGAGGGTTAACTCCAAGGACACAGATTATGAGGGTTAACTCCAAGGACACAGATTTGTGAGGGTTAACTCCAAGGACACAGATTGTGAGGGTGGTTATCTCTAAGATCACAGATTATGAGGGTTAACTCCAAGGACACAGATTTGTGAGGGTTAACTCCAAGGACACAGATTGTGAGGGTGGTTATCTCTAAGATCACAGATTATGAGGGTTAACTCCAAGGACACAGATTTGTGAGGGTTAACTCCAAGGACACAGATTGTGAGGGTTAACTCCAAGGACACAGATTGTGAGGGTCATTTCTAAGGTCACAGACTATGAGAGTTAACTGACTCACAGTACAGAAATTGTGAGGGAGGTCAACTATCAGGACACAGCTCTGTTAACTCAATGGACATAGATTATGAGGGTTAACCCTAACATATGGGGATAGTGCAATGCCACAACAGTGTTGATAAGATATGTAACGAGATGAAGACTAAGTACCAACCAGAGAGAGAGAGAGAGAGAGAGAGAGAGAGAGAGAGAGAGAGAGAGAGAGAGAGAGAGTATGACAAAGAGATGAAAAGATCAACCAATTTCAGGAGATGAGATAGAGTAGATATGTGTTTTGAATTATGTATAGAGAAGATGCAGGAGTCATATAGAGAAGATGGAGGAGTCGGGAGTGCTGGGGAGCGGCACAGGAGGATAAGACATGACTACGTTGTGATCAACAGGAAGGAACAGATGAGAAGACCTGAGACCTGGCAGTGTAGAGTTGCAGCCGTGGTGGATGAGGGTAGTACATGGGTCGAGGTGAAGACTAAGCCTTAAAGTGGAGTGAGCAGAGAGCAGCGAGAGCCTTCATCATTACCACACTGACCTGCTGGGGCTCAGCTGATATCTTGGTAATGGCTGACATTATGGACATATTTACTGTACGGAGGTGAACAGTAAAGTGGAGAGTCTCCATCCTCCTACACATGACCCGTTACACCGGCGATATAACTCACTAACCAGGCTTGGCTGCCAGTACCACCACCCACTTGCTAATGGACACCAGGTCGTATCAAATTTTTGCCGAGTTTTTAAATTGTTCGCTAAATTTTTCATGGAGGTTTTTAGCCGACCTTCGCCCAGTTTTAACCATAATTGGTTTAGCTTGTTTCATCCGTATTATGTTGTTAGATCTTTGTTTCCACTGATGATATTTGTAGATGTCGATCCTCTGTGTAATGTAAATTGGTCTGTCAAACTGTAATTCTGTATAGGAATCGTCTGATGATAAAGCACTGAATCCCTCTTACTTCATGTGACCTTCTTGTATTCCTTTGTGTCTATAGACTCAGTCAGATCATTTATACGACATAATGTGATATAATTCGCAGGTACAAGAGATGCCACAATACCCTGGTAGGTTCCTCGTCCTGGCCACACACTCCCGCGACTCATCTTCCAAACGTAGGTGTTGAAAAACGTTGATCCTTTCCTCCACTCAGACCCATTTCCTCGATCACTTCCCCTCCTCTAATCCACTTATTATTCCTCTCTCCATCCACACCTCACCTCCGCTTACGTTCCCTCCTCCATCACAAACCCTCTCTACCAGGAGCATAAGATCAATAGGAAACAAGGACGTGTTAACGAACCTGCTCTGACGGTCAGTGCGCAGGTCAGGTGGAGCGAGCGATCCCCTTCAGGTAGGTTCGTGTCACGTCATCATGACGGAGGTGGAGCCAAGATCCTCACGTCTGTGAACTACCAGTCATGAACCCTATTGTTTACCTCACCTCCAGACCTCTAACTAGCCGTCCAACCGAGTCTTGAGTCTGCTTAATATTGTCATCATCAAAAGATAATCAGTTTGGCAAGAACTTGTGAACCACTTCGAGCCAGTTCCTTGACGAACCTCATTCACATAATCGTTAATTCTCAGTTGATATGAATGTGATGTTGCCGATAGATCAAAGGCAACCACATGATATCTCGGAGATCTGTGCGATTCCAATCATCGCTAGTGAGCTGATCAGCAGCCGTGAAGGTCTCTGACCCAACACCTTGATGACGTTCACCAGGTGAGGACGGGAGGGCGTCCAACAGATGGCTGTGCGAGAGCCAGCCACATCAGGCGGGTGCTGGAGGGAAGTATCGCTCTGTAGTGAGTCACTGGCCACCCTCGACCCCTCCCTCCTACAGACCCAGCCTCATAATGCTCACAGTTCTCCGCCGACCTTTAGGAACTTCTGACTCTCACATTTGGCGAAGATTTCTCCAATGTTCCTCCAACAGCCAAGATCCCGGGAAGCCGTTCATTGTCCGCCAGGTATCAGGTAACGATGGTTCCACATCATTAAGGTTGAATGACGTCGGCAAGAACATGGAGGTGAGCGCCATTGAGCCAAGACAACTGCTGCAGTGAACGTCACTTATTTCTCTCCTCACAAACTACCCAGTTAGCCAGACGCCTCACTATCACGGTCACACCATCATCTACGGAAGCTACACTCACAAATCATATCTAATGTCTCCCAAATTGTATTATAACTACCACTTGTATTCTTAGAAATAAATATTTGAACGAATCATTTTTGATATTTAGAAAATGTGTGTGTGTGTGTGTGTGTGTGTGTGTGTGTGTGTGTGTGTGTGTGTGTATGAGTTTTCTAATGTATGAAATACCAACTCACGAACCCATACATCAGTTCCACATGTGTATAATCATCCACCTTGACCTCTTCACGTACTGATACATTTCCTGTTATAATAACCAGTTATTCTGTGCATCCTCCAGGGCCTCTGTGTCTGTGTTGGACTCGTCTGCCAATATCATAAGTTCCCTTCTGTCATCCTTGTACTGAGCCAGCTGCACCACACGCTGTCTTGTTACCCAGGTCAGGCTGGCCTCCTCCTGCAACTTGGCTGCATGACTTACCACGAGTCTGGAGGAACAAGTGTGAGGACAAGCCAACTGAAGTGTCTGGTCAGTAATACGTTCAGCTGGTACCACTGTATCTGGTCAGTAATACGTCTGCTGGTACCACTGTATCTGGTCAGTAATACGTCTGCTGGTACCACTGTATCTGGTCAGTAATACGTTCAGCTGGTACCACTCCCTCTGGTCAGTAATACGTCTACTGTTACCACCACCTGGTCAGTAATACGTCTACTGTTACCACTACCTGGTCAGTAATACGTATGCTAGTACCAACCATCTTAGAGAGGAGTTTAACATGTTAAACTGAATTCACTGAGTTTGTTTTCTGAATTACTTTGTTTACGTTTGTTTAATGTTGGCATCTGTAACATTTTCAGTTCTGCTGACTCTAGTCGAATCCAATCTTTTATTTCCATTTCCCAATATCATTAAAATCATTACAACAGATGTGGCAAATCCCAGATGTGTTAAAGAAGATATTGTCATTCAAAGAACAGATTCAGAAGCTTCAGTTGATGTTCTACATATTTTATCTTACTGTGTTGCTTGATTAGGCTTCATATTTGATAATAAACATCTCACATGAAAATTCTAGATTCATTTTACATTCACATACATAAATGTTTCGTGTGACTCAGCTGGTCACGCAAATTTCTTCACCATTATGGAATACATATTTCTGTGTTCCACTGGTGGCTTCGGGGACCTGATGCACAGCAGTTCCCCCCAGCAAGACGTCGCTTCCCCAGAGCACCTAACGAGGCGCAGATCTCGGTAGCTTATTTACTCACATGATCCAGTGGGTCGCGTCTCCTTGTGCCTCATTGCTCCTCCTCCTCCTCCTCCTCCTCCCGAAGCCTCACCAGCCCTCTCTCTCTCTCTCTCTCTCTCTCTCTCTCTCTCTATCAGGATCTTCCACTCCCACCTGCCTGACACCGACCTCACTGGTGTCCCTCCATCTCTCCTAAGGACCATCCGTGGAGTCCCGTTACTTCCTCGTGTCCTCCGTCAGGATTATGGTTCTCGGGTATTCCGTACGTCTGCCAATCTTGCCACATGACCTGACCATCTCAGGTGGTGTGGCTCCAGAACTCCCATCATTAAGGTGTTGCTTCGTTTTCCCCTCGATTTCGTTTCCTGCCGTATTGGTGTAGCGCTCCCTCAGGTGCGGGCCTTGTTATGCCTTTTCTAAATGAGATTTTTGAGGACAAGAGACTTTTGTTGGGAATGTTTGATTAGTTCCCAGTATTCACAACGAGACAATGCATCCGGACTGATGATAACGTAATGGTTCGTGAATATGTTACGTAACACATAAGTCTACTACATTTAACCTTTTCTTTGTTAAGATGAACCTAAGATGTTGTTAACAAAGATCCAAGATATTCAAGTAAATATCTAAACACATCATCTCTCTATATCATCTTTATGTATTCGTCCCTTTACATCTGGTCTATGTCATGCCAGATCCTTATGTGGGCCGTGGACAACAGTCACCTGAAGTAGGACTTGACCTGCAGCGTACTGGAGGTGCGGGAAGATGGTCTATATGGCAAAAAGTTACTCAGTTATGCACTGACAATCATCTCTGTGTGACGGTGTACTTACATCTGGGTCTTGGGAACGACAGGAAAAGAAAAATGACGATCCTTATTTTGAAGGAAAGTCTTCATTTTGTGATCCCAAACAGCCAGGCTCTTGGGAGTGACTGCCACATGGGAGATATGTACAATATTGACGTCCAGAGGAAATGTTTCCCGCCGCTGACGTCCGCGTAACCGGACAGTATTGCCACAGTTCCCCGCCGGTAAATCTGAGAACATATGGTAATATTGAATTTAAATGGAAATGAACCTGGAGAGAGAGAGAGAGAGAGAGAGAGAGAGAGAGAGAGAGAGAGAGAGAGAGAGAGAGAGAGAGACGTGAAGCAAGAGGTGTTCCAGTCATCCAGCCTGCTGGACCTGTGTATGTGGAGGCCAGAGTCAGACGGGTGCTCGTGTCGACGCCAGAGTCAGAGGGCAGGTCCAGCACACGACCCCTGGGGTCACGTCTCGTCCCACACTTGATCCCAACATATTTCTCACGAGTTACGAAAGAAATGATCCAAACTTCCTCTTGGCCTAACTTTCCTTCGAGGAGTCGATGCATCTCCGGCTCATCTGCTGCAGAAGTCGTACAAGAAATTACTTCCATGTTTATGTGTGAGGAAGTTTATGTGTAAGTAATGTGTATACTACGATAGGCAACTCTGTTCCCATATACATCGAGCTGAACTAGTGTATATAGATCCTTCAATTTATTCATATATATTACTTTTGGTCCATTGTGATGAGAGTTAACCAATTGTTTTCAACTCCACTTGAGTGACAGTTTCTCAAAGTTGAGTCTCCAGAATGATGTGAATACGAAGGTTTGATAGGTCAACTAGATGACTATATTAGATCATAGGAGAACACGGAGAAACGTTCAGGTGAATCATTATCATCTTTTAGATCACTAAAACGAGTCGTCAGGTACTGAGGATCTCCAGCCAGTCTTCCTTCCTCGGACATGACTCGTCTCCACTGTGCCCCAGCAACACTCACGTCTCTGGCCTCCTCCTCCGCCTCCTCCTCTTCCTCCCCCTCCTCCTCCTCCTCTGACACACTCTTGACACGCAGAAGTACACTGACCCAACCTGCCATATCTTTCTCAGTGCAGCTCTTCCCCTCGTCTCTCCAGGCACATGCTAGCTCCCCCCGACCCACCTCTCCTCTGCTGAATGTTCTACAGGTCCTTCATCACGTCAACAACCTTTCATCCATCCTCGTGTCTTAGGCCTCTCCTACATTTCGTATCTTTCACACATTTCTATCCTTTACCAACCATCATAATTTCTACTATGCTGCACGCGTTCTTCTTCTCGTCTTCTAATACCACTTTTTGACTTCTTCTTTCTCAAGAAATCTAAAGTTTAAGAACTCCACATAAGTGTTGTCACTCTACCACACCTCACTATCAACCATTCACAAACTTCATCAAACCATCACCACCACCACTTATTCCCTCCATCACCTCACTATCAACCATTCATAAACCTCATCAAGCCATCATCACCACCACTTATTCCTCCCATCACCTCACTATCAACCATTCACAATCTTCATCAAGCCATCACCACCACCACCACTTATTCCCTCCATCACTTCACTCCGAAATGCCTGATTTTAAAGTCGTCCTCGAGCCAGATCACTTTTGCACCCAGGCCGCCATTCTCACGCACCAGGACGCTCCTCCTATCTGCATTTCCTCTCAGGTTCTGCGTCCTGTGTCGTAATCGGCTCTCGAGTTCTCCAGGTTATTGGAAATTGTCTAAGGTCTCAAACCTTAAAGAAACTCTAAGAAGTAATTTCCTTTAACAATTCTATATATATATATATATATATATATATATATATATATATATATATATATATATATATATATATATATATATATATATATATATATATATATATACATATATATATATATATATAATTTTTTTTTTTTTTTATACTAATTGCCATTTCCCGCATTAGCGAGGTAGCGTTAAGAACAGAGGATGAGGACTGGGCCTTTGAGGGAATATCCTCACCTGGCCCCTTTCTCTGTTTCTTCTTTAGGAAAAAAAAAAAAAAATGAGGGGAGGATTTCCAGCCTCCCGCTCCCTTCCCTTTTAGTCGCCTTCTACGACACGCAGGGAATACGTGGGAAGTATTCTTTCTCCCCTATCCCCAGGGATAATATATATATATATATATATATATATATATATATATATATATATATCCGAATTCACATCAATATCGCATCACCCATTTATCTATTTTTTCGTACATACACCAAACATCCCAGTGAGCTCTTCAAATTCTACTTAAGGTTGAGCGGGAATTATGTATTTATACGCGTAAGTTCCTTTATGCTTACCATTACTTTCCCTCTTCCATATATTTACGACATATTATGCAGTCTATTATGCAGTCTTTTATCGAATTGGATCTTCTTCCTGGTGAGTTAGCAACACCAAATCCCCTGCATCTCTTCTAAACATGTTCTGAATCCCCTTCGTTTTCTTTATGTTAAAAGCCTCCGTTCACGAGCAGATGTCCACCCCGACAAGGCCAAGTCTTGAACGAAATGTTAAACTAGTTAGAAAAGAAAAAGAGAATCGATAAATGAAGAAGGATCAGGATGTAAGATGAAAGAGTATTGGAGGAGCGGAGATCCCGCTTGCTGGAAAGTGACAGATCGCTGCTGCTAGGAAATATATGAAAAGATGAAGAGTTCCAAAGACATAGACTTCACAACGGCTCATCTTCGAGATGTAACCGCCCAAACAATAATTATGTGACACATTGGATCGCCAAGTATTACGTGGTCAAGATAATGGAGTGTACAGGCAAGCAGCCAGTTCTTAGAACCAGACACCTGAATACGAGCTTTTCCGTCTATATGTTCTCTTTTCGTCTTCTAAATCAACACCTATGGTCCCCATAGCCCATCCCCATAATAACCCATATGTTGTCCCTTATTCCTCTGTCACATCAGAGCTTTTAGACCCCCATAAGCCTTTCCCCATCACCATCCTTCCATACAGTAGCTACCTCAACTCTGTCTCAAGTCTGTCCACATAACTTTTCATTCTGACGTGATTACAGGGCCCCTTTATCCAACCGTCTAATATATATACATCCACATCTCCACCAGCCGTTTCGGATCCCACACACAATGGAGTGCGTCTCGTCCACCTCATCCTTGACTTGAGCCTCTTAGCCGTCGACATTTGCATCACATCGATGAGCTATCCCTCGACATGTGTCAGTGCCACTGCCATCTTAGCTGCCCATTAGATTCCCAAGTGAAGAGACTTTCCCCTCAAGGTCATCTCTCCGTCCCCAATAGAAGTCTACGGTCCACTGAGCTTCGACAGTCCCTTTGACAGGAATGAGAAAGACGCTCGTGATGTAAAAGGACCGAAAGTGATATCTGTCACCACGTTATAAGACAGACAAAAGGGATATGGCTATGAGAGATGAATATACCCCGTCATAAAGTCGAGACGATGAGGGTTGTATGGAAGGCCTGGATGTGGGAGGAAGGTTAGGACGTGCTTTGAGGTCTCCCAGGAGGCTCATCCGACGGCCACAGACGTACCATACGTCACCAACATGAGGAACTTCTCCATCATCATCATCATCCAGTATGGCTGTATGGTTACAGATACGACCAGGAACATGAGAAAGACTGACTATGTGCAGTGAATAACTGGATCGTTCTGGGTAGGGTTGATTATACAGAATGCAAGTGAATAAGAGGACATTACAGTGGATGCGCTGGTCATTATAGGTGGAAACTATGACGCCTCCGGTGAACTGAACACATCATATGAAAAGGCAATGGAATACTGTAGGTGATTTAACTTTGAGTATAGATAACTCAAAGGATTATGGCATCTTACTGTAGCCATGCAGGACTGGGTGTTTTCTTCGCTAGTTAAGAGTACAAAAAAATACTTCACAGACAAGTCAATAAAGTCATGACTATTAAAAGCTTACTAGTTTCGTGAGAGCATTTGATATGTGGTGTATGTCCGTCGATCCTCACATCCTCTCGTCCCTTCCCCTCCGTGTGACATCTCATTTCCTGGCTTGACCTCCCCCTCACTTATCATCCTTAAAACTCCTTAAATTGTCTCCCTTCTTCCATGACCCCCACACACTTTCTCATTTAACCCCCCTCCCCCGTTCTAATTAGTTACCCTAATTATCCTTGATCCAAGAGTAAGTTACGAGAACTCAGAGTCATATTTAACCTATTTTCAACGGCTGATCCTACAGTTCAACCATTATTAGCATTCTCCCTTCATCTAGCAAACCTAAGTGGACTTCCCTCCTCCCGTTGCATTACAATCCCTTGTTTGATCATCTTCCACATCAGCCATCTTCACTTCTTAGCCTCATAACCCTCAATTTCTCCTCCTCTCCTTCCTTTACTGTCATTATTTCCACTCTGACTCTCCTCACGTGCTGATCCATCGGCCTCCACTCACCCAGTAACATCATACCTCCTTCTTCAACGGCCTCCTGTCGCCCCGACCCAAGACCTCTCCAGAGAGCTCCACTCGCCACTGATCGCAGATCTTCACACTTGACTTACCTTTACTTCCCTATCTCTAACAATCGTTTCCTCGACCTCTCCACCGCCTTCTTGACCCGACTTGACCTTCACGCGCGACCTTATATCAAACCTTATCACGACACTCCACTGACGTTGCCGCTGATCTTACAGCCACTCATCTTCATCGTCTACGTCAACATTCCTTTGGGTCATCTCCTGTGATCTCTAAACCAATAACTCCTCTTTTCCTGACCTCAGCAACCGTTCCGTGTGACCCTCGTCTCCCTCCTGACCATCGTACAAGCGGGGTCATCCTTCTCCCGTCAAATCAAAACGTTCTCGCTCAACTTTCCCCCTCTACTTTTAACAGAATAATCTCAGACCTGATCTTCCCCCGCCCCATAAATATAAAACTCTTTATTGACCCTGACACTTCTCACTTGATTTTCCTTTACAGCGTGACTGTACAGCTCTCCTCCCTCCCTCTGGCCCTCCATCACCCAAGACACACCCTTCACGTGTCCTCCCTCTCCTAGTCTCATCTCCTCCCAGCCTCACAACTCCTTTACCTGACCTCCCTTGACCTATACCACCTCCTGAAAACCAAGTGATCCAAGATCCCCTAACATTATCAGCTGATCTTCCCTAACTTTACGACCTCCCTCCACGAAAACCCCTTCGCTTAGCCTCCCCTCCAGCTCCGACCCTTCATATTATTACCTACCCTCCATAATGCTTCATCCAATTGTTCCTTATTTCATATGATTTGAAGCCCCGGTGACCCGACTGGTCTTGCCCCTCCATCTCTACGTAACCCTGTTTCCTTCCCTATAACCTGCTTCCTTCCCTTATAACCTGTGGTCCTACAACCCTTTTCCTGACCCTATAAGCTCTTATTTACCCAATTATCCTTTACCCAATAGCTTCCTAAAAACCTTCCCTGAACTAATCTCTCTCATGACTTAAGAACCTCACTGTCATCTTTTCTCTTCTCCTCCTCCTCCTCCACCACCTCCTCTGACTCCCACAATACTCATTTGACCTCCATCCTTCCCACAACTCTTGAGGCCACCGACCACAAGGTGACCTTCCCTCTCCTTCCATGAACTCTTCATCTTCTGAACCTAAAGCCTTTCATGTGAACCTCCGTTCACCCTTGACTTCACACTTTCTCATATGCCTACCCTTTAACCCCTGACCTTAGGTGATCTCCATCCACCCCATCCTAACCCCTGACTTGACCTTTTCCTCCCCACGACCCACACAACCCCACGCGTCTGACCATTTCCTCACACCATGATCCACCAACACTTGACCAGGCCGTTTTGATACCCTGGTATTCTTCCCTCGGGTAGTTAAGCTGTGGATTTATCTACTTTCTCTCTCGTCTTTTTCTCTTCCTATAACTTTTCATCATGTAGAAACTGTGTCAGCAACCGCTTTCAAAGCCCTGGTTAATCTTTACATTTCTTCTTTGTTTTCCTCTTTTCTCCTCGAACCGGAGATGGCCTTCTACCCGGGCACATAACCTGTGCCATGTTGGTTAGGATAGTAATAAAAAGAATACTCAGTCCCTCCCTCTCTCCCTCCTCCACCTGCAGGCTATGTTCTATTTACCTGTGACGTTCATCCGCATCAAAATGCCGTGTGCTCACGCTACGCTTCAGCTTGGGGAAATGCGTCTATCTTCCTCTTTAACTTGAAAGAAAAGTTGTAAAAGCTTCTCTCTCTCTCTCTTTCTTTGATGCCCCCGAGATAAAATTGCCCCGGTGATGTCCAGACTCGCGCGATCCATTCCCATTTCTGCCTACAGCAGGAGCTTTTATTGACACAAATATTTCGTCTGGAGTGAATACCTTTAGCCACGGAAACATACGCCTGTGGCCGTGTTCAGACGTGAGGTAATCAAAATCAGAAGGAATTATACATGTATATATATATATATATATATATATATATATATATATATATATATATATATATATATATATATATATATATATATATATATATATATATATATATATATATATATATATATATATATATATATATATATATATATATATATATATATATATATATATATATATATATATATATATATATATATATATATATATATATATACACAAATTTTTCACTGTTAGCATAATAGGCGAAAAAAGTTGTAGTCTTGGATTATACTTAAACGTATTTATCATACTGTTTTCCTCATGTTTATGTGGGTTTTGTGCATAATGCTCGGGCCAGCTATCTGCAGTGTTCTCACTGCATTCACAAGCAGGAAGAATATAAAGTTACGAGAAGCTAGTTATGTGAGTTACGTGTTCTCTGGGGTTATGAATGAAAACGAGAGACTGTGTGTTTGTGCATTTGAAAACCAGTCGCACTCGTGTGGGGTTAACAGAAAGAAACGACAAGGGTCTGGGGAAAAGGCGTCACATTTGACAGCCACTGGATACTCAGGAAGGCAGAAGCTGTGATATATCGTCCTGGTATGTGGCTGCGTACCAGAGCGTGTACCAATCCCAAGTGTTGTCTTGAAGGCGTAAGACTATACCCCTGCAGGTGTTGACGATTGGACTTCAGTGTCTGAATTGGCCGAGCTGGACTGGACACCTGGATTTCAGACAGTCTTATGTCGTCAGATGAGACGACTCCCATCCGTCCAGCAGAATGGATCCACAACAGCTTCCAGATCTTGGGTTGGGTAAGTCCTCCTGGAGCAAAGGAACATATGTGAAGCTGCTGGTGCAGCTGCTGCTGGTGGTGCCCCTCGGGAGCTGCATTACATAGCCATTCCTCTCTGCCAACCCGACAGATACAGGCACTGTCTTCCTGGAAGTGCCTCGCATATATCACCTGCCTCAGTTGCAGGTTCCGGGGGAGGCTCCAGCGTGAGAGGGTGATCCTTCTCTATGGCGAAGGTCCCTCTCTCTATATGCCCATGGTAACTGCAAGAAGTTCCGCAATGCTCTAACTCTTCTTTTAAGCTGGAAAGGTCATGGTAGACTATGAGCCAGGCCAACTCCCTCACACAGCCAACGCTCTTGCCTTGAATCTGATGGTTCTTGTTCATGAAAAAGAAAATGAACACAGGCACCAGAAATTATCATTAAGGATAGAAATGGCCTAGAATCATGTGACTTTGACCCAGGAGAGTACACTGGAGGCCAAGGGACGATATTGTCTCATGACCACAAACACTAGCAGTCGCCTGGAAGTTTATTAAGCTTGGCAAGACTTCCTGACCTTACCACACTACTGTACCCCAAGATTATGATATTGTACTTATTATCAAAGTCTTTTTTTTCAGGTTAAATTCTTCCTAATTATATTTCTTGACTAACTTTTTGATTTTCCTTTTGCTTCGTGCCACAGTGAATATTTCTAAGTCATGCACTTCTCCAGATAGGTTTATGAATATGCGATCTTTATCAGGATTTAAAGTTAACTTCCATGGAGCTTCAGGCCACCAGACAGAATATTCACATCACATTCAAGCACTTTGAGGTGAACGTGTGTAGGCAATAATTACTTCATGTCTGGATGGGGGGAAAAAAAGGTATTATAAGAAAAACGAAGTCCATAATTCACACTAATTACGGTGTATAGAATCTAACACTGTCTAAAGTCCATGATTTATACTAATCATGATGTATAGGATCATGATGTATAGAATCTAACACTGTCTAAAGAACATAAGCGAATGGATGATCGTCTTGACGTGTTGAATGTCTCTGCCTGTGTCTGTCTATTGGTTTACCTGATGTATCTTCTTTATCTAATGTCGCTTTGTGGTAGGGTCCGTGTGTGGCGCTGTACGTATGTGGTGGTGTACGTGTGTGGTGGTGTACGTATGTGGTGGTGTACGTACGCAGTGGTGTACGTGTGTGGCGGTGTACGTGTGTGTTGGTGTACGTGTGAGGTGCTGTATGTGTATTTCTAGTCAGGATGGATGAGGGTGTAAATATTGGTGATGTGCCGCTCACACGGACCCAAACATGACACCCAATCTACAGTAAAGTTCGCCTGGACCTAAAAACCACATCATACCCACAACAACCAGCCAGCGAACCAGCCGGACCTGACTGGAAGACCAAGCAGCAACTCCCTCGCATGTCCCACACCTTTGTTTAGCCTCGCTGGTAAACCATCTCTCTTACGTCCCACACCTTTGTTTAGCCTCACTGGTAAACCATTCTCTTTACGTCCCACACCTTTGTTTAGCCTCGCTGGTAAACCATCTCTCTTACGTCCCACACCTTTGTATAGCCTCGCTCGTAAACCATCTCTCTTACGTCTCACACCTTTGTATAGCCTCACTAGGTAAACCATCTATCATCCGTCTCACACCTTTGTTTAGCCTCACTGGTAAACCATCTCTCTTACGTCCCACACCTTTGTTTAGCCTCACTGGTAAACTATTTCTCTTCCGTCCCACAAATTCGTTTAACCTCACTGGTAAACCATCTCTCTCATGTCCCACTCCTTTGTTTAACCTCACTGGTAAACCATCCCTCTCATGTCCCCACTCCTTTGTTTAACCTCACTGGTAAACCATCCCTCTCACGTCCCACACCTTTCTTTAACCTCACCCAAACGATATTCTGGAGCTATTAAGAGATTAACATGTGACCTTTCACCAGCATGTGAAGAGACGATCAAACCTCAGTACACACAAGTAAAATATATTTTTCTCGATGCTTGTATATTCTTGTCCTTGACATTTTCTTTCCACCCTCGATCCTGATGCTCCTTTCTCAAAACCTAACCATTCCCTCGACCCTCCTCCTCCTCCTCCTCCTCCTCCTCGAAACCCTGAATGAACTTCCTAAAAGTCTTATTGATTGTTCGAAATGAAAAGTCTTACATCGAGTGCTTCAAGGCAGTCGACAGTCAAAGGGAGGCAGCATTTTGTGTGAGTCTTACATGTGTGAAGTTTCAAGTGGATTACATTAGCCACTTGATTTGCATTATCCCAAGGGCAAGGTGTAATCCTAGATAATCTTTGAGATCATCCAGGATGATCTTTGGATTTAATGCTAAATGATTATAGGAGGTAATCCCAGATGATTTAAGGTCATCCCAGATGGTTTAAGAAGTTCATCTCAGATGGTGTTTTGGGGGAGAACTCTCGGAAAGTCTTTGGAGATAAATCCAGATGGTGTTTTCAGATGGTTCCAGGCGCTTCCTGGAATTAATCCAAGGTAGATCTCTGGAGGTTATACTACATGAAGGTCTTACGGTAAACCCGGATAATTCCTAGTGGTAATCCTAGATAGTGTCTGAAGGTAATCCAAGATGGTGTTGGAGGTAATTCCGAATGGTCTGTAGGAGAACCAAGCTCAGAACCTGAAAATGTTGCTTGTAAGAACTATCGCAAACGCAGGCATCACTGGCTGACAATACACGCCGAGAACAAGTTCCCATGAACAGTTTCCAATCCGTTGGTGCATATCGCCAAGGAGTTTTCCGAGAAGAGGAGAGGGTTCGATCCTGGTGACTGGGGAGGTAGAGCTTGGGAGAATCGAGATTGAGCTGGGGAGAAGCGAAGCAGAGCAGGGAAGTGAGGAGGTAGGACAGGAGAGACGGGAGGCATGGGATTGGAGGAGTAATGCAGGGAAGGGAGGGTGATATGGAATGGGAGAAGCGATGCGGGAGAAATAGTGTGGGGGAAGGCAGAGCAGAGGTGGGGCGATGGAGGACAGCGAAGGAGGGGACAAGAGAGGGAGGGCAAGGGAGGAGGGGACAAGAGAGGGAGGACAGGGGAGGCAAATTAGCATTGAGGAGGAAGGCAAGTGTAGGGAGGCAAGTATGGGTATCTGAGAGAGAGTAGATCGGGTTAGTAGTCTGGCTAGAGTAGAGTAGGGACGACAAGGAGAGGAGGAAAGGTAGGGTAGGGTAAGGAGAGTAGATAGGTTAGGGCAAGGGACGTCAGGTTAGGGTAAGGGAGACAAAGGCAGGGGTTAAGGCTATCAGGAGGAGGAGGTAAGGTAGGGTAGCGGAGGCAGGGTAGGGTAAGGAGAGTAGATAGGTTAGGGCAAGGGACGTCAGGTTAGGGTAAGGGAGACAAAGGCAGGGGTTAAGGCTATCAGGAGGAGGAGGTAAGGTAGGGTAGCGGAGGCAGGGTAGGGTAAGGAGAGTAGATAGGTTAGGGCAAAGGACAGCAGGTTAGGGTAAGGGAGACAAAGGCAGGGGTTAAGGCTATCAGGAGGAGGAAGTAAGGTAGGGTAGCGGAGGCAGGGTAGGGTAAGGAGAGTAGATAGGTTAGGGCAAGGAACAGCAGGTTAGGGTAAGGGAGACAAAGACAGGAGGCCGGATCGGTGTGAATGGAAAACCCTTTGATTTAACCAGATGGAAGCTTCTCATAGTGGAATTGACCACGCCATATCTGACAATTGATACATTCACCATTTTTTTCTTCTTCTTCTTCCTGTGTGATTACAGTGGCTGCCGCTGCAGGTGGCGTGTGGCGCGGCGAGTGGCGGCCACCCACGCCACAGCTCCTGGAACGAGTGACGTCAGTATCGATAAGCCCCCCGGGAGCTTAATCACGTCTGACGTGTGAAGACTGAGAGAGACTTGCGTTGTGCACTGTGCCTGGAAGTGTCTCTCTCTCTCTCTCTCTCTCTCTCTCTCTCTCTCTCTCTCTCTCTCTCTCTCTCTCTCTCTCTCTCTCTCTCTCTCTCTCTCTCTCTCTCGGGATAGCGGAGAAAGAATACTTCCCACGTATTCCCTTCCGTGTCGTAAAAGGCGACTGAAAGTGGAGGAAGCGGTGAGCTGGAAATCCTCCTCTCCCGGTTTCAATTTTCCAAAAGAGAGAACAGAGATGGGGGACAAGTGAGGATATTCCTCTAAGGGCTCAGACCTCTGTTCTTAACGCTACCTCGCTGTTGCGGGAAATGGCGAATCTATATGAGCGGGGGGGCTGGAAATCCTCCCCTCTCATTATTTTTCTTTAATATTCCAAAAGAAGGAACAGAGAAGGGGGCCAGGTGAGGATTTTCCCTCAAAGGCCCAGTTCTCTGTTCTTAACGCTACCTCGCTAACGCGGGAAATGGCGAATAGTTTTAAAGAAAGAAATATATATATATATATATATATATATATATATATATATATATGTGTGTGTGTGTGTGTGTGTGTGTATCCTTAAAACTTACAAGAATAAGCCATCAATTTTCTTAATTTCCCATCCTCTCTTAACAGCGCTTCAGCATCTTCAATATACATTAAGATCTCACCTATACCAAGAATATATCTGGAGGGTTCCTCACTACCCAGGCGTAATTGTTCCCTTAATTAGCGTGGCTACCTTAACGATCAGTGCTTATAGGAAGCCGAGGTACAGCCTTGGAGCCTGGGGTACAACACGCCAGCCCTGGACACGTTACAGCCCCAGGACACGCTACAGCCAAAGGACATGGTTCAGCCCCAGGACATGGTTCAGCCCCAAACACGCTACAGCCCCAGGACACGCTATAGCCCCAGGACACGCTACAGCCCTAGGACACGCTACAGCCCTAAGACACGCTATAGCCCTAGGACACTCTACAGCCCCAGGACACGCTACAGCCCTAGGACACGCTACAGCCCCAGGACACACTACAGCCCCAGAACACGCTACAGCCCCAGGACACGCTACAGCCCCAGGGCACACTACAACTGTGGACACGCCCGCCACACACCCCACGACACGTTATCGCCAGAAAACATAAATCTTAATCAATTACCTCAATTTAACAGCTTGATATCAAGTTGGTAATACCAAGGACGATAAGAAAGACGCTTAGATTTCACGCCAGTAATAGCTACAACGAATCTTACGTTTTCTTTTCCCTTATAACGAAGGTTCGAGTCATGGAGGGAGGACTATTTCAAGACCAGGTCCTCCTGATATTGTTAACTGTTATTATAAGCAAGGACGAAGGTTGTAATAACAATGGATGTCCGGGATGATGTCTATCCTAAGTGTCCATCTGTGCTAATGACAAGGGGGCAATGATGATGACAGCGAGCGATGATGGTGGCGGAACATGACATCCACTGTTGACCAAACTATGACCACAGAAACAGGTTGGTAGGTCACGCCAGCAAGCGTTGATGATGAGGACCGACCACATCATCATTTTCAGATGGTGATTATGGGAGCAATTGGTGGTGATATCCTAAGGGTGGTATGTGTTGATAGTGATCACAAGTGCTGATGATGATGATGATGATAACATGAGTTGATAATGATCATGACAAGCGCTGATGGTGATCATTATTAAGAGTTAATGGTGATTCAGACAACGAATTCTTGATAATAATTAACAGAAAGTGTTCACAGTGCTGACACTGAAAGATCATGATACATACGCCAACGAAACAGACTTATGACAATTACAAATCAATTATTCCCTACTTTTTTTAGGAACATCAACAAATAATCACACTTATGCATGCAAGATTATCTTCACAAACACACGAGCATCACACACACACAAGCTTGGGTAACCAAAACCTCTTTAGGAGATTTGAATGTTATGGTTACATTACAGTGAACCTGACCCATTTTGCTGAAAGAACATCAAATCCTATTTTTCAGGCAGGTATTCATGCTTTTGAAACGGCTTACAAATCACAAGTGTATTTAGCAGAGATATGGAAACTGGGTCATGGTGGTTCAGGCCTGATAATGATTCTTGTTTCTTGAAGACAATGGTGGAAATCATCTCAGGTTTATTGATGGGAAAGGTTTTGATCGAAGTCTTGAATTTGGGTTTGGACGAAAGAAGCTGATGAAGTTGGGATGAAGAGCTCGCGAGCTACTGAAGCAGAGATCTGTGTTAATGGACTTCCTCTTGCAGGTAAGGAGGTGAGTGGGGTTTTTGAGGGACCACGTCAAGAGCTGTCAAGGCTTTCTTTAGTCTCCTCTCTCCCTCACTCGGTACTTAGAATGCTAAGTGGCTGGTCATTCTGATGGCAAAATTGTCACGAAATAGCCAATTAACAAGACTCTCTTCTCTCAAGGCGTCACTACGATTTGAGTACTTCTTCTGTGTTCAGTGAAGCTCCTCAAAGCCTCTTCTGATCATTCGAAAAAGAACTTGAAACCTTATAGATTCACACCGGAAAAGTTTCGAACTTACGATGCCTTACAATCTCACGTTGCTCTCACACAGATCTGTGTTGTGCTGGAAGTTTGAACTAGAAAGTGTCATTCCTTTCCATTTTCTCGTAAGAATTTTCTTCGTCCATCGTGTGTCTCTGACACTATTCTTTCAGGTGATTTCCTTCCCTTTACCGCCCGCCTCACACCGTTAAAGGCTCGTGTTGGAGTCATTCACCCACTTCAGGCGAAGAAAATTCACAGATGTACAACGAGAATAATGACCTCATAACAGTTCCTCAGGTGGGCTGTGCACGAGCTGGTGGAGGAGAGACACTGATAATAAAAGACTCACAGACCCGGGCAAATGTGGCGAAGACCCTGAGAATCAGAGGCTCACATGGCAGAGGTGGAGAGACTGGGACTCACTAGTTCAGACGACAGAGATGGAGAGACTGAGACTCAATAGATCTGACGACAGAGATGGAAAGCCAGAGACTCACTGGTTCAGACGAAAGAGGTGGAGAGACTGGGACGCACTAGTTCAGACGACAGAGATGGAGAGACTGAGACTCAATAGATCTGACGACAGAGATGGAAAGCCAGAGACTTACTGGTTCAGACGACAGAGGTGGAGAAACTGGGACTCACTAGTTCAGACGACAGAGATGGAGAGACTGAGACTCAATAGATCTGACGACAGAGATGGAAAGCCAGAGACTCACTAGTTCAGACGACAGAGGTGGAGAGACTGGGACTCACTAGTTCAGACGACAGAGATGGAGAGACTGAGACTCAGGGACTCAGTGGTTCACTCAAGGAGCTTCGGGAACAACAGAGGGATCAACCATCAAAACCCAAGGAAGATGTCAGTATATATATCATGTTCATAATAACACCTCATGATATCTTGGTAACCTAACCCTTTTCTATGTTCCTATATTCCTCTGATTCACACACACACACACACACACACACACACACACACACACACACACACACACACACACACACACACACACACACACCTTCTAAATCTGAGCTAACTAATTTCATGTCAATAATGTAAACAAGTTCACAGAGTTGAGCGAGTTGGATTCATATCTCTCAGTTGACAGTTTCATCACTGACCACTGGGGTGAGGTCAAGTTTTGTGAACACTGTTGATCACTGTGTCCCTGACTGTTGTGAGTGAGGCAACACCACACCTCACCCAAGCAGGAGGACGCCCTCACGGTACCCAAGCTATCTGTTGACATGATGCCACACATGATCGCAAACGGAGTTGACATGGAATCTAAGACTCAGTTGTTGTCATGGTGATGGTATTCAGTCGCTTATAGCGGATCATCAGATGATCACATCACTACACTTGTATAACCAGTGATTCCTGCCTCACCACCACCATCTGCAGTGCACACGGACCGTTCAAAGCTGAGCTGGAGGAGGAGACTGGGACACATAATTGGACTAAATCGAAATAGACAAGAGTTGTGAAGATTTCGTGATTTAGATATGAAATAACTGACGGACGGAAGTCAGAAAGTGAGAGTGTAGTGTTTGGAGAGAATATTAACATCTCCGAAACGAAGTGGACCATGATAGTTGTGAGAAACGAGACAATATGTGTTTGTTCACCTCCTGGTAGGTCACACATGTTGAGTACGATTACGTAAGTGTATGAGGATATTCCGTCAGCCACATGTTGTCAATCTCTTCAAGAACTTTGAAAGAAAACCACTTAGCCAGCGGATCAACCTGATGTTCTCCTAAGGCACTTCAATCCTTTAAAAATCCGACTTTACCGAGGAACTTTCTACATTCGAATAGCAAATGCCAAAGTTTTCGTCAATGATATCTTGACTTGTGTGGAGAACTAAAGTATTTACCTTTGAAAAAAGGAAATCTATATAGTCTATTATTTTTTCCTGCACATTCGTTGTTACATTTCCATTTGCTTTTATTATGGTAGCTCAAAAACTCTATCAAAAGCTTACTTCAAATTAAGAAACGCAAAGTTATTGTTATGCAAGATTAGTACATGGCATTATGTGTAATCTGTTGATAACATTCAACGTATCCAGAGATCTGTATTGTTATAGAATCGTTACAAGTAATATAAGGATAAAATTCACGAGTCCTGGTATTGGTTGATCTTATTGAAGAAGGACTCTCGTCGCACTGAATATAATATCCTGTAGACCAGAGAAGCTTCATTAGCCATTAAGAACGTTGGAAGAGTTGAACAGCCTTCCCTGGAGGAGGGAATCAAACATGTGTTGTACTGCTCTCATCACATTTCACAAGCCATGGGATGTTATTATATCTATAATGTAGACATATACAGTGTGACCTATATACAAATTGTTTGGATATTAGGATGGCCTGTACGTACGTTACACATGATATACTTCGATGTTACGCTTTCCAAGTTTTACTATTTTGAGGTGGACCTTGAAAGTAACGTTGGTAACTCATCATGAGTTACTTGGTGGCTCCTGGTCGTTATCATCTTCAGCCACTCATCATTCACACACCCGCTGACCAGCAACACATCAACAAGCACCGACACACTCCCTCTCATTGAAAGGCCCTGCCTAACCTGAGCCTTAATGATGGTCCTCCTTCATACAAAGCTTGGTAACGAACGACACTTTAAGATCTTTAATTAGACGTTCTGTAATTAGTGAAATAAATGTTTTTGTCTTTTCGAACTGGAGCAGTGAAAATCATGTTTCCTGGTAACGAACGAGTGTGTAAAGTTGGCTTCCTTCTCTCTGTTGCCATCTCCATTGTCTAGATCAAGGACTTCATCTCTGATGGTCGACACACACACACGCACACCTTACACAAGGCTAGAAACCTGGGTGTCGGCTCAAAGGGACGATATGTCTTTTAGCGCCAGAAGCAGAGTGAAGGTCGTGACTTTTGCTACACATCAGTGGACAAACATGTCCTCCTGTGGCTTGGGACTCATATGGACACGATCACTTGCTGGGTGTACAGGGCCACCCTTGCTTCTAGGTATTTCCTTACCTCTCTCAACAGATCCTATTTCGATTTAATGTCTGTCAGTTCCGGGCCTCCCGGTCAATCTTCAGTCGTTCCTGTCCTCGTTCTCTTTGTTTTCCTTCCAGTGTCATATTTCTAAACGAGCTCTCGATGTCCTCAATCCATCTCGTCCTAAAGACTTCTTGAGGAACGTCTTCCTTCAAGAGTCCAGATCGAGTACTTCTTGGCATTTCCCTGAAACTCTTACCGAAGATAGAGTTTTTGCTTGGGGTTTGCGTCTTGGCGATAACACAAGATTGCTCATAGCTTGCTCATCTTATCTTCCTTGTCTATATTTACCATCCCATACATCACGACACGGAAAAGGCATACGGCTCCTCACATATAACTTTGATCATCAATGTACAGCACCGTTTCCCTCCAGTTTTTTTCACAGTGCACTAAATTTCCTTTTGGATTTATGTGAATATTGATGTTTCACAATGAATCTATGGCACTCAGACTCAGAGGACTGTCTATCTTTCATAGGTAATTGAATATTCCATTTCTGGTTGTACGTTAAGAACCATAGTTTCGACCAGCGAACTATAGATGTAAGGTATCTTTGAATAGTTGATGGAAATGTTTTCCTTTCTTCAACCCTACTGATATAATTACCTGGGAATATATTCACAAATCTCCATACAAGGATTCATATATAAGATACGGACTGTAGATGATGAAGTGATTTGAATATGTCATTGTTCAGTTTGGCAGATAAAGTGTTCGAGGTGATCTAGGTTTTAACTAACGATCATAAAGTTATTTTTCAGAATCCTGAATTGATGTTTTACCATATGTCTGACGGAATAGACCACTTGCTCGAATTGCAAGAAGCTATCAGCATTCCAGGAGTCTTTGGCACGCTCGCGTCTCACTAACTGGTATATCGAGATATAACAGTCTTAAGAAACTAGAATATAATTGTTGTTGTTGGAAAACATATCGATCATCATCTTCTACCAGACAGAGCTTTCATCCCATTACCACAGAAAAGAATGTGTTATGATGCCCTATAAGTAATGCAAGATGTGGCTTAAGAAATCCTTCCCTCTTGTACATTCTTCGTTCATTGATCGGTAATACGTCTTGCCATGTTTCTCTCCAGCATTCCTTGTCCTCCCAACACTCCCCTCCTCTTCTACTACCTCTCATGTCTTTCATTACACCTTTGACTCCCTGTTATTCCCCTTCCCTCTTCCTCATTTCTTCGGCCGCGTCTTTAATTGTGGTGGCGTCCCTTCCCAGCCACGTCCTCCCGTCATGGCTGGCCACATCCCTGGGCCGCTGGCACCACTATGGCCATAACTTGCCCGTCCTTCCTGTACCCAGTCTGCTCACGCATCCTCCTCCGCCAGAGGAAGTCGCTAGTAAGTAAAGGAACCTCGAGTTACTGAGGACGTTTCTCTTCAAGTTATAAACAACGATCGGTCATGGGTGATGGACGGGTGACGGAGGGAGTGAGGGAGGGTGGTTCAGGCGAGGCCTTCTGCTACCACAGACTCCCCTGTGGTGTGGGTTGCTCTCTGATTCACTTATGACGCCTCAGCTCCAAATTTCGACGGCCCTCACCGCAATAGAGACGAATGGTAGGTTAGTTAGAGATGGTTGTGGTGGTGGAGACCGAAGGGAGGTGGGTGGTTGTGGTGGAGATTTGGGAGGATTGTGGTTGATCTGGTAATGGTAAGTGTTGACAGTGATGGTGGTGACGATATACTGACGCTGATAGTGACGGTGATAGTGATGGTATTGAGGGAGATAGTGATTCAGGTGGCTGCGGTGATGGTCCTGGTATAGTGATGGTAATGGTGACAGTGGTGATGGTAGAAGCAGTGAGGGAGGTGATGGTTTGGTGATTATAAAATTGCTGGTGTTTCAGCTGGTGTTGTTGGTGATGGAGATGTTGATGTTGATGGTGATAGTGATGGAGTTTATGGTTGGAGTGGTGAAGATGGTAATAGTTATGTTGGTGCTGTTGTAATAATCTATAGTCGTAGTGGTCGTGATGGTGAGGAAGCCATGACTTTGGTGATAGTGATGATGATAGTGCTGGTGATAACGATGTTGATGCCTCAACCGGTGGTTCAGGTGATGGTGATAATGTCTACACAGATGTCCCTTCTTATGGCTCACTACATTCACCATTACCACTATAAACATTACTGTCACCAAAGCCATATTAGTTCTCTTCATTGTCACCAGAGCTACAGTTAGCCACGACTACCAATACACCTACATTGAACGTCACATCTTCCACCACACTCGCTACAAAACCTCACCTCTACCACGACATATGATGATATACTACACTCCACCTCTCCCTTCTGGTTCTCACCTTCCTCTTCTGAAATAGATCTTGATATCGTAGCTTTGTGCAGATTCTCCGGACAAGGATGGAAAACCAGCGGTCGAGTAAGGCTGCTTGGTTCCCAGAGCCCTCATGAGAGACACCATGCGACTGGAACCTATTCCACTCCTTTAAACATAGCTCCAAAACCTATTCCACTCCTTTAAACACAGCTCCAAAACCTATTCCACTCCTTTAAACGCAGCTCCAAAACCTATTCCACTCCTTTAAACACAGCTCCAAAGCCTATTCCACTCCTTTAAACACAGCTCCAAAACCTATTCCACTCCTTTAAACACAGCTCCAAAACCTATTCCACTCCTTTAAACACAGCTCCAAAACCTATTCCACTCCTTTAAACACAGCTCCAAAGCCTATTCCACTCCTTTAAACACAGCTCCAAAACCTATTCCACTCCTTTAAACACAGCTCCAAAGCCTATTCCACTCCTTTAAACACAGCTCCAAAACCTATTCCACTCCTTTAAACGCAGCTCCAAAACCTATTCCACTCCTTTAAACACAGGTCCAAAACCTATTCCACTCCTTTAAACACAGCTCCAAAACCTAGCATTTTTTTCTATTTATTTCTACTATACATTCATGGCCTCACCTTTTATTCACCTCTTCTCCTGAAATTCAGCTTCTCTCTGATACCCAACTGCCGGAGGCTGCTTCCCCTCTCCACTATCAGATTTCTAACTTTAATCTCTGCCATCATTCCCGTTGCAAGGGTGGCGCATTCCCCCAAGCTGTGATATGAAAACTCTCATTGTTCTCCTCGTGGATCTTGATTCTCCTAACTTTGATGCTATCTGCCTCAAAATTTCTCGACCCTCCATAACTTTGCTTTTATGTTTCATGTATTTCCCCTCCACTTCCACCAATTGTGAACAACTCTTCGCTTATTTGACTTGCTGCCACGAAGCATTCATTCATGCGGTGAAACCTTTGCAGGGAAATTCAATGAACACCACCATGGCTGGCTGGGCTTCACCAGAGAAAATCCTGGTGGAAGTCAAGGTCTTCTCTCTTTTTCATTTCCCTCTCCTTAACGATCTCGAACAAGACAATCAAACACAACATTACGTCTTCCACCCGTTCCGATCACTCTTCCAACACACTTGATCTCTCTTCTTTACTTCTTAACCCTCTCACTATGATTACACACTATCTGCCCACTTACGATCCACCAGCCCCAGTCTTATGCCATGTAACTTGTCATCTGACACACCCGCTCTCTGCTCTACCCTCATGATGCCAACTTTGGCACTTATACGAGACTTCGGCGGTCATCAGCGCGCGGCTTCTTTGCCGACTTGAGACGACTATGGCTGTGGTGTCTCATGCTGTGCTGAACACATAGCGGAAGTGATTTGCGTCGCCTAAGCTACGTGGAAAGTGTTCGCAGTTCTTAGCTTTGATATGTACATATTTCTACTCTTACCACGCTGACGTACGTATGATATTCATGTCTCTTCTACTATCACAAACAGCCTTGAGGGGACCAAGTGGTCTGTTGCTATTTGAATTCCTTTATATCCCTTTGCATCTTCGCTAGGAGGAAGTTCACATCCTATTGTCAGCTAAGTTTTGACTTGATCGTTCGTACTCCGATGGCTGGAACGTCAGAAGCAGAACATATCGGACCACAAACTCTTCCCAACCCCTGAAACCCAACCTACTTTTATTCTTACTCTGAGTTACTGCAAAGCTCTTCGTAAAGTCAAGGCACATCCTTTGAAAAGAAAGAGCTGACATGACTTCTTCAGTGGACGAGTCTTTTTGTTCTTTGACCAAAAACATGGTCAGTAACTCATGTAAGACAACCTTTCCTACTCTCTTCCGATCTGATCCATCTATAACTAACTCTCATTCAACTTTAGATGATTCGGATTCTCTTCCTCCCCTCCTCATCTCCTCCCAATGGACTTATACCATCTCTTATATTCCCCTCGTGCAGGGTATTCCAAGTACTCTCCCAGGACGAGATGGACAAAGCGTATGATCCAGATGGCATATCCCCTTGAGTTCTAAGGAAGCGCATCTCTGAGTTGGCTCCGATCTTATCTAACCTAGTTCGACTCCATTCAAAGACCCAGGCTTTTCCTCCTTCTTGGGATCACGTCGTAGTGAAGTCGCCCTTCCTTATGAAAGGTAACCGCTCTAACCCCTTCCAACTACCGCACCATCTCCAAAGTTTTTGAAACTCTTCTCAACTTTCATTCTCTTTAAACAGAATCTCATTACTTTGCTTTCTGGTCACCGGGTAATAATTTCACAATGCTTGGTCTGATGGTGATCTCGTGAGCTATCTCCCTGTGTCTCAACCCTCAAGAATTGAACCTAAGGCTGCTGCATCCCGTAGCTTCTGTGTAGAGACTAGACACTCGAGGATTGACCGTTATGATAGCTCCTTGTGTCCTCGAAGAGTTAAACTGTGAGATGCTTTTCATCCTGTCCTCTTTCGCTCCACTTATAATCTTTCTCTCTTTAGTAGTCAGGTCTACAAACACTTACGGAACAATGATTCATTTCTATTTTCTTTTCTTATCAATTTGTTTTTCTTTCAACCGAAATGGCCTTCAAGTTTGGCTTGCTTTGCTCATGAGAAGGAAGAATATACGATGATTCGTAAAGTTGCCATTATTTTGGTCATTCTTGTTCCAGCTACATTCATCTTTGTCACCATCACAACCACCAACAACTTAACAATTATAGTTGGCCTTGTCACCATCACAACCACCCTTAACCTCATAACCATTGACATCCAGCTTCCATCACAACCTCCACCAGCCTGACCAATCATATATATACCCTTGTCACATCACAACTACTCCAACCTCACAACCAGAGACATCCTGCTACCATCACAACCTCCATCAGCCTTACCAATCATATATATACCCTTGTCACATCACAACTACCCAAACCTCACAACCAGAGACATCCTGCTACCATCACAACCTCCACCAGCCTGACCAATCATATATATACCCTTGTCACATCACAACTACCCCAACCTCACAACCATTGACATCCAGCTTCCATCACAACCACCACCAGCCTGACCAATCATATATATACCCTTGTCACATCACAACTACCCCAACCTCACAACCAGAGACATCCTGCTACCATCACAACCTCCATCAGCCTTACAACCCCCCCAACCACCACTAGTGAACACCAACCCAATCCCACAATACGTTTTCCAGTAGAGGTCTATTATTTTGGAACACAGGCCACCAGCGGGCAATTTGTCGTTAGTTAAGTCAGATATTTGGTTTCATCCTGTTGAAAACAGAATGAAAACAGAAATTCCGAAAACGTTTCCATGGGGATTCAGGCGAACTGGTATGATTTACATTCAAATGAAAAAGACAAAAGGTAAATGAACAAAAAGAACTGCTCACTTTGAACTCACTACCTTTTCGTCAGACACCCAAAGTCTCATTTACTGCAGCAATTAATCATGTACATAAGGGCTATAGATAGGGTTGTGCGGAGGAGGGGTGGATGTGCTGGAAATGAAATGTTTGAGGACAATATATGGTGTGAAGTGGTTTGATCGAGTAATCGGTGGGAATAAAAAAGAGTGTGGTTGAAAGAGCAGAAGAGGAGGAGGGGTTGAAATGGCTTGGTCACATGGAGACAATGAGTGAAGAAAGATTGACAAAGAGGATATATGTGTCAGAGGTGGAGGGAACGAGGAAAACCGGGAGACCAAATTGGAGATGGAAGGATAGAGTGAAAAAGATTTTGAGCGATCGGAGTCGTAAAATGCAGGAGGGTGAAAGGCGTACACGGAAAAGAGTGAAATTGGAACGATGTGGTATACTGGGGTCGACGTCAATAAAGTGAACCAGGGCATGTGAAACGTCCGGGGTAAATCATGGAAAGGCCTGCAGGGTCTGGATGTGACTAGGGAGCTGTGGTTTCAGTGCAGTAAACATGCCAGCGAGAGAATGAGTGTGAACGGATGTGGCCTTTCTTCATCTCTTTCCTGGCGCTCCCTCACTGATGCACGGAGTGGCGATCAGGGTGCTGGAGGGGAAGGAAGAGAATGTATGTGTTATATTTTTTCAGGCATTTGTGCTGCTTCTTGCGGGGAGTGATGGCGCAGGAGAAGGCGACAAAGTATGAGACAGCGACAAAGTATGATGAAAAAGAGAGAGAGAGAGAGAGAGAGAGAGAGAGAGAGAGAGAGAGAGAGAGAGAGAGAGAGAGAGAGAGAGAGAGAGAGAGAGAGAGAGAGAGAGATCTATTACGTCAGAAGGCTTTATGACTATACCCACGTGGGGCCAGCCCGATGTAGGAAAGGAGCAGCACTGAGGGAGGGAGTTGTGAGGAAGGAATGTGGAGAGGAGGAGATGGATGATGATGGTCGATACGGCCGGCTGGTGTGTGGCGAAGTGAGGCCCCTGCACCATAATCAACCCAGGGTAATGGGCTGATTGTTTGTGATAGGACTGTTGATAAAGTGGCTGTAAGAGAGAGAGAGAGAGAGAGAGAGAGAGAGAGAGAGAGAGAGAGAGAGAGAGAGAGAGAGAGAGAGAGAGAGAGAGAGAGAGAGAGAGAGAGATGATGATGATGAATACTGAATACAAGTAAGATGTCCAAGAACAGAAGTGATCAGAGGACTGAATGGGACAAAGATCATTGCCAGAGAATATTATTACTCAGTGGTATCACTGCGTGGCCCGCGGGCCGCATGTGGCCCGCACTCGTCTCTCCTGCGGCCCGAGAGAGAAAACAGAAGCAAAGAATGATACGTCATGGCATATAAGAAATTATAAGCATTAATCGTAACCACCGGAAAAAAAAATACACTGATTATCGAACTACGACATATAAAGTGTAGAGATTTAATGTGATTATTTCTTTCGTACTAAAATACTTCTTTGTACAGTGATTCTACATGTAAAGCCTTTGTGGCACGATCGAAATTTTCTAATGCCACAATTGACCCTCAGTACGTACGTGTCTGGTGAACACATCTGTTGTAAGTAGTCGCCAGAAGGAGGGAGTGTGTGGCAGTATGGTGAGGAGGGAGACATTGTAATCATGATATGTAAGGACACCACAAGCGTCTCCCACGTACTAGTGACACACAGAGACACAATACACATAAGCTTCTATACCACCGTTGCCACCACCACCACCACAGCTGCAGACCTATAAACCCTTGATGTCTACAGCGATAAAACACAACTGATGGGGTTTTAATGACGCGTTTTCCAGGAGGAGGCGACTGCCACCTCCTCGCTCACGTGATCCCTTGGTGGGTGTGGCGACCTTACGTTCTTCATCATGGGAAATTTCCTGAAATTTGTGACTGTAATTCAGTGTTCTCTCAGAGGCCTGTCTGTAGTCCACTCCTGACCGGAACTATGCTGACCTTGACCTCACCTGACTGTCGATAGCTCAGATTTAGTGGTCGGATAACAGTCTAACTCGTATTGGACCCATAATAGTCCTGACCTTGCTTGGGGAGAATCCATAAACTCGCGCTCACTTTACTGTACACGTCATGATCCCCCAATATCATATGACAGATGGGAGAGCAACCTTCCCTTGATAACTCAGAGGTGAGACCTGGCTTGACACAGTATAGCCCAGTCTAGTCACAAGCTCTCAAAAAATAATCCTATGATTTCATCATGAGAATCATACCAGAATCCTAGTAAGAATCATACCAACATGACTGTAAGAACCAGGTCAACATGGTGTAGAAATAGTGAATTATATTGACGTTCTCTAGCCGGACAGAAGATAGACAGCCAGCCATATAGACAGAAGAGAAAGACAGACTAACAAACACATAAGCAAACTCATACGTGCCAGACAGATCAAACTGGCATTCACCAGACACACAGACAGAACAGACACACAGACGTAACATAACAGACACAGACAGACTCACAAACAAAGAAATATGAAAAAGAATAAGATATATTTAAACAGGAACTCGCATTGTGTAACACAAAACTGACTTATAACATCACTACACCTGTGGTCAGGTTAGCTGGAGATGACCCTTGTGTGTGTGTTACATTTTGCGAGAGGGAGAATCCAAGATGGTGTTACAGTCTCTTGAGCTACTGTCTGGTGTTGTAGTTACCTCCACAGAGGCCTCGGTCTGTGAACCTTCATAATGGATTATGATGCGAGATTTCAGCACTGAAAAAGGCGCTTAGCTTATCAGAGAGAGAGAGAGAGAGAGAGAGAGAGAGAGAGAGAGAAAACGTGGCTCTTGCTGGGCAAGTTACATCTTTTTTCTATTGATAACAACAGCGGCGTTTCAGGAAGAGGAGAGAGGGGGATCCAATGGACAAGATGGGCCTCGTCCCAATACGACGAGATCGGCTGGAAGTTCGGGCAAAACTTGGGTCATGATCGGTCCCCAGAGGGCCAGTCAGTTGCCAGAATCCTCAACAAGGACTGAACCATCTCTCTCTCTCTCTCTCTCTCTCTCTCTCTCTCTCTCTCTCTCTCTCTCTCTCTCTCTCTCTCTCTCTCTCTCTCTCTCTCTCTCTCTCCTGCCAACACTCCGACCATCACTGTAGGGGTAAGAAGTACCGAGAGATGTGCCATCAGCGGACGTA
Source organism: Panulirus ornatus (assembly GCF_036320965.1). Lineage (NCBI taxonomy): Eukaryota > Metazoa > Arthropoda > Malacostraca > Decapoda > Palinuridae > Panulirus > Panulirus ornatus. The sequence continues at coordinate 20,802,718 of NC_092245.1, forward strand.
GGCAAGTAGGGAGACAACAGACTCCGACAGGTGGATAGACAACAGACCCCGAAAGGTGGATAGACAAGAGACCCCGACAGGTGGATAGACAACAGACCCCGACAGTTAGATAGACAACAGACCTCGACAGGTAGATAGACAACAGACCTCGACAGGTAGATAGACAACAGACCTCGACAATTAGATAGACAACAGACCTCGACAGTTAGATAGACAACAGACCTCGACAGTTAGATAGACAACAGACCTCGACAGGTAGATAGACAAGAGACCTCGACAGGTGGATAGACAACAGACCCCGACAGGTAGATAGACAACAGACCTCGACAGCTGAACAGACAACAGACCTCAACAAGTTCTCACTTTTCTAAAAGTTAGACGAATGTTATGAGACACCCAGTGCTTGTGATGTCTCACATTACCTTGAAGATCTTGTGATCACAACTGCAATCGACTCTGACGCACAGTGAGACCTGGAGTTTCATAAACACAAGAATTACTTTGGAAAATATGGCCACAATCTAAAGTTTGAGAGAAAAAGAAAGTAACAGCTGTTAGTTTACAAAACTAAGAGTTTCTACTCCTTTTTCTAACCCTCTCTCCAACTTTAGTTTATGGTGTTCGGGGAGGTCACTTAATTAGATTGAAAGTTTAAAGTTTATACGATGCTCAGGAAGTCCTCAGAATGTACAGTAGGGATGGGATGAGAAGAATCAGATATTTGAAGGTTTAATAACGTCATATCAACTCAGTGTACTCACAGAGAAATATAAAGAAAACTGCCCATATGAGTACAAAATGTGAGTTACAAAGATTTTACTCAATACCCAAAGAGCTTTCGGAGGACTTGCTGAAGGACATGTCGTATGTAACAAGCCAAAATCTTTCCCTAATGCCTTGTTAACAAGCGATCTGTGTAAGATGTCAACAAAACCATTGTGGGAGCTTGTTAGAGGAGGGGAGGGGTTGGGGAGGTACCATATGAACAGATGGTAAACTGGGCAGCAGGCTGGCTAACATGTCTTACTCTGAAGTCTGACATAACATATAGAAAAATATGAGCGACCTCGGAGGAGGTCGCTTGCCCATGATATCCTCGGAGGTTCGCCATTGAGCATCTCCTGCAGATGTTTTTATCGTATCTCAGCTTGTTTAGAGATGGATGACTTGGCTGTATGTCCATACGTTTCTTCTGAGCTAGTCAGCAAAAGGGACTTTAGGTAATCTGTCTCCAAAAGCAGTCGCTGGAAGGCCTAGACTAAAGTACTGTGATCAAGGAATGTATGTATGCATGAACATGGGTAGTCAGATAGGGTAAGATGTGACGTCTTTGCCATAAGTGATTCTAACATCCATCAGCTGAGAAGAATGAGACGAAGGATCGTAAAGATCTCTTTAGAAGGAGTGTGTATAATCCTCAACCTAAGTTTATAGACGCTGACATCCTCAATTGAGGTCAGAAATTTTGAGGGTTATGTGCCACCTGACCACAGGTGAGAGTCAGGCAGGTGGTAATAGCACCATAGTTTTAAGTACCACATAACACCAGCTGAACCAGCTGGCAGTCAGGTACACCTTAATGAGGACTCTACTGAACCATATGTTTGAAACCTAACCTAGTCTGGGGTTAGCAGCAGGAGAGGCTTGTAGCCTGGTGAAGAAGCGTACAAAAGTTATGTCATTCATTCAGTTCTTGATGGTAACTCATCCCTGAGCGGATCAGCACACATATCCCGACTCTGCAACAAACGTGGCACTTCATTATCTGTGAGATCCCCTCACCTAACAACTGAGGGAAGAGAGTGTGGCTGCCAACCACCTCCCTCCGCCCGACCTGCAGCTCTGGGACCAGCTCCAGTGTTGGTGACAACCAGACTCAACTGTTGACCACAATGTTGAGGGAAACATGACGTTGCCTGAGCCACATACCCTCTGGTGGGTAAGTTCCTCACTCCACTGATCCCAAACGAAAGATGAATTTTTTCTCCAGTGTTGCCTGGATGGGTCCCCCTTGACTGCAGGCTTAGCATCACTTCACTGGCCTTGATATAGCTCTCCTGGAACACTAAAATTCTTCTGAAAAGCGTAATTAGAATGTAATTAGTTCAGAACATAATTAGTTCATTACCCTTGTGAAAGAAGAAGGCCAGTCTATTCATTTAGTTTTTCAGTTGTCAGTCACACTCTCTCTGTGTACATCTCTGACTCGCCCCATTTCCTTCTAATGGTGTTATCTCCCCACGCCCGCTAACACCAGCAGGAGATCCCAGAGCCTCACTCTTTCACAGTAAGATCTGATCACATTGATCACTAGTACTCACATTCTGAATCTAATGACTGTACGTTTGATCGGTACTGATGCTATTGATCAACACAGTAACATCAGTGATACCCATCTTTGCTGAATATACATCAACGCTGATATACCATTTAATATCATAACATTCCAGTCTATATGATAACCCTAATGAAGACTGTAATCCTAAGGTGATGGTCCTCCTCCACCAGGAGATCCTGGGAGGGTGAATTAATGTATATGCCTACGTATATACTCGCCACTTCCTGTACTTTAATGTCTGCCACAGAGACTGTGAAAGATGGAAGTTCTGAACGTCTCGACGCAGCTGGGGATAGTGCTGGTCGCGTCCCTGGCTCCGACAGGGTGGCTGCTGGCTCATTAATCCCCACTGCTCAATTAGAATCGCTGGACGTCATTGAGAAGAATACGTAATACGTCTTAATTAAACTCATTATTCACGTCCAAGACCTGATAATTCATATACATATATATATATGAAAATGAGCATAGGAACTAATTAGTTCGCTGTGGCTATATATCTGAGATGATTACGAACGTAATTCAAGTAAGGATTAATTAGATTATAACTGGCAATACTGATAACAAACTCTGGAATGTGAATGCAATCTTCGCATTGTCAGTATTGAAGGTATAAACTACTTCTTCATCACATCACGAACCCAGCTGGACGACCTGGTCGTGGCGCTAATGAGGGTGAATGACCCACTATCCTTAATTTCATTAATTTATTGATTATCTTTAATTACTTTTTGATTATCATAATCAATTTACGACCTAAAGTTTCTGGGTTGAGTAATGGTTTATCGGCTCAGCATCCACGTGAACGAGGTTCTTTATCTCTCTCTCTTTAACGCTTCAGTTATTTCAGTTATCAAGGGGGAGGTCTAGACGTAAAGGAGAAAAAGTCAGAATGAAGAATTTACAGTAAAGAAACAAGAAATAGAACTTGAACCATCTTGATATATTCGTTTTTAATTTCTTTAAAGGTAGTGTGTGTGTGTGTGTGTGTGTGTGTGTGTGTGTGCGTGTGTGTGTGTGTGTGTGTGTTTGTGTGTGTGTGTGTGTGTGTGTGTGTGTGTGTGTGTGTGTGTGTGTGTGTGTGTGTGTCGTAACTTAGCATCGAAGTGGACGCCTCATCAAATCTTATCTAATCTCACGTTTTCTTGCAGTGGTGTAGTGACCGTCCAAGTGAATAAATAACAAGTTTGTACACAAGATCAAGTGTTGCTACCACTCATTTCTGACTGGGATGAAGCGTCAGCATTTTCATCGAATTAACTGGCCAACGCTTTCATTATCTTCTCTTTTTTTTTCGACATAATTAATGGTATGGCTAAAGTCCTGAAAAACCAATTAAGAGAACTGCGGGTCCTGACAGAAGACCCCGATATTCCCTCCCACCAGTGTAAATGATTTACAACCGGTGTAAATGATTTACAGGAGGCGAATTAAAGCACTGACTAATTTGGGACGTGGTTGAGGGCTAGGCTGGGCACTGGTGGGGAACCTGACGGGCTAAGGTTCATCAACACATCCTGTCTCCTGATGGCCTCCCTCACCACACGACGACCTCACTCGTGGCCATTTATATACCTCTGGATATACGACTACACACACACACACACACACACACACACACACACACACTGTTGACATGCCATGGGCCATAGAGACACTCCCTTGTACTTGCCCAAGACCCTTGCTTTCCCTTGACATTGTGTCACCCTCACAAACAGAGAGTATCATCACTGGTTGGAACCAGACCTGACTGTAGCTAGGTTCTTGGAACTGGTGCTTCGTATGCTCATTTGCAAACAGCATCTGCTATTGGAACTGGATTCCATACGTGAAACTCTGTATGTGCAAGAACAATGGAGAGTTATACTATATTTTCTATTCACTTTTGGGTTGGTTTGAATACACTTACGAGCTCTCAGAAGAGCGTAATTACTCGAGTCTAATCTGTTGTCATGGTGGACGTGTGAGTGTGTAGCAATACTGGTGACACTGCCTTTACCATATTTCATTTTCACTTTTAGCCTTCAGAACGAAAGACAAAAAACCTATAGCATGACAACCATTAGACGTGATAACCACAGGGATATGTAAATTTTTCCCCTACTAGTTTTAGGTGAACGATCTCCGTAATTCATTCATGAATTTTACGTCGACCCTCTGCCAAATTATTTTGAAAAAAGTTAACGCTTTTCATTGAACGTGTGTTGAAACCCATGTGGAATTATGATGATACAGGGTAACATGGAGGATAATCAACCTCATTTTATAAGTGTGGGATGTTCATGTTGCTCCTGATGGGTTTTACTTTCTCCAACACTGGGGAAAAAACGGGTCATTAGAGATTATATATTCTTTCAACTGTCTTGACGATGAGATATAAGTTATAGGACAATTAGACTACACAGTTATGACACTGTCTTAAGGAGAAAATTACTCACGTGTGGTATAATGTATGGATAATTTATATATCTTCAAAATTATGATATATGATGATGGTGTCATTTTCCCTGGGGATAAGGGAGAAAGAATACTTCCCACGTATTCCCTGCGTGTCGTAGAAGGCGACTAAAAGGGAAGGGAGCGGGGGGCTGAAATCTTCCCCTCTTGTTTTTTTTTTAATTTTCCAAAAGAAGGAACAGAGAAGGGGGCCAGGTGAGGATATTCCCTCAGAGGCCCAGTCCTCTGTTCTTAACGCTACCTTGCTAATGCGGGAAATGACGAATAGTTTGAAAGAAAAGAAAGGAAGAATAATGGTGTCACTTTCCCTTCACGTTTGATGATAAAGGTCACATTAACCCTTCATCTCTGGCCCTCGCCACACCCTGGAGGCTGCTGGTCTATGGCAGCAGAGCTGGGAACAGCACACGCTCGCCTCATTCCAAGCTCCTGTTTGGTATTCCCGCTGGGGCTAGGGCCTTACGCAAGAAATATCAGGAATTTTGGTATATCCTGACCCTCTCCTTCCTAGTAATGGTTCAAAGAAGAGAGGCAAGGGCGGTTGAAGCAGCTGCTCTGACAAGCGACTCTACTGTCTGATTTTGCATCATATATCCTTTCCTTGCATGGTACTGAAGGAGTAATAATGTAGTTCTACGAAATACTAGGTATTAATAGTACTGAAGGAGTAATTATGTAGTTCTACGAAATACTAGGTATTAATAGTACTGAAGGAGTAATTATGTAGTTCTATGAAATACCAGGTATTAATTTTCCTTTCATCAAGTTACAACGAAACATTGCGTCAGTGAATTCCAATTAGTCATTAGAGAGGTGATTGTTAATTGTGGAAGCTGAGTTCCAGCCTCCATAATTACTCAGGACACATTTTATGAGCTGCTGAGCTTGGGTGTTGAATAACAAGTCAACTGACCATATATCATTTTTAAGGTCAGTTTATAAACGAATTACACACACACACAAAAAAAATAATCATTGCCAAGTTGAGATGGAAAGTTAATGCCTCTAATCCTTTGGATTGTAGATATTTTTCACCTTAAAAGTTAATGCCTCTGATCCTTTGGACTGTAGATATTTTTCACCTTAAAAGTTAATGCCTCTGATCCTTTGGACTGTAGATATTTTTCACCTTAAAAGTTAATGCCTCTAATCCTTTGGACTGTAGATATTTTTCACCTTAAAAGTTAATGCCTCTAATCCTTTGGACTGTAGATATTTTTCACCTTAAAAGTTGATGCCTCTGATCCTTTGGACTGTAGATATTTTTCACCTTAAAAGTTGGAGTGAATGATGAGGAATAGTTGAAGGTACTTGATGTCTGGGACGTCGTGAAAAAAATCACCGAATAAAATGGGGGAAAAAATGTTGAAATTGTGCCAGGGTGTGAGGTAGGTGAAGGGAATATCCCACTCTATGAATACTTATAAGTCTGTGGTGTGGTACAAGGCTGAGGTTGGCAGAAATACTGAGTACATCTAATACAGAATACGATATGGTATGGAGAGTGATAAATGAGTGTGAGATTAACTGATAATGAGATGTTTCTCCAAGATAAGAAGACACTCGGCTTGAATATGGCCCAGATATTCTGGTGAAGGAGTGAGCAATAGTGTGTGAGGAGAGATAAGATATCCTCACATAAGGGGAACTGAGTGAGTCAGTGGGTAGTGAGGTGGCAGAGACAGTGAGGGAGTGAAGTGTCTACCATGGAGGTGAAGAAGGACTGGTTGGCTGGGTTGTTGTGGAGGTATCCAGCCGTCGTCAGGCCCAGGGAGGAGGAGGAGGAGGAGGAGGAGGAGGAGGAGGAGGAGGAGGAGGAGGAGGAGGAGGAGGAGGAGGAGGAAGAGGAGGAGGAGGAGGAGGAGGAGAGCTGTGGATGGATCCCACTGAGGAACGGAAGGATCTTGAGGCTTCACAGGAAGACATCGTTAGAGTACTACCCAAACTACGGAGATTACTGGATTAGACGTATAGTCGATTGGATATGGTATCTCTCTATCCAGGATAGAAACCATAATCTACCCCTAGCAAGTATTATTGTTACACGCTGAAGGGAACGTGTGTCGACGTGGCCATAGATCAAGATAACTCAGAGACTGCAGGCCACATCTGACCTGCCACAGTGTCTTTGCAGTAACTAAAACTGTATCTTTTCCAATCTCAAAAAAAAAGCGACTAGATTAACTAGCCCACAACGTCAATGCAGTTGGGAAGAAGTTATCTCGTTTATATCGTCAGCTGAGAAAACAAGCAGGTCTCCCACTTCACAAGTCTGCAGCAGACAGATGCTCCTGATCAAAACTTTTAGAAAGTATTCATCTTGGTGGCGACTTGACTTGTGTTGAATTTTCCCCCCACACCACCACCGATTCCAGATGTCGGTTGTATCAGGTATGATGTGTCTTCCGTCTTCCGTCTCGTCTCTCATTTGTTGTTGATAAAGTTCCTTCTGACCTCCAGCTCAAGACTTAATTGACCTGTTGTGTCATTAGCGGCTCTAATTCATTGCCAGAATGAATGAACCGTTCTTCAAGGATGATGCTTCTGCCGTTTCTATCAACACACATCATTTGTTTACTGATAATTTTTTTTGTGTGTGTGATTGAATTGAATATATCAACACTTAGATCTACGATGACCCCCTTGGCCATTTCGAAGCAGTACTCAGCATTGTACCAACGAAGACAAGCACCTGATTTCAGTCATTTGGTTAGCAACATTGCCAGTCTTAACTATCTCACTTAACGAGCTTCTCATAGTCTCATCAATGAGTGAATTGGTCATTAAGTACGAAATAGATATCTGTTCTGTAAATCATTTTTATTTTACCCGGTACCACATGTATTATGTCCTATTTAATTTAAATTGTAATCTATCAATTCACGAGTGTGTCTCAATTCATACATTATTTTTACATGAGTGATCTTATTCTCATCCGTATGTAAATGTATGCATTAAATAAATGTTTGTTCGATGCGTTGTCTTTATGTATCCAACCATCACAGCTGATGGCAATCATATATTTTTATATTTCGTTCATATACAGATACAAGAATTGGTTCTGGGCTAATATCAAGCATTTTCTTTTTCTACACCTACAGCTCCTGTGTGGCCAGTGAAATATAACATGTCGTTCAGCCAGGGTAGTTACCCACCCATGCCGTAGATATAAACATGTACTGCCTCCGTGGAGAATGAGCTCCATTTCCCAATATAGAGTAGGAGGGGCCTTGTACTGAAGGAAAACCTCCCTTCCTCCGCTTCCTTTTACTGAAGGAAAAGGATATGTGATACATACAGAAAGATGGACCCCATTTTTAAGCAGAACAAAAACCAAAAGGGTCATTGAATACTTATAAGTTTCTTCAGTGATCGTCGCTTACGTATCACTGTCTCTCTCTCTCTCTCTCTCTCTCTCTCTCCTCTCTCTCTCTCTCTCTCTCTCTCTCTCTCTCTCTCTCTCTCTCTCTCTCTCTCTCTGTCCACTTTGTGTTCAATATCCCTCTTCTTCTTCCTCCTCCTCCTCCTACCACACTTCTTACCTCGTTTTCTCACGTCCCATCCATCTCTCTCTGCTATTCATCACGGCAAATCTCTTCCCCAGTTCGAAATGATATGTGATCCTGGTGTGAAAATGTGATCCGTATGAAACAATGAATAAAAAATCTATATCCGGCTCTGGCCATTGATATGATATCAGTTTCCTAATCGATAACCATTACTCTAATGTGCAAATTTAGATTAGGACTTTGCATATAAATCATTTAAGTTCGCTGGTTATATGGGCTCATTGTATCTTTTTTTTTCCCCAGGCAGATGAACTAAATGGATAATAAACATTCGTGGAAGAAAACGTATTATCCTGAAACTCCAATGAGATAGTGGCAAAAATCCTGACCCTTAAATGTCAGGTCAAAGGTCACTGCACCTTACCCAGTTATCATTCTGTGGTGGCGACGGCAAGCCTCAAAAAGACGAACGAGGTACTTAAGGGTCATAAGGTCGTGCTCACAAGTCGTACGGCCATGCTCAAGGGTCGTACAGATCTTTCTCAATGACCATACAGTCGTCCTCCAAAGGTTAAGGGCTAAAGCACTCACTCAGACCTCGCTCTACTGCCACTCAAGTGCAAAACTTGAGGTCTAACTTGAGGTCTAACTTGAGGTCTAACTTGAGGTCTAACTTAAGGTCTAACTTGAGGTCTAACTTACCAGCTTTCTGTCCCTATAGTGTAAACATGTCACTGATACACACACACTACCAGATACACATTCCATATCACCTGCTATGTATACAGTTATCGTTAGCGGGACTAAATGAGATGACCAGGGGGTCAAGCAGTAGTTGGGGTCAAACAGTAATTAACCTTGGTAGTTTAGACATTAACGAGATTGTATTGACTTCCTCCCTGGGTGTGGCATGGTCTTGTATATATCTATATACATTGTATATATCTATATACATTTTCCCCCCGAATGTATATGAGCTTTGCCCAGTGCAGCTGGAGTCATTATATGCCACACTGACGTAATTTTTGAGAAAGTTTGCTAATTGGTGGCGTGAGTGATGAAATGGTCATTACTTGCTTAATTGATTTTGCTTTTTAGTGTGTTTGCATATGTAATTATGGAGGTGTGTGTGTGTGTGTGTGTGTGTGTGTGTGTGTGTGTGTGTGTGTGTGTGTGTGTGTGTGTGTGTGTGTGTGTGTGTGTGTGTGTGTGTGTGCCTGCTGAAGTATAGATTTTTTGTTTGTTTGTGTGTGTGTGTGTGTGTGTGTGTGTGTGTGTGTGTGTGTGTGTGTGTGTGTGCCTGCTGAAGTATAGATTTTTTGTTTGTTTGTGTGTGTGTGTGTGTGTGTGTGTGTGTGTGTGTGTGTGTGTGTGTGTGTGTGTGAGTACTATGAATTCTGTGTGTGTATTAAAGAAAGAAACTTTTACACTCATGTCGTTCTGTCTCTTGCCCAACATACTAACCATACTAACCAATCTCAACCAGCTGTGGGTTGGTTGTGGACCGATTGCCTCGCCCGGGATTCGAACCTAGGCGGGCCCGTGGGTGATTCGCGATAAACAATTGCAACAATTAATCGAATCTACGCATGTGTCTGCGTGTATGTCTACAATATGCGCATGTAGTGGAAGAGAAGAGGGTGGGATGTGCTTGGGTACATATGTGTTTCTATACATCTTTCTTGATATCATTTTGCATTTATTTACACTTATTTACCTTTATATACCTTGTGACCTGCTGGATAAATGAAAGACATACCTCTACGTATGACCAGCTGGATAAATGGAAAACACCTCCACGTAGGCCATTGTTCATCCATACGCTCGAGTAGATATCCTCAGAGTTGTATGAGGGAGGAGACGTGAGGTAGTTGGAGGGGGAGGAGGTGACTTCAATATATCGTGGGATCATAAATCTACCACACTTCTCCGCGCTGTCAGGGTGTTATCACGTACCTGACAAATTGGATCGGCTCTCCCAGTGGAGATTTCTTCTCCGTCATGCCTAAGATGTCTCACCGGCGTTTGGAATAACACCAAGACTTATTCCTTAGCCTCTGTGTGTTGTTAGGTCTATGGCTATTTACCCAATCGATGGGTATTAAGATCGCTATAAGTGATGTAAGCTTGAAGTGTATGTGTCTTGATGATAGAGGATTCAAGCGAATGTATACATGGTGTTAGGCTTGATAACTAAGATGGTTGCGATGCTCTTATGTATGACTGGTACGATGTTTGGATATGATGACTTTGCCTCACACTCAACAGTCGTACTGAAGTGATCTACTGAAGGTGTTTATCGAGTGGTCTTCTCCAGTGGCTGGGCCAGGTTGTGGACCTGTGTCAAGCCAGAGGTTGTGGGTGACTGTGTGGATCATATGTGTTTACGTTTATTGTGGAGCAACAGGTGGCCTGCGGTGCTCCAGTGTAGCTTGGGGGTCTCTGCCGCAGGTGACATAGAGCCAGGCGACGGGACACAGACCTGAATGGTATTATGTGACGACCATTTCTTTTTTAATCATAGTGACGGACGTGGTTTGGGTAAAGACGTGCCCTAATCAAGGTTACATCCCAGGTGAAAGGTAAAGAGGAAGAGATTAGGAATGTATAAGCTCTGCAGGTGTTGGCAGACCTGATTCCCCGAGGCAGAATGGCTATTGGAGAATAAACGACGGAGGGAGGAAGAGGTAGTGATAACAGTCACTCCTCGAGTAGCTGGTCTCCACACAGAAACTGTGGGAAGCAGCAGCAGCCAGAGGCAATACCCTGAGGACCAAGCCTTTGGTGGTAGGGACACATGTGTTTACCGCCGGTCGAATAAACTGATTTCAATTTCGCTCACTGATTTGCATGATGGCGTTCGGCGGTCAATTTGCATCATCCTGGGGCGCCAGTTGGCGGAGGAGCAGCCTCCCTCCCAGCCACTGCTGTAAGCCGGCAGCCATTACCATAAGGAGCTCCCAGCCAGTCGCCTGCTTTGCGAGCTCGAACCCAGAGCGGAGGCAAAACATTTTTATTGGTGTGATCTCGAGGAAGGAGAAATGAGTATGCTAACCTTGTGACTACACACACACACACACACACACCCACACACACACACACACACACAACACACACACACACACACCATCTATGATCATCATTTTCAATTACCATTTGTTACAGGAAGATGAGTTTACACTCGCGTTGCCACTTCTTTTAACCCTTCCAAAAGAAGGAACAGAGAAGAGGTCCAGGTGAGGATATTCCCTCAAAGGCCCAGTCCTCTGTTCTTAACGCTACCTCGCTATCGCGGGAAATAGCGAATAGTATGAAAAAAAAAAGAAAAATATATATATATATATATATATATATATATATATATATATATATATATATATATATATATATATATATACATACTCGCCCAGCTTACCCGGATACCCATGTATCGACCAGCCATAAGTTGAAAGCTGTAGCTGCCTTGGCTGTAAACCAGCAACCCTCTGTGTAATCACCTATTCTTAAGTACCTGTTTGTGCTGTAGGCGGAGGGAGCTTTTGACACCCGTGGGGCCCTCATCTCTTGCATGATCTCCATTGTTAGAAAACTAATTATAAATACCTGTACGCTGCCCATGATATCTGTCACTTTTCATATATGTTAATGCCAGCCATCTACCGTGCCATTATGTTTCATTTCCTGCGTTTCCTGTGGCGTTCGTCTTTTCCAGTTGAATTATGTCCTCGAGCTCCAGCTCTGGACGTGGTTCCGTATCTACATTAATGTATTCCTCAAGAACTTTTTGCTCACTGACGCCACACTAATGTACATTAGAGATGATACTCATATCGTTAGGTGACGGAGGTCTCCTGACGTAGGTGAATGTAAGGGTTAATGGCAGTGTGGTTTAAAGGTCGTACGCCTGGCAGCAAAGACGAGGTTGCCTGCGGCCGGCCGCCGCCAGCCTTCCGTCGTCAGGAGAACGCGAACCACTTCACTAAATGGCTTTAACTTTTCTTGTTTTTCTTTTTTTTTTTTCTTTTACACCCACTTCCTCCCCTGTCGCATCTCTGAGCCCTGGCTGGCTGGACTCCATGTTCCTCATTTTCCTTCTTTCCTTCAAAAGGTTGTCGTAATTTTTTTTATTCCACTAAGTTTTCACGTCGAGACTTTAATTAAGTTTGCCACGTCTTTGTTCTTGTCTTGGCTTTCTTCACGGTGTTGGAAAACTATTTCCCTTGTTATATCCAGATGAGTTTCTTCATCAAGCAATCAGTGGAGGTAATCCAGATATATTTTTCCTGGAATAATCTCACACTTGGTCATATAATTCTGTGACCATTTTTTCTTTCTTTATTTCCTCTTGATTGAATTAGTCACCTTTCTTTTCTCAAGAGAGTCTTTCTATTTCTTTCCCAGGAAGTGGTTCATTTTCACTTCGTATCTCTCTTTTACCTTCACAGTTTATACACTTACATTATCGCTCCAGTGTAAACGCCGGGGCTAAAGTCTTTCTCCTGGACGCAATCAGCTTATATTTTCAGCCTGAGTTGAAGACCTCAGCTGGTGAGATCATGTCTTGCCCCTCCATCGTCTGCCTCATTACGCCAGTGAGGAAGACACCAGGAAACATTTTGACGTCCACGTCTTACAGATCTGGTCGTGGTGGGATCAGTGGGTGTGTACTGAACACACATTCTCTCTCTCTCTCTCTCTCTCTCTCTCTCTCTCTCTCTCTCTCTCTCTCTCTCTCTCTCTCTCTCTCTCTCTCTCTCTCTCTCTCTCTCTCTCTCTCTCTCTCTCTCTCTCTCTCACACACAACCCATATCCTAGCAGCTCATTCTCTCTCGTTTCATTTCCCTCCCATTAACTCTCAACTCTCCCACAACCTCCTCTCTTACAACCCACTCTCCTACAACACTCTCTCTCTCCCTCCTCCACCTCGTCCCATTCCTTCTCCCTCTCTCATCCTCACAATATCACTCACCTGCCACCTCAATCATGTCATCAAGCCAGGGGTCCACCAACCCTCCTGGACCTTATAATATGTTCCTGGAATATGGACCTGGAATATGGTGTACCTCACAAGTCTCCTTCACCCACTACATTACCTGACTGCTACTCCACTCAGATGTATACATCAGACACATTGTGTTTTGTAACCACATTAATCTAGCTGCCTTGGAATACGTGAGGTTCATCTACTTCCATAACACAAGTAGGTACAGTGTGTGTGGGAGGGAGAGAGAGATGCAGGCGTCAACCAGTAGAACATCATATGGAAGACTATGATATAAAGTAATTGTGATCATGACATGATGATGATGGTGATGATGATGATGACCCGTCCACGTGATAATGATGAAACAAGTTATCCATCTTGATGATGATGATGACTGGTGGTGATAACGCATGATGCTCAGGACCATCTGGAAGACGATGACTTACCCTGAGCCACCAGACTACCCAGTCAAATGTTCAGTTGATCTCTGGCTCTCCAAGCTATGATGCTGCTCTGTCTACACCTGAGGCTGGAGGGACTCACTACACACTTACCTGTTAGGGTGATGATCGACCAAAGTCATTAGCATGAGTCATATAGCGACTGTTGCTTCATTCATCATTAACTGGCGATACAATGGTAATCGTTTTAAGCTTTCTGGTTAAGCTTTTAAATACTGTGTTCTGTTTAGCTGTCAGTATGTTCCATGATAGCCTTGGAGACTTAGTAACTCTGTATCTTCCCTGCTGAGTGGCGTAACACATACTTTCGGCTTAACACATATTTTCTTTCCACATTTTCAATGTGTTGCCATGCGTATATTATCATATATCTTTCTCCTCTTTTTTTTTTTCTAAGCTGTGTGGCTACAGTTATCTCAAAACCATTACGTGGTCGTTTGTGTGTTCGAACCCCCTCAGTTTTGCTCCTAAAGTACTACTGAATTCTCTCTAGTTTGGTTGCATCTCATTGTTTCGTTGGCGACCGTACGAAACAGCAGTATTCACTTATGCTTATTATACAGATATACATTGAACATGCTCATCATTAGAGAGAGAGAGAGAGAGAGAGAGAGAGAGAGAGAGAGAGAGAGAGAGAGAGAGAGAGAGAGAGAGAGAGAGAGAGTGGATTTTCATGTTTTTCTAATTGGCACAATTAAAACTTTTCATTATAGAAATATCAATTGATATACCATATTTCCCGAGCAATTATTATTTTTTCTAATTATGTGATTTAGTTGTCCACAACTGCTAATATGAAAAAAAAATGGATATCTATATATATATATATATATCCTCTAATAGTTATTTCATCACAATCGTACATATACAACAGAAGCTCCTCAGAAAGGGATAAGAAGGAGACAGACAGTAGCTCACTCTATAAGCTGCAATAATCTCTCCAGCGCCAAAGTTAAGCCCGTACGACACCTCTCATTTCTCAATGAGTTATCACCCTATCTCCCATTGCCCCGATCCACAGCTTACCCTGTGTGTGTGGGGGTGGGTGTCCTGTGTTTATCTGGACTTAGAGAGAGTCTGCACGTCCCGCGCCCTCGCTGCTCTGGTGATCTAAGAACACCTTCAACCACCCTGTGGTTCACGAGACTTGAAGCGATGCAAGATGGCTCTGGGGATCGAGCCAGCCAGCCATCGCTGGCTTCGCCAGAGTCTCCGACCTGGTAAGGTCATAACATGGTCAAGGAGGGCATCAAATTATTGTTATTATCACTATTATCATTATTATTATCATTATTACGTCATCAACAGCAACAGTAATGAACTACTACTACTACTAATACTACTACTACTACTACTACTACTACTACTACTGTTACTACTATTACCACCACAGTTACTACTATTACCACTGCTACTACTAATACTACCACTATTACTACTATTTCTATTACTACTACTACTACTACTACTACTACTACTACTACTACTACTACTACTACTACTACTACTACTACTACTACTACTACTATTACTACTGCTACTACTACTATTATCACTATTATCACGACTGATACAACTTTTACTACTGCTTTTACTTATCTATCTATCTATCTATCTATATGTCTATCTATTTCATAGATCTCATGTACATCATTTCCACTCCATTCTACGGTCATGCAACCTTCTGATAACATAATTTCTTATATCACACACAGGTAGTGCAACAACGTGGCTTCTCAATCACACTTACGCCATCTCAGCTGATTAAGTTCAGAATCTAATTAAACTTGGACGAGAAAGCTTGGCTTAACGCTATTTTCCAACCCCAAGGCGCGGATTAGAATCATGAAATTAGCTTGTAATGTTTCTCACGCTATGAAATACGGTGTCATAACAACATCAGTCGAGTCTACCTAGACTCCCTTTCAACAGGTATTGAGTTCCCTAATGCCAGGGTAATGTATGCTTCGATCCTACAGGACTGCGGTAATAAGGAAAGTGACATTCGTGTGACAGCAGAGTTCTCTCTCCTATAGATACATTGTTGTGGGTCTACGTCACAGGACCGACGACCCACGTCGCGATTCTTTTGTGTTACGTATTTAGAGACGGTCATTGGACGATCATCAATACGTCATCATTACGAGACAAGGACTATGAGTGGAACAATTTTAGCCTACCGGACGCCCAGTCCAGCCAACCTCGCGTGTCACCTGTGGACGGGAAAGGACACAGGTAAGAATTTTCATGCCAACGACATTAGAAGTGATGTTGTTTAGTTAGATTGTATGAACGAGGGGAAAAGCAAATACTCAGGTTTGTGTTGTGAGCGTGATAGAGATGTGCCGGGTGTATGGAGGACTATATGAAATAGTGAGGGAGTGAGAGAACACGCATTATGTGGAAGAAAGAGTAGGCAGATGGTGTTGCCATGTGTGAGTTAAAGGAAAGTGGATAATGGATGTGAAAGATTATTAGATAATAACCTTCAGAAAGCTCGAGTTTACGTTGAATATGGAAACTAAAAAAGATGTTTTAGGGAAATTGATAAAGGGGTGTCTATAAAATATGTCATTCGTAAGTTTCTTGATTTGCTGAAATAAGGAAAGGATTACAGTTCATGTATCAGGAGCCTAAAAAGTCATCATGTCTGACCTGTTAACTCTATTCTTCTGGAAAAGTTACGATTAAAAGCCATTCACTTACAATGCAGTGTACGAGAAAAGGATTAGAATTCATGTATCAGGAGCTTAAAAAGTCATCATGTCTGACCTGTTAACTCTATTCTTCTGGAAGAGTCACGATTAAATGCCATTCAGTTACAATGCAGTGTACGAGAAAAGGAAAATTTCAGTGTCTTACTTATACATCTCGGGTTAGTAACCTTCCAAGTTTTCATTGAGCGTTATATGTAAATAAAAAATAACCGGTTGAAAAAAAGATCTAAAATTTTCAGTATATTAAACAACAGATGGTTTACCAAAATTTTTAAGACACTAGTTCTTTAGAAAATGGTCAAGTAATTTGTCCATGACAAGAGAACTAATTCAACTTTTCTTTATATGTAATCATAATGTCAGATTTTCCACATCCAATTCGTCGGCTCCATACATTACCAACATCAACACATATATGAAAACTCACAGACGTACATCTCAAAGAGTTATTCAAAAGTGCGAATAACATGCACAAAATTTCATAGGAGAATATTTGATAGTAAAACAAAATCACTCGTTGGTGTAAATATGAGGATCAAATGATGGCCTGTTATTGTAATTAGTGATAGAGAAGGAGCGATCAGCCTCAGACAGAACAGCTGAAGTCTCTACTAGAGAGATGAGAGACCTCCAAGATTGATGAGAGACTGTGAAGATGACGAGAGACCATAGAGATAATGAGAGACCATAAAGATGACGAGAGATCATAGAGATGACGAGAGACCACAGAGATGACGGGAGACCATAGAGATAGCGAGAGACCATAGAGATGACGAGAGACCATAGAGATGACGAGAGATCATAGAGATGACGAGAGACCATAGAGATGACGAGAGACCACAGAGATGACGAGAGACCATAGAGATGACGAGAGATCATAGAGATGACGAGAGACCACAGAGATGACGGGAGACCATAGAGATGACGAGAGACCACAAAGATGACGAGAGATCATAGAGATGACGACAGACCACAGAGATGACGAGAGACCATAGAGATAACGAGAGACCATAGAGACGACGAGAGACTGCAGTGATAACAGACCATAATGGTGACGAGAGACCATAGAGACGACGAGAGACTGCAGTGATAACAGGCCATAATGGTGACCAGAGACCATAGAGATGACGTGGACGGAAGAGATGACATATAGCCATAGAGATGATTGACGTGAATGTAGAGATAGAAGTGCCGACCCAGCGAGACTGGTGTCGGCGATATAAATGTAATGGTTTAGTGAGTCAATGTATCACAACTTGGGAGACGGGCAGTCGTGTTGAGGAGGAAAATAAGATCTCAGATCTCAGATCTCTCTCTCTCTCTCTCTCTCTCTCTCTCTCTCTCTCTCTCTCTCTCTCTCTCTCTCTCTCTCTCTCTCTCTCTCTCTCTCTCTCTCTCTCTCTCTCTCTCTCTCTCTCTCTCTCTCTCCAACCCAAGACGTCCTTTCCATTTCAAAGTGTAAAAGGTCCAGTCGCCTGGAGGAACAAAGCCCCTTGGGAGCCTCCTGGAACACGGTAAAGGATAGAAAGTGTAACTGGAACGATGCGAGGAGGTGAGAAGCTCAGATGGAAGGAGGAAGGTTGAAGGAACATAAGAAGATCCTCTGGAAGTGGCCACAGTATTTCTGGAAGATTGTAAAGGATTGGCTTGATGGGAAGGAGAGAGAGATTTGAGAGTGACACTGTGTGAGGAACGTGACACAAATGTTGACCCAACAGGAGGATAATGATGAGTGAAGGAAAAACATGATAAGTTACTGATGAAATAAAAATAGGAATGAAAACGTAATGTTGTGTACCAGCGGAAAATGTGTCAGTGGAAATCTGCACGAAAAGGGAAGAGCAGGAAGGAAGGAGAGGGAAAGGATATGTAAGGATAACGTAAGCATGATGCAGGAATGCCAGAGAGGATGGAAGGATGTATCATGGTGGACCTGGACCTGGACCTGAACCTGGACTTGAACCTGGACCTGGACCTGAACCTGGACCTGGACCTGACCTGGAGATTCACAATTCAACCAAAGACATTCTGACTAAGGGTTGAGTTACTGGGAGACGGACGCAACACAGGAGAAGGAAGATAATGGAATGAAAATATGGACAGATGACAGAGAGAGACGTGACGTTACGAGTCGTAGCTGATCATACAACGTGTGGTAGACTGTGAGGAAGTCAAGATGTA
Source organism: Panulirus ornatus (assembly GCF_036320965.1). Taxonomy (NCBI): domain Eukaryota; kingdom Metazoa; phylum Arthropoda; class Malacostraca; order Decapoda; family Palinuridae; genus Panulirus; species Panulirus ornatus. Next base: position 20,821,365 of record NC_092245.1, read on the forward strand.
ACCACAACACAAGGGCAACATGACGGAGGCAAGGTAGACTGTGAGGAAGTCAAGATGTAACCACAACACAAGGACAACATGACGGAGGCAAGGCAGACTGTGAGGAAGTCAAGATGTAACCACAACACAAGGACAACGTGACGGAGGCAAGGCAGACAGTGTTATAATGTGTTGAGGAGTGAGTAGCCTGCTGAGACCAGGGGACCTCTGGTGGGTCGTGACCAGGAGGAGGACCTTGACAACCTGCTGAGACTAGGGGACCTCTGGTGGGTCATGACCTGGAGGAGGACCTTAATGACCTGCTGAGACCAGGGGGCCTCTGGTGGGTCATGACCTGGAGGAGGACCTTAATGACCTGCTGAGACCAGGGGACCTGTGGTGGGTCATGACCTGGAGGAGGACCTTAATGACCTGCTGAGACCAGGGAACCTCTGATGGGTCATGACCTGGTGGGTCGTCATCTTATATGTGAAGAAACAGGACGTGAGCCTCGACTAGTTTCTTGCTTTCAACATGATAAGACTTTTTGTCAACTACAGACTTCGTTAAGTTTTCTGAGTAGGTTAGATAATAGTGAGTTATACAAAGGTTGTTCGTGAAAATTGGTATTTGCATTATATAGAATTGGAGAGGCTGATAATTCATATATAAGATCAACACTTGAGCACGAGAGAAAGAGAGAATAAGAGTGGGAAGTAGGGAGAGAAAAATAGAAAGAGACAAATAGACAGACTGAAAGAGAGAGAGAGAGAGAGAGAGAGAGAGAGAGAGAGAGAGAGAGAGAGAGAGAGAGAGAGAGAGAGAGAGAGAGAGAGAGAGAGAGAGAGAGAGAGAGTGTAAACCAATTAAGATAGAGACCCTGAGAGTAAAGATAAACATCAGACCCTATAAAGAGGAGGTGGCTGGCCCTTAATTATGTACCTACACCGACTCCCGAGACAAAATTAAAGGAGGTCGTGATCCGACTGAAAATGGCATCACTCGGGCATGTGTGGAATGGGTAAGTCTTCAGACACGTAGTTTACCCCATCCACGGTGGTTCAGGAGATGGCTCAGGAGATCTGTGTGTATGTGTGTGTGTGTGTGTGTGTGTGTGTGTGTCTGTGTCTGTGTCTGTGTGTGTGTGTGTGTGTGTGTGTGCGTGTGTGTTCTTGTCCCCTTCTCCTTCCTTCACACCCATCGGCTAGTCTTCTTTCCTCACTCACCCTTCGTGTTCCACAGTGGTGCTGTCCTCATTCCTCCTGAGTGTTTCTCTTCGTCCAAGGTCTCCTCTGCTCCTGGAACATACCCGACCCCAGGTGGTCCCCTGTGGGCGTCTCCACACCTCTCATGGGTGTTCCAGACTCCAGATCTTAGCCTCCAGGCATCCCCTCTTCTTCCCTCGATGTCTTCCCTCCCTAAGTGTTGTCTTCTCTGAGGTGTACATCTTTGTAGGTCCCCCTTGGAAAACCTACTTAGGTGTTACCATGTCTGTGGGGGTGGCTCCTCTCTGGGAGACCTTCCCCCAGTTGTTGCCTTCGCTGGGGTAGTTTCTCTCTCTGGTGTTCCCGAGAGAACTACCCCACCTCCTCCATTTGTAACAGTCGCTGGTTGTTACTCTCTGTCTGCCCCATTGTAGCTGTTCCAACCTCCCGTCTCCTGGGGCTGGTGATCACACAGGCCTCCTCCGGCCACCATGTACACACGTTAATCACTTCATCAAGTTCGTCTACCCTCATCAATCATCATTCATCACGTTCACCCACCCTCACTCCTCATTATTCATCAGGCTCGAACACACACCCCCTACCATTCATCATTTAACAGACTCAGCCACCTTCGCAATTCATCATCCATATGCATAACCTGGATTATCTTCATCAAGTGTCATAATTCACGAGAGCCACAGGGTGTATCATGTCACCCCTGCAAGCCATCATCACCTTCCACAGAGGCGTTGGTTTACAGACTGAAAATGACTCCATCAACATTATTCTAATCCCAAAATGTAAATCACAGGATTGGGTATGATTATGTCAATGAGAATGATCACAGTTAATTATCAGATAATTCCTCTGAAGTGGACCGGACTTATGATGTTAATTTGGGTCATATTTTCAGTATTCTTGGCATCAAATGTTAACACCATCATAGAACTCATTTCAAGTAAGAGTTTTTTCCCCCACAGAGGTTTCCATAAGGTATTTTTGTCACCGTCTTTACCTTTCTCCCTCACACTTAAGGCTTCAGAGTCACCGCCAAAAAACCATTATCGCGACACAATCTTGAACGAACCATAAAAAGAAAGGACAGGAAAAAAAAAAACTGTGAGAATTAAAATGAAAAAAAGCTGTTGAAGAGTTTGGAGAAGGTGTAAGTACCCCGCCTTTCAAAGACAACTAGGTCATATCATATGGAAAAAGAAATGAGAAGATCTCCAAAGCTCAGCGGCGTACGAAAAGAAACAGACATCAGAACCGTCCAGCACTGAGTTACGAACAGCCGTACGGTAATAATGTGACGTAGTGCCTTGTTAAGTATCACTTGGGCTACTATAAGATAGAGGATTACAAGAGACCCGTTCTCGGAACCGCAATCCGAAATGATATCTGCAAAACAAAAAAGGGAAGAAAGAACCAACATTCAAGTTGGTTGAATTTCAAGGTCAGACTTTTAGAAATGATAAAGCGGACTATTTGGCACTTAAACCTGTCGAGAATGCACGTGAGCTGAAACCTCCTTCCCCCAGATGTGAGAGCAGCGGTCCATACAGGGGAGCAGTCAATTCATACCATCATAGCTCATCCATATTGCAACATCTTCAGTGTTCGTCATGGCCACCCTTTCACAGAGTCTTTAGTGAAGAGGGAGACAATCTAGAAAACGTGTAGAGGTCCACAGAGGTACTTTATACGACAGATAATCACCTCTATATCTCCGAGTTGATAATTTCACACACACACACAGACACACACACACACACACTCACACACACACACACACACACACACACACACACCACACAAAAGTTGGAAATACTGTATAAGATCCCAAGAGTGTAGAATTGCCAGGCCACACCGTACGAGTAGATAATGAAACACAGCAGCAGCATCCGTAGCATCATTACCGACAGAAGGGGAGAGGCAGGGCGTGGGAATTATTACCCCACAGAGACGCCTTCTGGTAAATGGTGGGATGAACACAGATGGTGAGCACTAGAAATGGTTTTCCAGACACAAATATTCGTGGGGTGGGGTGACAGTGGGCAAATTAACGCAAGGAATTAAGGTCGGTCGGGGCATAAGTTTAGTTGGGACTTTAGGCCTCTCAGTTGCCAGGGTCATTAAGGCCGTCAAGATTTAAGTTATAATCACCACACGAAGAGTCTTTCATCGCCTTCTTCAGGAGTTTAAGAATCGGTATTCAAGTACCCCACACACACACAGACTGTGACTGTGTGTGTGTGTGTGTGTGTGTGTGTGTGTGTGTGTGTGTGTAGGTCGGGGACATTGTCAAGGATCACTAAGATCGTACAGAAGATGGACGTAGTATAGAGAAACAGATTCTGATGAACCTTTCATAAACACCTGTTGCTGATACGCCATCTCCAACGTCAGCAAGACCTTGGCACAATCCTTACCTCCTCCTCCTCGTCCACTCACAGTGTTTACCCCCAGAGTCAAACCAGTGCTCTTGGTCCTTGTAAGACAATGTATCAGCGTCACATACGGGGCTCCCAGCGTCCATAGCAAACGGGGCCCTCAGCGTCCATAACATACGGGGCCTCCAGCGTCCATAGCATACGGGGCCCTCAGCGTCCATAACATACGGGGCCCCCAGCGTCCATAGCATACGGGGCCCCAGCGTCCATAACATACGGGGCCCCCAGCGTCCAGCAGTGTGATCCCGCCACCAGTTACCTGGCCACAACTCAGCCTCAGAACAGTTAAACATTCATTTCTCTTCCTTCAAAAGTTATGACACCAATATACGAGCAGTCGTTAACCCGTGGCTGCCAGTGTGACCATCTCATCAACCTCCAGCCTGACTCTTGAATTAGAAAGACACAGACGAAACACTTGCATAACGCTAGTGTGATCTGGTGACGCATGGCCCGCTCTGGTGTGTGACGGATGGCCCGTTCTGGTGTGTGACGGATGGCCCGCTCTGGTGTGTGACGGATGGCCCGTTCTGGTGTGTGACGGATGGCCCGCTGTGGTGTGTGACGGATGGCCCGTTCTGGTGTGTGACGGATGGCCCGTTCTAGTGTGTGACGGATGGCCTCCTGTGGTATGTGACGGATGGCCCGGTGTGGTGTGTGACGGATAGCCTCCTGTGGTGTGTGACGGATGGCCCGCTGTGGTGTGTGACGGATGGCCCGCTGTGGTATGTGACGGATAGCCTCCTGTGGTGTGTGACGGGTACAAACACATGTGACTCTCATCCAATAGAGAAAAATGTGGAGATTTTCTTGATGGTCTAATGCTTATGTCAGCCATTCCTGTGTCTGTCTGTCTCTCTCTCTCTCTCTCTCTCTCTCTCTCTCTCTCTCTCTCTCTCTCTCTCTCTCTCTCTCTCTCTCTCTCTCTCTCTCTCCCTCCTTCACTGTCAGCAGTGATTGCGTCTCTTCCAAGGAGACGTTAATAGCTCCTTTTTCTCACTGTGATGGCGAGGCTGACCTCCGAGAGTGGACGAGGGCGTGGTGATAATAATGGGGTGGTGGTGATGGTGATGGTGATGGTGATGGTGATGGTGATAGTGATGGTGACTGTGATGATGTGAAGGTGATGCAGATCATAATGGTGGGGATAATGGTAAGGGTGATGATGGTGATGGTGAAGGTGATGGTGATGGTGATGGTGAAGGTGATGGTGATGGTGATGGTGATGGTGATGGTGAAGGTGATGGTGATGGTGATGGTGAAGGTAATGGTGAGAATGATTTTGATGATAATGATAATGACATGTAATGACGTAGATGAAACAGGCTTAGCTGAAGATGAAACATACTTAGAAAAAAAAAGATATGAATGTATTTTCAATACAAACACTCCGCTAACCTTTGCAGATTTCAATAATGTGCAAATTAATTGTTCAATTAGCAGTTTTATCTTGGCTCCGTCCACAGGTGAACTACGGAAAAATAGCCATATGATATTTTAGTGTCAGAATAATGCAAGAGCGTTCATTAAAACGCGACAATGAGGATTACAGTTCCATCAAACCTTTTAACACATGACCCGTGGTGGAGGAGGAGGAGGAGGTGGAGGACAAGGTGGAGGAGGAGGTGGAGGACAAGGTGGAGGAGGAGGTGGGAGGATGGAGTGTGTTGTGGCGCCAGCCTGGTCACCAGTTGTGGCCAAGCCTGCGTCACATGCAACCCTGGCCTCCACTCCCTAGTGTTTATATACTACACAGTGTTTCCTGCTCGACCAAGTTGATGTTACTCGAGTTTAGGTTAGTTTTGTGTTGTTAATATTGTTAATTTGGGGAGTGGAAATTCTGGTTTGTTATTGTACGTGGAGATGATTCCTGGGGGAGTGTGTACCAGTGATACGCTGGCCTGTCTTGGCCTGTCTGGTCTGGCCTGGCTGGGCTGGCAAGTGCAACGATGGCTGAGGGACAGTGTGTGGTCGGAGGAGGTGTATCCTGTTCTCTGTGTTGGCTGCTGGTGTGTCTCCTCCTCCATCTAGGCCACACAGCGCCCTGGAGGGTCACCACGTCCAACATAATGTGTGTCAGTGTTGGTCGACCAGAGGGCTGGCCCCATGTGATGTTTGTTTCTTTCCTTCCTCAGCTGGTGTGTGGAACGCTGAACCTCCTTATGTCTTGTGCTCAACTCCTACAATCCGCCATCCTTAATGATGGATGATAATTTTCATCTTTCCATCTTGAACCAAAACTGTGGTCACCAGTAGCTATGATCGGGCATCAGCTAGAACTATTAGTTCTCGTCATTCATATAAGTTTCTCGGAGAAACAAGGTCGTTTCCTAACGAATGAGTGGAGGACGGGCGAAACCCGCCTCACCAGCCCAGCAAAGGAACATCCCAACCTTAGAAAAAGTTCTAAGTCAGTCTTTCCTTATGTGGCCATTTTGACCAGGAGGTGGGTGACATTGGTGGGAGTGGCCCAGATTGTCTATGGTCGTGCCGGCTGGCTGGAGAGAGAGAGAGAGAGAGAGAGAGAGAGAGAGAGAGAGAGAGAGAGAGAGAGAGAGAGAGAGAGAGAGAGAAGGGGTGTAAGTGGGCCGGATGAGAGGCAGGTCCCACAGACCTGGCATGGTGGACCTGGCCCGGGAGATCCAGCTCTGTAGAATTGCCCAGGCAAGGAGGATGAGTTAGGTCTCCCCGGGTAGAGTACCACTGTAAACCACCACACACCAACGTGTACCACTGTAAACCACCACACACCAACGTGTACCACTGTAAACCACCACACACCATCGTGTACCACTGTAAACCACCACACACCAACGTGCACCATTGTAAACCACCACACACCAACGTGTACCACTGTAAACCACCACACACCAACGTGTACCACTATAAACCACCACACACTATCGTGTACCACCGTAAACCACCACACACCATCGTGTACCACTGTAAACCACCACACACCGACGTGTACCACTGTAAACCACCACACACCAACGTGTACCACTGTAAACCACCACACACCAACGTGTACCACTGTAAACCACCACACATCAACGTGTACCACTGTAAACCACCACACATCAACGTGTACCACTGTAAACCACCACACACCATCGTGTACCACTGTAAACCACCACACACCATCGTGTACCACTGTAAACCACCACACACCAACGTGTACCACTGTAAACCACCACACACCATCGTGTACCACTGTAAACCACCACACACCAACGTGTACCACTGTAAACCACCACACACCAACGTGCACCATTGTAAACCACCACACACCAACGTGTACCACTGTAAACCACCACACACCAACGTGTACCACTATAAACCACCACACACTATCGTGTACCACCGTAAACCACCACACACCATCGTGTACCACTGTAAACCACCACACACCGACGTGTACCACTGTAAACCACCACACACCAACGTGTACCACTGTAAACCACCACACACCAACGTGTACCACTGTAAACCACCACACATCAACGTGTACCACTGTAAACCACCACACATCAACGTGTACCACTGTAAACCACCACACACCATCGTGTACCACTGTAAACCACCACACACCATCGTGTACCACTGTAAACCACCACACACCAACGTGTACCACTGTAAACCACCACACACCATCGTGTACCACTGTAAACCACCACACACCAACGTGTACCACTGTAAACCACCACACATCAACGTGTACCACTGTAAACCACCACACATCAACGTGTACCACTGTAAACCACCACACACCAACGTGCACCACTGTAAACCATGCAGGAGGCTGGACAATATATGGCATAGATCTACCACAACGAGAGAAGGTAAATACCCAGCGATAACGTGGTAATGTGTAGCCTGGCGCTGCCCTCACGCACACAACCGCTCCTCTCATATACACGACCAGCTCGTAGCTGTAAAACACAACAGCCTTATATTTCTCTATACACATTCTGTGACAGCAAATTGCCTACCGGTCTCGCCCCTCTCACTCTCCGCACATAGCCCCTCTTACCTTCCTAGTGCTTTCCTCTCTGCTTTACTCATGTTCTCTACTGTTCACATGTCTCATAACTCGACCAGACTATCACTTAACTCATCTCCAATTATCACTTCCTAATAAAAGAAAATGCACATGACTCCCTAACTTCCTTATCCATGTCTCCCGATAATTTCCGTACGGCATCTTCGCTTAGCTTCCATCCATTGCTCTTGTACGTGGAAGTACCTGGGAAGAAAAGATAGTGAGCGTATTGATGGCCATATTCTCATTTGTGGCACAAACAGGCATCTCCCCACCACCCAGTATAAGGTACAGTTACTTACTCTTGGTTCTCCAGACATCAGCGCACCTCACACAGTAGAGGTCCCCACACTGGCTGGCGTTATATATCCTCACCATCCTGACCCGAGACCCTCAACGTCCTGCTTCAGGACTCCTCCCTTATCATCCAGACCCCCGGGGCAATCATCCTCCACACTCCAGGTGTGGTCCTCGACTGCCCCACACTTCACGAGTGGTCCTCGACTGCCCCACACTCCAGGTGTTGTCCTCGACTGCCCCACACTCCAGGTGTGGTCCTCGACTGCTCACACTCCAGATGTAGTCCTCGACGGTCTCACACTTCAGTTGTAGTCCTCGACTGCCTCACACTCTAGATGTAGTCCTCAACTGCCTCACACTCCAGGTGTGGTCCTCGACTGCCTCACACTCCAGATGTGGTCCTCGACGGCCTCACGTTCTCTCAAAATAAAGAACTAAAGTTTTGTTGTTCACAAGGGAGGGACTTTATAAACACCACAAGTATCATTTCTTAAAATTGTTGAGCATTTTTCTTAAATCATGGAACAAATTACGACTACTTCCCTTAGGTTAACTCAGCCGCGTCCAGCAGTTCTCCAGCAACTCACTCCAGCACTCAGGTCTTATAGCAAGACTCTTTCATGCCCACATTATACCCTTGAGCACGACCGTACGACCCTTGTGCTCAAGGATCCATCCTTCGTGCTCAAGGGTCGTAACGTCCAACTCAAGAGCTTGACTCCCTCCTTCCAGCTAACTCCCCTGCAACTCCCAGACTCCCTTCCCACTCCAACACCATGCTCCTCTCCACCCCAGCATTATGCTCCTCTCCTCCTCAATACCATGCTCCTCTCCACCCAAGCACCATGCTCCTCTCCACCCCAGCACCATGCTCCTCTCCACCCCAGCACCATGCTTCTCTCCACCCCAGCTCCATGCTCCTCTCCACCCCAGCATCATGCTCATCTCCACCCCAGCACCATGCTCCTCTCCACCCCAGCACCATGCTTCTCTCCACCCCAGCTCCATGCTCCTCTCCACCCCAGCATCATGCTCATCTCCACCCCAGAACCTCAACCCTCACACTTCCCTTCGTTTCTTCCAACATCCTGAAGCGTCCAGTCAATCCAGAGCGCTTCCTTCCATGCAACTCGCCCATCTTCACTTCCTGGAGCCTCCAGTTCCTTCCAGTCGAGCCTGGGCTTTGGTGTCTCCTGGCCAGGGGGTCTTCCTCGGCTGCTCTTACCACCTCCCCACCCATCCCATCACCGTCATCTTCCTCCCAACATCCTCAGCCGCCGGGGCGACAGCATTATGAGGTCAGGTCAGGGAGTGTGGAGGCTGGATTTATCATGTCTGTAAGGCATATAGAGGATGACAGTAAATGTCTGTTTTGATGAAAGTCCTTCTGCTTCGAGCGAAACAGTTGGTACGCCTGTGTTGTTGCTGATGGAGTCTTGTGGCTGTAGTTATGATAAAATGGGGGTAGTTAAGATGAGGTAGTATAGTCCAGTGGATATTGAGGGAACTCTCACACTGTGGTTTGCTTGAAATGAAGCAAAGGATGTCGTGTGGGAGGATGTCAAAAGAGTTGGAGATAGAACTGTTCTTATGTGAGTTCATATGTACGTGTTTATGTATATGTAGTGTGTCTATGTGTGTGCATGTATGTACGTGTTTATGTATATGTGTGTGCATGTATGTACGTGTTTATATATATGTGGTGCTTGTATGTACGTGTTTATGTATATGTGGTGTTTGTATGTACGTCCATGTATGTGTGTATGCTTTCCTTTCGATTACAAGTCTCGAGATTTTTGTCGTATAGCATAGACAAAAAGATAGATAACGTAACTGCAGATAAAGCGAAACAGAATAGTAAATAAATGAGTCCTGGGGGTCGTTATGCCCTCATTAGAAATGATCATTTTTCACGAACGTAATTCGCGTGAACAGCAAATTGTCTCGTAAAATAGAATGTGTTCATGATTTGATCATTATACTTTCATACCGCTCTCTTCGCTCATGGAGCAAGACCTGTAATGGACGTTAGCAGGTCAGGTCATGGTTGTGACCTGTGCTTGGTGTTCACAGGCCAGGTCATAGGGTGACCTGTGTTTGGTGTTCACAGGCCAGGTCATTGGGTGTGACCTGTGTTTGGTGTTCACAGGTCAAGTCATAGGGTGTGACTTGTGTTTGGTGTTCACAGGTCAAGTCATAGGGTGTGACTTGTGTTTGGTGTTCACAGGCTAGGTCATAGGGTATGACCTGTGCTTGGTGTTCATAGGCCAGGTCATTAGGGTGTGACCTGTGCTTGGTATTTTCAGGCCAGGTCACATCAGTACCCGCCATATCCAAACAATAAACAAACAAAACTCATTAACAAATAAGATTCCGAGTTAATTTACCAACGTAATACACCTGAGTGCTTGAAGGTTTTAATTCCATGCAAAAAGATTAAAAACAAACTGAGGACATTATGGACAAGGAATTAAGTAATATATGTATATATATATATATATATATATATATATATATATATATATATATATATATATATATATATATATATATATATATATATATATATATATATATATATATATATATATATATATATATATATATATATATATATATATATATATATATATATATATATATATATATATATATATATATATATAATATATATATATATATATATATATATATATATATATTATCCCTGGGGATAGGGCAGAAAGAATACTTCCCACGTATTCCCTGCGTGTCGTAGAAGGCGACTAAAAGGGGAGGGAGCGGGGGGCTGGAAATCCTCCCCTCTCTATTTTTTTTAATTTTCCAAAAGAAGGAACAGAGAAGGGGGCCAGGTGAGGATATTCCCTCAAAGGCCCAGTCCTCTGTTCTTAACGCTACCTCGCTAATGCGGAAAATGGCGAATAGTTTGAAAGAAAGAAAAATATATATATATATATATATATATATATATATCCCTTTTTCATACTTGTTCACCATTTCCCGCATTAACGAGGTGGCGGCAGGACAGGATGAAGGAAAATGCTGCATTCGTTCACATCCATTCTCTAGTTGTCAGTAATGTACCGAAAACACAGCTTCTTATCCACTACCGAGGCCCAAAGACCTTTCTGTGGTATCTCACGGCTGCTTCATATGCCCTGGTTCAGCCCAATGACAGCACGTCGCCCCCCTGTATAACACATCATTCCAATTCAACTCTATCCCATGCACGCCATTCACCCTCCTGCATGTTCAAGCCCTGAGCGCTCAAAATCATTATCAGTCAATCCTTCCATCTTCAGATTGGTCTCCTCTCTTCTCCTCCGTCCTCCACTTCTGACACACTGTAAAATTGGTAAATCATTCCAGAAATTAATAATCTCGCTGAAAAAGCATTTCACCCCATTCGAGATAGAACATTTCCCAACGCATTTGTACCCATCACTTCGAGTGAGTGAACTCAGACGAATCAAGCCTCAAGGAGCCGCTGAAAGCACAGCCCAGAGCCCCAAGGGCTGGTACAGGAGTACTTCACATACGTTTACCCACTCCAGCCTACAAGCCCTCCTCACCACCACTCTCTTACCGTCCCAGCGGACACCAGGATTACTGACATGCTTCTACTTCGCCTCTTGTATTGCCCTGCCACTCACTCATCTCCGTGACAGCAACAGATTTCGGCCTTAGATGAAAAGAATCCGCGTATCAACACCGCGCACAGTGTCCCGGAGTGCTGCATAAATCTTTGCGATGGACTGCATTAATAACATCGCCGGCAACTCTAGGATTACGACTTCCCATTTTTCTCTCCAACATCCACCATTATTTCCTCTTGAGGGGGGGGAGGGAGAGGAGGAAACCTGAGGGGAAAATGAAGACTTTCTGCCGAGATTCAAATGAAAATTGGAACAATAAATCTCGAGTGAAAAAATATTCCAATATGTTCATTTTTACAGGTACGGAGAAGACATGCAAAATGAAAGTATATTACGAAATGATTTTCCAGACATTGCAGAGGAGAGTGAAAGGTAGATGTGAGGTTTAATCACCATAGTGTATGTTCTCACAGACAGACTAACATTATCATCATCACACAGCTGATAAGGATCACTGACACATAACGATAGCATGATAGCTGTTATCACACACACACAGAGATGATGATAACACATGATAACATGGTGAGAATAGCAATACGACTGGTACTGTACACCTGTTTGATACAGACGGTAAAACTCGTTCGTTATACACAGTTATCCTGTTGTTATCGCCTGCTAAGGTAGTCAAGGAGGTGGTCATCATTCGTTGACCATCAAATGACATTAAAGTTACATTTATTGTTCTAAAATACTCTATTAACATCCATCAGCCATTGATATGTGATACTATACCATTATATTCACTCAGTGAGGGAATGGTATGAAAATAACATGTATTCCTTCAACACTGTCGCTGGTGTGGTCTCTCCTGGTCTTCAACACTGTCGCTGGTGTGGTCTCTCCTGGTCTTCAACACTGCCACTGGTGTGGTCTCTCCTGGTCTTCAACACTGTCGCTGGTGTGGTCTCTCTTGGTCTTCAACACTGTCGCTGGTGTGGTCTCTCCTGGTCTTCAACACAGCCGCTGGTGTGGTCTCTCCTGGTCTTCAACACTGTCGCTGGTGTGGTCTCTCCTGGTCTTCAACACTGTCACTGGTGTGGTCTCTCCTGGTCTTCAACACTGTCACTGGTGTGGTCTCTCCTGGTCTTCAACACTGTCGCTGGTGTGGTCTCTCCTGGTCTTCAACACTGCCGCTGGTGTGGTCTCTCCTGGTCTTCAGCAGATCCTGGATGGGTCAGTGTGACCCCTGTTCTCACGGTTCCTCTACTGGATGAAAATCAACGAACCAGATTTCCTGGTTTAATTAGACAATGTCCCTCGAGGCAGATGGGCCGACGGAACCCGATCCCTCGGAACAGTGGCCCAAGTTCACCATCACACACTGGCCACCCTGGAGGGGGAATTTCCGAATCACTCGACTCCCACGAGCGATGATGGCTTTGGTGCAGTTGTGAAGGCTAACAATACTGCCCTCACACGGAAGCTCAGACCATAGTGCTGACACGAAGATATAATAACCACAGAGACTGCAATAGACCTGGTACATGTGTTCGTTCATAATGTTTTTGAATCTCTGAATTCCTTACCTCAAAGTAAAACACAGTGATATAAGGCCTAAATGTGTTCGTTCACAATGATCTTGACCTCTGAATCCCTGACCTCAAAAAAAGTAACAGCGATATAAAGCCTATAACTACAGATATATCAGCTCAGTTTACTTGTTCCTTTAACAACAGTTCCTACGGATAGCAAACCACACAACTATTTACCTTAGATTATCTTTGGAGCTCACCACCAGTTGCCTGACTAGGACGTATTATGATGAGCTGTATGTCATATCCTAATGATCTTTGAATGTACTTATTCACGACTTATCAATACAGTCGTATAGAAAATGCGAACACCAGCAGAACACAGACAAATATCCAGACGCTGTTGACTGTAATATCTACGCGTTTGAGTGGCCAGGAACCAGAACACTGTCTTGAATAGTTATCATTCGGGAGTCTTCTTAGGCTTGCAAGCAAAGCCTATGTGAAAGATATGTCTATTTCTAGCCTTGACAACAAGGGGTTAACAAGGAGTTAACAAGGGGTTTACGAGGAGACCAGTGTATGTGTCTCCAATCCAAGGCGGCCCACCACCACTTCCTCTCCCACCCACTGCCCTGCGCCAGCCCCTTGCCAGTGGTGGAGTAGGAGTTTGAAATTTGCTGACACAACCAGTATGACATCCTGTGGTAACTTCCACAGTACTTCTATACTGATCACATAATAAGCCCATCAAAGAATTAATAATACGTTTCCATTTCAGTTTTTCCAATTCTTTCCTGTACTGATACGAGAGATGTTGTCATATGTTCTCATTAAAGTCCTTCAAGTCTTTCCTCTCCTTTTTACGAGAGATGAGATGAGATATGCAGACGTCTAAACTCTGCACCAGAATGTAAATCTGTCACAATAACATTCTTGAATACCCAAAGGTAACATTACGAGAGCCTCAACGTTGAGCCAACAAAAATGGAGACGAAAACTTCTCAAGATAATGTTTGAATATATGTCTGATGTCTGACAGCGTCCTGGTGGTTTGGGAACACTGACCCTGTATATGTAAACTGTTTCTTAGACCGGACTGTTGCTTGGTAGGACTGGGTTCGAATCCTTTCGCTTGCTAGGACTGGGTTCGAATCCTTTCGCTTGGTAGGACTGGGTTCGAATCCTCTCGCTTGGTAGGACTGGGTTCGAAACCTCTCGCTTGGTAGGACTGGATTCGAATCCTCTTTGTCCATAGGTAAAATGTTATTATGTATATGAATACATATATATATATATATATATATATATATATATATATATATATATATATATATATATATATATATATATATATATATATATATATATATATATATATATATATATATACATACAATTTTGGATTTCCCAGACAGATAAGAATAGGGAAAAGTCAGTATGTGTATGAGTGTGTGCGTGTGTGTGTGTGTATGAGTGTGTGTGTGTGTGTGTGTGTGTGTGTGTGTCTGGAACATATCTGGGAAGCAGTTTGAAAGCCTGGAAGTTATCATTCCTTCATCAAACTCACTTGTCGACCATTTACCGTGATAGACTATTGTGTGGAAGAGCAGTTTACAGCAAACTATCTACCAAGACAATTTTCTCCAGCGGGCACCGACATCCCAGTGTTCCTTGTCTGTGTCCACAGAAAACGAGGGAAATGTGTTCTTATCTTGCTGGAATTCCGCTGAGCGCGATGTGTCGACGGGAGGACCAGAGCTATTGCCACGACGCGTCTGTCTCGGGATGTCGTACATCTGAGGCGTTGTAATAATATTACTCTCAGCAGCAGTTTTAACCCCGGGGGGCAATGTATATATATACCCCGGGGGGCAATGTATATATATACCCCGGGGGGCAATGTATATATATACCCCGGGGGGCAATGTATATATATACCCCGGGGCAGGAGAGAGAGAGACACGGAGGCCCAGATCTTCCCAGGGTAAACTGACCTTGCTTGTACCTGTATGGGTAACTCCACCGCTGGATGTGACGTTCCCTCTTAATGTATCGCTTGTAGACATTACTTCCTGTGACGTGTCGATATCTTATGTGTGGAATTACCGACCGTATGAGACGGGCGTCCGCCTCTGAGGCTGATTTATACCAGGGTAAGCGAGGGGTTACTACAGCCTACTGACGCTAATTGACTCGTTGCTTCTATAGATGATTATTACTATTGGTCTCTTATAACATCTATCTGTGAGGTTCCTGTATGGAATAGGTTGACGATGATACAGTCTCGCCGAAGGTGACTTCATCCTATAACCACAAGCAGAAAGAGTCCCTTAACACTTTAGATACACATGTATATACACATATATATATACACATATTGGAAAGGATCACAATTTTGCGCGTGATCAAGATATTCCTATGAGTCCACGGGGAAGAATGAAACACGATAAGTTCCCAAGTGCACTTTCGTGTAATAATCACATCATCAGGGGAGACACAAGAGGGAAATGTAACAGTAAGTTGATATATGGAGTCATTAAGACTGAAGGACCCGTAGGATACCCACATGCATCCTCCAGCCACCCGCTCAGGAGCCCCCAGTGTCAGCACTACCAACACCATCAGCCCAGGAGTCCCCGGTGTCAGCACTACCAACACCATCAGCCCAGGAACCCCCGGTGTCAGCACTACCAACACCATCAGCCCAGGAGTCCCCGGTGTCAGCACTACCAACACCATCAGCCCAAGACCTCCCAGTGTCAGCACTACCAACACCACCAGCCAAGGAGCCCCCAGTGTCAGCACTACCAACACCATCAGCCCAGGAGCCCCCAGTGTCAGCACTACCAACACCATCAGCCCAAGACCTCCCAGTGTCAGCACTACCAACACCACCAGCCAAGGAGCCCCCAGTGTCAGCACTACCAACACCACCAGCCCAAGACCTCCCAGTGTCAGCACTGCCAACACCACCAGCCCAGGAGCCCCAAGTGTCAGCACTTCCAACACCACCAGCCCAGGACCTCTCAGTGTCAGCATTGCCAACACCACCGGCCCTCTGGATGGACAACTACACACACATAAACACCAACACAAAATCCTGCATTAACACCCTGCTCTCTCTCTGTCTCTCTCCATCTCACTTACATCCTCTTCTTCGTTCCTTTTCTCTAATGCTTTCCTTCCAGTCTCTCTAAATTGGCTCCTTTTTCTCAAGGTAGAACAACACAACTTAAAGGCTTGTGGACTCCAGTGCCTCTCCTCCACATTCTTCACGAAGCAGTTTCCTAAAATTTGCAGCGTCGTGAGGTGATAATCATGGCCTTAACAGGCGCAAAAGCTTTCCAGTAAAATTCCCACCCAAACTTTTTTACTTCCAACGGACAATCATGTGACGATTCCTCCTCATCAGTGGCTCATCCACGTGAGCGGAGAATTGCCATATTCATATTTCACAGATAAAAGGAGGCGCTTCTAGGCAGGCAAGACTGTAGTCGAACAGATATTGCCTTCTTCAGCTGAACGGCTTCACCTCACGCATTTGCCCAAACAAACGAGAGCGTGTCGGGTCGGTGGTGGAGGACAGGACATTTGGACGAAATTCTAAAAAGATTCCGTCGGGGGGAAGACATTTGGAACGCGCGCCTTAAAATTCACTTACATGGAAACGCATCCTGGAAAATGTTTTACTGGCATGGCCCACGAGAGCTGAAGGCAGCGCCCACACGCTACAGTGGCACACGCTCCTGTGGTGAACAATGTCGAGATACGTGTTTGTATGTGAGATGCCGAAGGGATCAGGTCTTCTGTCCCATACCCACTGCTCATACAGCGTGAGGAATCGCTAAATAATGTGTGATATATGATACAACGAAGATCTATGGCTATTTCCATACACTGGTCTTCAAAATATGTGCTACTTAAGAAGTCTATTCACGGTAGCAATCTGTCATTACCTATAAACCTGTTATGACCAGCTAGCCACAATAGCATCTAAAACCTTAGCCTCCTTAACTGATCGTCTTTTCTTACACTCAAGGTGCTTAACACCTTTACAAAGGCCATGTTCGTCATGTCCCTACACTGTAGGAGATGCGTGCACGCCCCCTTTACAGCATCCAGTGTAAGGTTCTGCACCTTATACACAACCCATCCTTCACCTTCCAGTCTTTCAACCTCAGATTCCCAGGAACCGTCGTAATTCTTTCCATATTTCATCGTTATGTCAACAGTCAATCTTTGACGGTCGCCAGTCCATCATGTTTCATTTGCCAGGACCGGGACGACATTCTTCGATAAATTGGCGTCGTCGGCACACTGAAGGAACACTGTACAGGAACCTCTCTATTTCCCTCTTATCGTTTATTCTCCACATTTCCCCATTTTTGAAGCTCTTTTCCTATTCATATCTTTCGCCTGGAGGGATGATATGCAGTTCCTCATGCGTCGGGTGTATACACAAACGTCTCTCGTCATCTCATCCCAGGATAAAACTCCTGGCAAGCTTTGCATGTACACACGGTGGGTGATATCAGGGCACCATACTGACGACGCTGAAGCTGCTCTCCTGCATTGCATCTCGCCCTAAAACCTTATAGTAAAAAGTCAAAGTAAAGATGCCGTGTTGTCCTGAGCACCGTAGTTCAGCCGTTAGTATGATCCGAGGAGATGTGTAGACGAAGGCCCAGGGGAGAAGACATAAAACTCCTCACTACCTGTTCCCTCCCTCACAGATGAAGAGAACAATAAACAGAAGGGATAAAATGTATCAGATGTAAAAGTGAGCAAGGGTGTGAATAGTCCGTTACTATTGAACAAATAACCAAGACTTGATCATCTCATTTGTTACAGATAAGATGGTACACATGTGAGGAAGACAATAGGAAGAATAAAAAAAGCACATCTTGGTAATCTTGTTTTACACTCTAGAAAACTTGTCGGCAAAACAATGTTGCCTGTGGCAGTGAGGTCACAGATGGGAAGAAGTCCGTGAGGGAGGAGGATCAGAGCCCTAAACACCTCTCAGATCCTTCTAGACATAGATTCAGGTACTATTGATATAGATCATGAAGTCATAGATATATCATCTTCTGGTCATGAGAGAGACTTGAACTATTAAGCTATTATGATGCAAAGAGAAATGCTACCCCACTGCAGGAGTCTATCTTCGACTGTATGGCCAAGGCACGGTGTCAGTAGCAACAGTGACTAAATGGCCAAGGCACGGTGTCAGCAGCAGCAGTGACTGTATGGCCAAGACACAGTGTCAGTAGCAACAGTGACTGTATGGCCAAGGCACGGTGTCAGTAGCAGCAGCAGTGACTGTATGGCCAAGGCACGGTGTCAGTAGCAGCAGCAGTGACTGTATGGCCAAGGCACAGTGTCAGTAGCAACAGTGACTGTATGGCCAAGGCACGGTGTCAGTAACAGCAGCAGCAGTGACTATATGGCCAAGGCACGGTGTCAGTAGCAGCAACAGTGACAATATGGCCAAGGCACGGTGTCAGTAGCAGCAGGACTGACTGTATGGCCAAGGAACAGCAGCAAGAGCAGGAGCAGTGAAAGCTACGACGTTCCGTTGTTTAAAGTCCGCTACTACAGCAGTGCCGAGTTGTGTCCTCACCACAAGAGGTGCCAGGCAGGCAAGTTATGAGGGCAGCAAAACCCCATAAAGTGCGACTGTGGGAGCGGAGGGGAGACGATGGGGCGGAGGCGACCCATGCACTTACCCAAGTGTCAGAGTTATAATGCGGAGTGGTAACTCCTCAGGTTCTTTACTGTATGACGAACACCTTCTGAATTATAACTTCCTCTCCTCGACTGGCGAAGTTTCCTAGGGATAGAAATCTATTTTCATGATACACTGCAATGTTCTTATGTTATAGGATAACTACAGATGGAAACAGACACACACACACACACACACACACACACACACACACACACACACACACACACACAGAGCATACATGAATTTGATAAGTTGTATTATAGTAGTGGATGATCAAGAGATGGGGGCCCTATGAGAATAATTCCCCCCTTACCTCCTAAACCCACGTACAGTAAAATAAAGGTAATTAGAAAATAGGTAATTACATTTCGTATCACTCCGAAAGAAAGCTGAATTAATATTTCCTAATTTCACAGATCCCAATTTCATATACGTCTCTTACATCATCCAAAAGCAGAGGAAGGACTGAAACTAATTAGCAGATCATCAAAACGTACCCAAACTTGGCGGGATATTAATTATGAACGACCATTTAATTTCACAAGTACGATGATGTTTCTAACTTTAGACCAAAGTCAGTATTTTACAGCCGTAAGTTGGAGGGAATTTTTCTCCTTAATTCATAAGAAACATATGATCATATTCACCACAAGAGTTCGTTCCTAGGTGGATATGCCACTCTGTCAAAGCCGTATGTCAAAAGCCACAGGAGCAGGGTGTTCAAGAAAGGCCCGGTGATACTCACAATATTGCTACAGTGTCAATAGGAATATAGACAGCGAACGTATGAGTCCAAGAGATGAGTTCAAGGTGATGGTGCTCTCTCAAGGTCTTGTGGTAGAGCGCTGGGACATCCTCGAAGCTGGGACACTGAGGTCTCGTCCCGTATGGGTGGGTGTTGAGAGGGCCTGTTGTGTGTCCTGGGATCTTGGCACAGTTAACAATAAGGGATGTTACAGTTACATATATTCTCATATGTTATTAGGATATCATAGTGTAACTACAGTACAGTAGTTAGACAGGATAGCCTGTTGACTGCCATAGACCTCCTGGCCAGGCGGGTCTTACGAACACTTGATCATAACAGCAGCGATCTTCCGCCTTCGTCACTACGTCCTGATATGGAAGTGTGAAGTGTGTGTGTGTGTGAACATCCCTGGGGATAAGGGAGAAAGAATACTTCCCACGTAATTCCTGCGTGTCGTAGAAGGCGACTAAAAGGGGAGGGAGCGGGAGGCTGGAAATCCTCCCTTCTAGATTTATTTTTTTAATTTTCCAAAAGAAGGAACAGAGAAAGGGGCCAGGTGAGGATATTCCCTCAAAGGCCCAGTTCTCTGTTCTTAACGCTACCTCGCTAACGCGGGAAATGGCGAATAGTATGAAATAAAAAAGAAATATATATATATATATATATATATATATATATATATATATATATATATATATATATATATATATATATATATATATATATATATATATATATATATATGTATGTATAATCACTCTGCTAATATGTTTCAAAACTTACAAAGAAAGCATCATTAGCTGTCACTATTACTTCTACCAAGGGATTTCAACCTCAAACGGTTATATAATATCTAATCACAGCATTTCCTTTTTTTTTTCTTTTCAAAATAATACATGACTAAGCACCTCAGTTTTCACACTATAATTATATTCATTAATACACAAATGAATACATTATGCGGGATGAGAGCTAGTACTTCCCTGGGAATATAATCGGCTCAGCTGAGCGTGAATAGTAATTAGATCATTAGTGCCCAAGTATCTAGATTCAATTACAAATGCATCATTCTGTATCAAAAACCATCATACGACTGAGTTATTCAACTAGTCATACACACACACACACACTCACACACACACAACCACACACACACAAATACACGCACACAAACACACACATACATACATTTATATATATATATATATATATATATATATATATATATATATATATATATATATATATATATATATATATATATATATATATATATATATATCTGTTGTGGATGAGAGAGCTTGGGAAGTGAGTCAGTTGTTGTTCGCTGATGATACAGTGCTGGTGGCTGATTCATGTGAGAAACTGCAGAAGCTGGTGACTGAGTTTGGTAAAGTGTGTGAAAGAAGAAAGTTAAGAGTAAATGTGAATAAGAGCAAGGTTATTAGGTACAGTAGGGTTGAGGGTCAAGTCAATTGTGAGGTAAGTTTGAATGGAGGAAAACTGGAGGAAGTAAATTGTTTTAGATATCTGGGAGTGGATCTGGCAGCGGATGGAACCATGGAAGCGGAAGTGAATCATAGGGTGGGGGAGGGGACGAAAATTCTGGGAGCCTTGAAGAATGTTTGGAAGTCGAGAACATTATCTCAGAAAGCAAAAATGGGTACGTTTGAAGGAATAGTGGTTCCAACAATGTTGTATGGCTGCGAGGCGTGGGCTATGGATAGAGTTGTGCGCAGGATGGTGGATGTGCTGGAAATGAGATGTTTGAGGACAATATGAGGTGTGAGGTGGTTTGATCGAGTAAGTAATGTAAGGGTAAGAGAGATGTGTGGAAATAAAAAGAGTGTGGTAGAGAGAGCAGAAGAGGGTGTTTTGAAATGGTATGGTCACATGGAGAGAATGAGTGAGGAATGATTGACCAAGAGGATATATGTGTCGGAGTGGAGGGAACGAGGAGAAGTGGGAGACGAAATTGGAGGTGGAAAGATGGAGTGAAAAAGATTTTGAGTGATCGGGGCCTGAACATGCATGAGGGTGAAAGGTGTGCAAGGAATGGAGTGAATTGGAACGATGTGGTATACCGGGGTCGACGTGCTGTCACTGGGGGCATGTGAAGCGTCTGGGGTAAACCATGGAAAGTTCTGTGGGGCCTGGATGTGGAAAGGGAGCTGTGGTTTCGGTGCATTATTACATGACAGCTAAAGACTGAGTGCGAACGAATGGGGCCTTTGTTGTCTTTTCCTAGCGCTACCTAGCACACATGAGGGGGGGGAGGGGGATGTTATTCCATGTGTGGCGAGGTGGCGATGGGAATAAATAAAGGCAGACAGTGTGAATTATGTACATGTGTATATATGTATATGTCTGTGTGTGGATATATATGTGTACATTGAGATGTATAGGTATGTATATTTGCGTGTGTGGACGTGTATGTATATACATGTGTATGTGAGTGGGTTGGGCCATTCTTTCGTCTGTTTCCTTGCGCTACCTTGCTAATGCGGGAGACAGCGACAAAGCAAAATAAAAAAATAAATAAATAATAAATATATATATATATATATATATATATATATATATATATATATATATATATATATATATATATATATATATATATATATATATATATATATATTTTTTTTTTTTTTTTTTTATACTTTGTCGCTGTCTCCCGCGTTTGCGAGGTAGCGCAAGGAAACAGACGAAAGAAATGGCCCAACCCCCCCCCCCCCCCCCCATACACATGTACATACACACGTCCACACACGCAAATATACATACCTACACAGCTTTCCATGGTTTACCCCAGACGCTTCACATACCTTGATTCAATCCACTGACAGCACGTCAACCCCTGTATACCACATCGCTCCAATTCACTCTATTCCTTGCCCTCCTTTCACCCTCCTGCATGTTCAGGCCCCGATCACACAAAATATATATATATATATATATATATATATCCTTGTGCTGCGTTTTCCATGTGGTGAGGCAGCGTCAGGAACAGACGATGAATGTCCTCATTTGTTCACATCCACTCTCTCTCTCTCTCTCTCTCTCTCTCTCTCTCTCTCTCTCTCTCTCTCTCTCTCTCTCTCTCTCTCTCTCTCTCTCTCTCTCTCTCTCTCTCTCTCTCTCTCTCTCTCTCTCTCTCTCTCTCTCTCTCATGCATAATGCACGGGAACCAGAGCCCCTTATCCGCAGCCAAGCCCCACAGACCTCTCTGTGGTTTCCCCTCACCGTTTCACATGCTCTTTATATACATATATATCTTCAAATGAAAATATATCCCTTGCTAGGATGATAATGGATTCTCCTTCTGGACTTTTACAAACCTGGTAATGTTCCAATAGATCGTACTGTTATGTACCACAATGGGTATAGTTGCACTGGGACCATAGATTACTGAAAGGAAAAGCAGTTCTTCTCATACGTATGACAATATTAAACCCATCATGATATATGGTAAAACCCACCAAGTAGAACTAACATGCAAGGCTGAACCTTTGAACCTGGTTCAGGTATGAACGTCTGTAGCAAAGCTTATCTGGCTTGTCAAATGTTCCTCCAGCCACTTGTTTACTCTGAACACCATTTCAAATTAAAAACATTATCACAGGGTTTGAGCTGTGTTTTGCTTCTGAAAAGCTTCTTTACATAAATATATTAAAATCGTCAGCATCAACGGTAATGTCTCTATTAAACTCAGAACATGAAAGCCTAGGAAGCTGTAGTTGACTGCAGAGAACAAAAGACACCTCCCAACCACATCTGACATTTGCTACAAGTGTTCAGTTAAACCGCTGTTGACCGGAAGAGTAAATCAGAATACATCAGGATCTTACTATCCCCCTACTTATCTAGTCCAGTCTGGCTATATCTGATTGATGGCACATAGCACCAGAAGGGACGGCGCTGCCACCAATGTAACTACCCACAGAGAGACACAAAGTCCTTGATGCACCAATTGTTCCTTCTCATCAGACACAAAGATCATATCTTACAACCTCTCTAGCTCCCGAGACTCTTACCCATTGGCTGGTTGCATATAGGCGGAATAACTTTACCCAGTACTTTGTGGAAGGGGAGGATAAAGAAGGCCGAAATGGCCTGCCAACGACCAATGGATTCAAAACTTTCAAGATTCAGAACTTTATATGGCTCTTTAAGCAGCGATAATGTTTTCCCCATAGCCTGGAGATGGTGGAGAGCTGCCTGAGTAATTATAGATAACTTTAGCCTCCAGCTGGTGATGTTAATTACCATGGCTGTAAACAACAGCAAAGTTAAACTTTACGACTAATGGAACGTCGAGTCGACGGACCCCAGCCGGAGGAGCTACCGTCATCCCAGCAGCGTGGCGCCGCCTCGCGGGAGACTAATACTGTAGATACTGCAGGAGGAGGAGGAGGAGCAGGGTGTGCTGTGCTGCTGGAGGAGGAGCAGGGTGTGCTGTGCTGCTGAAGGAGGGAAAGCAGGGTTTGTTGTGCTACTGAAGGAGGAGGAGCAGGGTGTGCTGTGCTACTGAAGGAGGAGGAGCAGGGTATGTGGTGCTACTGAAGGAGGAGGAGCAGAGTGTGTAGTGCTACTGAAGGAGGAGGAGCAGGGTGTGTTATGCTACTGAAGGAGGAGGAGCAGGGTGTGTAGTGCTACTGAAGGAGGAGGAGCAGGGTGTGTTATGCTACTGAAGGAGGAGGAGCAGGGTGTGTTATGCTACTGAAGGAGGAGGAGGAGTAGTGTGTTGTGCTATTGAAGGAGGAGGAGCAGGGTATGTTGTACTACTGAGGAGGAGGAGTAGGGTGTGTTGTGCTACTGCCGAAGGAGTAGAATAGATAGATAGATAGATAGACAGATGATTTTTTACTTTATCGGAGTAGCGCAAGGACCAGACACGAACGCCTCACTTGCCCACATCCACTCTCTAGCTCTCTTGCATGAGGCGCCGGTCAGGAGAGACGGAGAACATCTGGATCAGTCCAAGAAACATGAGGATCATCCTGGAAACTGTGTGACACTTGTCGACTGTGCGAGTGCACTCCATGCCTTCCAGATGCAAATATTATACAGCAGACGTCATGCATCAACCGGGCTTCCTGCTGGCAAGGCCCTACGGGGAGTCAGCCTCACAGGACCGGTTATATATGAAGTCAGCCTCACGCGACGACCGTCATTGACAGCTTCTACATGTACCAGTGAGGACGCTGGTGGTGTTTGTGTAGCTAATGATTCCCGACTGATTAGTTCCATTCCCTGGGCTCACAATCGTCCCCGTGGGCCGCACAGTTGTATACAGTGAAGGGTTCAGTCCCACGTGAACCCCTCCGTTGTATACAGTAAGGGATCCAGTCCCACATGGACCCCACCGTTGTATACAGTAAGGGATCCAGCCCCACGTGGACCCCACCACTGAGGTAGTGGTGACCCCGGACCCGCTCAACACAGACGCCTCTCGGTCGTTGTCTGTACAACAGCAGGGAGGGACAGGCAGTCTGACACCGTCATCCTAACACCGACTATCAAAATGTAAATTCATTTTGCTTGTGATTTATTTCAAACTGTATAACATTTTCTCTTGACTCAAAAGCTTTATCTTTACTTCATTTATGACAAGGAATAAGAGACACAACCTGTGTCAAGGAGACACCGTGATGGATACAATGCTTGACCTGTGTCAAGGAGACACCGTGATGGATACAATGCTTGACCTGTGTCAAGGAGACACCGTGATGGATACAATACTTGACCTGTGTCAAGGAGACACCGTGATGGATACAATGCTTGACCTGTGTCAAGGAGACACCGTGATGGATACAATGCTTGACCTGTGTCAAGGAGACACCGTAATGGATACAATGCTTGACCTGTGTCAAGGAGACACCGTCCAGTGAAACTGATCCAACGTCTTCAGTCGTGAGTCGGTCTTCCATGTGAGAGATGACAGCAGATCCCGAGTGTCATGCCAACTGTATACGTTTCTGTTGCTTCTAATACCAGTCACACGATATCTGAACTCTGAGCTATCTTTAACCTGACCCTACCATGAAATCTGAGCTATCTTTAACCTGACCCTACCATGAAATCTGAGCTATCTTTAACCTGACCCTACCATGAAATCTGAGCTATCTTTAACCTTACCCTACCATGAAATCTGAGCTATCTTTAACCTTGCCCCACCATGAAATCTGAGCTATCTTTAACCTTACCCTACCATGAAATCTGAGCTATCTTTAACCTTACCCTGCCATGAAATCTGAGCTATCTTTAACCTCACCCTACCATGAAATCTGAGCTATCTTTAATCGCACTAGTACCCGCGACCTATCACTCACTTTAAGCTATTTCAATATGCCTTGTATTGTTTACTGATCATAGATACTTGAGAGATTTAAATCAAAAATGAATATCATTTTTCTGAGTGGTGGAAATAGTTTTTGCACTTTTTGGCTTGTTGACTGAATATCGTGGATACATTTTAACACAATATTCTTCTCATAAACTATCAACACTCAACAAAATGTTGATGGATGTTCAAACCAGATGCCGTTCACATTTCAGTGAGTTTTGGTATTCTATTTGCGTAATATCATCAAATACTGTTGTATCGCTGTTTCATGTCGCTACTCTTATTGCCAGAATAGGATTAGGTTTTAGAAAAAGATGAAAGGCGACGCCACGCATAGAGTTCAACGTATGATTTCTCCTTTTTAATCCGCTTAGGTCAGATGCCGAGTAGAGTTCAGGAGTATTGGAGGAGCATATTAAAATCTTATTATTCCATACATTTCAAAAGTAACTCGGTTCATTTTAGAGTACAAGTGTACTTATATAACATCCTGCGTGATATATTCCTCTCTGGATATTGGAATCGTAAATCGTATGATCTTATTTGTTTTATTTATCACTCATTTACATTGGTTGATCACACGTTGAACATATGATCTGTCGGTGTTTTACTCATTGGCTGAGGGCTGAGGAGCCAACACCTTACGCACGACCGTATGACCCTTGAGCACGATGGTACGACCCCTGAGCACGATGGTACGACCCTTGAGCACGATGGTATGACCCTTGAGCACGATGGTACGACCCTTGAGCACGA
This sequence comes from Panulirus ornatus, assembly GCF_036320965.1. Taxonomy (NCBI): domain Eukaryota; kingdom Metazoa; phylum Arthropoda; class Malacostraca; order Decapoda; family Palinuridae; genus Panulirus; species Panulirus ornatus. Next base: position 20,848,065 of record NC_092245.1, read on the forward strand.
TGGTACGACCCTTGAGCACGATGGTACGAGACCCTTGAACACGATGGTACGACCCTTGAGCACGATGGTACGACCCTTGAGCACGATGGTATGACCCTTGAGCACGATGGTATGACCCTTGAGCACGATGGTACGACCCTTGAGCACGATGGTACGACACTTGAGCACGATGGTACGAGACCCTTGAGCACGATGGTACGACACTTGAGCACGATGGTACGAGACCCTTGAGCACGATGGTATGACCCCTGAGCACGATGGTACGACCCTTGAGCACGATGGCACGACCCTTGAACACGATGGTACGACCCTTGAGCACGGTGGTACGATGGTACGACCCTTGGGTACGATAGTGCGACCCTTGGGCGCGATGATACGACCCTTGTGCAAGATGATACGACCCTTGAGCACGATGATGCGACCCTTGGGTATAATGGCGTGACCTTTGACTTAACCCTATGGGGCCAGGTCAAAGGCAAGCCCATCGTACCCAAGGCTCGTACCTTCGTTGTCAAAGGTCATGCCCTTTTGTACCAGGGTCATTCCATCTTGGTCAGGGAGGATAAGGACCAGCTAAGCAACGATCAGAGAGAGAGAGAGAGAGAGAGAGAGAGAGAGAGAGAGAGAGAGAGAGAGAGAGAGAGAGAGAGAGAGAGAGAGAGAGAGAGAGAGAGAGAGAGATGGTTGCCGCTCCCGCGTGAGGTATTACCTGACCCTCTGGTTTAATATTTGCACACCTTCCTCTAGCTATCAAGAGCAAATGTTTGAATCAAGCCGACTGTGTGATCGGACAACAAAACTGGAGATTGTGTGCCACAAACCGGTTCTTATGTTACACAGAAAGTCTTCATTTCTGTGTCGTGAAGTGGGACGTGGTCTGTTCTCCCATCATTGCCCGAAAAGGAAAAAATGACAAAGAAAATGAGAGAATGTATAGCGTTATGTAAGAGTGAGACGATCAGCTTTGTTGATTATAGAAAAATATTCATAGCTAGGCTCTTATCTACTTGTGATGACGCATCAGTGATATAGCGCTCGATTTTTCCGGCTATAGCTAGATATAGCGCTCGACTGTTCCGGCTATAGCTAGATATAGCGCTCGACTGTTCCGGCTATAGCTAGATATATCTACTAATTATTCATTGCTGTGTATTTCTCGTTTATCTCTTCTATACCCTTACACCTGCTTCTATTGCCTCTATCACCCCTGCCTCCTTTACTGCTCTCACACCTGCCTCTGTTGCCTCTATCACACCTGCCTCCTTTACTGCTCTCACACCTGCCTCTGTTGCCTCTATCACACCTGCCTCCTTTACTGCTCTCACACCTGCCTCTGTTGCCTCTATCACACCTGCCTCCTTTACTTCTCTCACACCTGCCTCTGTTGCTGCCGTCACACTTTGCCTACCTTGCTGCCTTCATACATACCTGCCTATCATACTAGATCTAGTCTTTCCATTTCTCGCATACTTTGAAAGTATTACTGAAGCATGAGAATCCAAATGCAATCTCCAAACCTGCCGGATAACCCACACAACAGCTAAATATCAAATTCTATTTCATTCCCACAACAGATTCGTCCAAATCTCGAGGTGTTATCTGAGTCTTAATCTATCTTCACAATTAGAAGATGATAAGACATGTCTCTGCAGACTTCCGTGTGTGTGTGTGTGTGTGTGTGTGTGTGTGTGTGTGTGTGTGTGGGTCGAGTGTGGTTCTAGAAACACTGTGGTGAGGTCAGCCATTGCCAGAAACGCTCACTAGGTGGGTAATAATGTAACACTCTCCTACCCTCCTCTAATGACGCGTGTACTGTACAGTGTAATATAGATGTGCATTGCCAGTGTACTGTACGATTTACTATAGGTATCCACAACTAGTGTACTGTACATTGTACTGTATATATACTGTGTACAATGTATTGTACAGTGTACTGTAGATGTACTATAGGTATCCACAACTAGTGTACTGTACACTGTACTGTATATATATTGTGTACAATGTACTGTACAGTGTACTGTAGATGTACTATAGCTATCCACAACTAGTGTACTGTACATTGTACTGTATAAATACTGTGTACAATGTACTGTACAGTGTACTGTAGATGTACTATAGCTATCCACAGCTAGTGTACTGTACATTGTACTGTATATATATTGTGTACAATGTACTGTATAGTGTACTGTAGATGTATAATGCCAGTGTACTGTACGATTTACTATTGGTATCCACAACTAGTGTGCTGTACATTGTACTGTATATGTATTGTGTACAGTGTACTGTATAATGTACTGTAAATGTACAATACCAGAATATCATACAGCGTACTGCAAATGTACAGTTATTGGCAAATCTTTGTCCTCCTTTGTTACGACTGGTCTGAGTTGTGGATAACTGCATAGTTAATATTGTCTTTATGGGATAAAAAATTTCTTTGATCTTTACCCTAATTAAATGCTGGAAAGAGACAAGAAAAATATGACGGATGGTAAAGTCAAAGTTAAAAGCGTTAATTAAAGGGGGAAAAAAAAAAATATGTTACCACCGAATTCATTTCAGTTCGTTCAGAGAAAAAAAAAAAAACCATATTACTTCGTCACTGTCAGCTCAGTTGTCAGCTCCTGCTGACGAATGATAATCTCGTTAGTTACTCCAACAATACTCTGTCCTTTCAGTCAAAAGGCCTTTTAAACTTTGCCAAGGTTGTTTTGCATACATACAACCAAGTATGACAGTCAACAGATTGCCCAAATCTGTGTCGCAAAATGTTATAGTGTTCCATCCATAATATTGTTAAACACCTCCAGGTGTTATGACTCTACACAAATGTGTACTTCAGTGTATTGTAATATCCTCAATACATCACTGAATATCTTCAGATTGTGGTTACCAAAGCTATTGTAATATTCCCAATACATCACTGAATATCCCCAGATTGTGGCTACCAAAGTTATTGTAATATCCCAATACATCACTGAATATCCCCAGATTGTGGCTACCAAAGCTATTGCAATATTCCTAATACATCACTGAATATCTCCAGACTGTGGTTACCAAAGCTATTGTAATATACCCAATACATCACCGAATATCCCCAGATTGTGGCTACCAAAGTTATTGTAATATCCCAATACATCACTGAATATCTCCAGACTGTGGTTACCAAAGCTATTGTAATATTCCCAATACATCACTGAATATCCCCACACTGTGGTTATCACACTATCGGTACGTATTCCAGTTTGCTGCTAAGTATATCCAAATTACTAGCCAGACATATGATCATATGAATGAAAGAGAAACAGTACGAGAACTTGGCAGATAAAGATGTGCCTGAAACGAACAGATAGAGACAAGGGTGAGTAATCATCAGGTACAGTTGGGCAGGGGACACAAGTCACAGCGAAGAACCAAGGATAAACGAGGAAGAAAAACGGGAGAGAAATGTGCAAAAAGGGAAATGAAAGTCTTCGGTGAAGAGCGGAGACGGTGGCGCCAAAGACCATTAGAGTAGCGTGGCGGTATCCAGAACCAAAGAGGCAAGAATGATGCATTGTTGATACAAGAAATCAATGAAAATATCTAGATGGCGTATCATGGAAGATCCAAAGTTAGTTCCAGCACCTCCCTGGTGAACGTGTACTCTGGAACGAATAGTGCCACACCTGTACGAGGATATGGCACGGTAAGCAAGGACTGGAATGAGTGGCTGTGTGAGGAACCGCGCTGTATATGCTGACGGAGGCGTCGTGGAGGCAAGGTAAGGGAAGAATGATGGTGGATGACGGAGGCGTCGTGGAGGCAAGGTAAGGGAGGAATGATGGTGGATGACGGAGGCGTCGTGGAGGCAAGGTAAGGGAGGAATGATGGTGGATGACGGAGGCGTCGTGGAGGCAAGGTAAGGGAGGAATAATGGTGGATGATGGAGGCGTCGTGGAGGCAAGGTAAGGGAGGAATGATGGTGGATGATGGAGGCGTCGTGGAGGCAAGGTAAGGGAGGAATGATGGTGGATGACGGAGGCGTCGTAGAGGCAAGGTAAGGGAGGAATGATGGTGGATGACGGAGGCGTCGTGGAGGCAAGGTGAGGGAGGAATGATGGTGGATGATGGAGGCGTCGTGGAGGCAAGGTAAGGGAGGACTGATGGTGGATGACGGAGGCGTTGTGGAGGCAAGGTGAGGGAGGAATGATGGTGGAGGGAAGACAGTGTTGCCAGGAAGGGCCAGAGATATTAGCCAAGACACCTGATGTACTTCTAATTGTGGTAATTGTGTGGTGAGGGATAATTGGCTTCATTTATTCGTCTGTTCCTTCGTTAATTACTAGCTATTTTCATATCTGTCCAGATGACGAATGACTGGAGGCAAGTGTGGTACCTACTAAGAATCAAGGGTCTCCAGAATTTCTAAATTTAATGGACAGAATTGGATATATAAATATATATATATATATATATATATTCCTATGAGTCCACGGAGAAAATGAAACACGAAAACTTCCGAAGTGCACTTTCGTGTAATAATCAATAATGTATATCAACTGACTGTTATATTTCTCTCTTGTGTCTCCCCTGATGATGTGATTATTACACGAAAGTGCACTTGGGAACTTTTCGTGATTCATTTTCCCCGTGGACTCATAGGAATATCTTGATCACGCGCAAAAGTTGTGATCCTTTCCAATATATATATATATATATATACATACTACACCAACAACTGCCACGTCAAGTTGGAATGGGAGTCATAGCCCACAACTGCATCATAATGATCAACTTATTTGTTCCTCGGTGATATAGTGTCATGACTCCCCTCAAAGTCACAGGCCATATTTACAGACATGTGAAAATTCGCTTTTGTTGCCAGAGAAGCTATGGCCAGAGCTAAGCCGGGATGGTATACTAACATCCCTTTCTCATTTACCTTTTGGTAATGATCAAGTGCTACAGTGAGTATATCTATTCATCTTGCAGATCAGTGAGGGGGTCACGTCCTTTGGAATTCTTAAAGATACGCACCTTCCAAAGGCTCTCAATACGAACTTGGGATACGAAACACTTCTTAAGTCTGGCTCACATCTCTCACTCGTCTCCAAGAATGTTTTGAAACTTACAGAGCACTTAAAGAAACTTAGAACAAACTTTTGTGGAATTTTCGCTCTTAAGGTTTTCTCTGCCTTTATAAGAGGATTCAGCTGAATATCATTTTCTTTACTTGCAAATTATGATTTAACTTAGGCTATATTTTGTGGCTATCCTAAATACTGATGTGAGATTTATCACTGTTAAACTCTTGCACACTACAGTACGAGCCGTTAGCCAGATGGCACGACCCTTGACCACGGCGGTACAAGATCTTGAACAAGATGGTACGACCCTTGAGCACGACTGTACAAACCTTGAGCCAGATGGTACGACCCTTGAGCACGGCGGTACAAGATCTTGAACAAGATGGTACGACCCTTGAGCACGGCGCTACAAGATCTTGAATAAGATGGTACGACCCTTGAGCACGACTGTACAAACCTTGAGCCTGATGGTACCACCCTTTGAGCACGCCGGTACGACCCTTGGGTATGATAGCGTAGCATTATACCTCGCCTTTAAAGGTTGAGTCAAAGACTAGGTCATCAAACCCAAGGATCGTATCGTTGTGGTCGATGGTCCTAATGTCGTGTGTCAGAGATTCGTACCATCGTATTTAAGTGGTTAATTTGTATTCCTTCCATAAATAAAATTATCACCGGCTGTAATTCGCCTTCTCTCACAGTGCAGGGGAGCGTGGGTTGGAATCCACGTCAGCAGTAGCCACCATCGCCGCTCCTCCCTCCAGCAGGGTTGGTGGAGCGGTATCCACTGTGTGTATGTGTTGGGTCGATCACTCTGGCTCGTCAGGTTTCCTCTGTGCCAACCATGATCCAGCCAGCCCAGGCCAGGTGCCACCATCACAACAGACCTGGAGATCCTGTAGAAGGTGTTAACGTACTTGTAAACATGTAGAAGGAAGGATAAACGTACATGTTTTTTATGTATTTTTCTTTTTTTTTTTACCTGTGTTCCAACCTCGGCTCTGGGAGGTAGGGAGGGAGGGAGTATAGACAGATATGTCGATGGGAGGACACCAAGGGTCGGATTCGAACCCTGGGTTCGTCAGATAAGCCTGGATATCCGCCAGGTAATTCCTCTCCAAACTTGTCATCGAGAGATTGTGTGTAAATAATAATGTTTAGTTCATTTCAGGAGAAATCTGTTCATAGAGCTTCGCAGTGCTTTGATATAAATCAATTATGATAATGACATGGCTCGACCAAATCCTATGATTATTCCAGCTCATATATGAATACTGGACACGAGCAGATCTGACCATGGAATGATGGTCTGTGGTCTGGAAACATGAATATACATCATTCACATACCTCAAGACTGGTGCAGGAGGGAGGGTCATCAGATGGCAAGTTGTTCATACATTACTGACCTTAAGAAGGGGCAAGGGACACTGCTATTGACCAGTCAGCCACCTGACAACACTGGACATCGGTTCGATATCCACTTGTACCAGTTATCTGGTGATGATATGTTGAACTCTTTTATGATGTTGATTAACATATTTGCAAAAATGTGAAAGAAGAATGGAAATATATTTTCACCAATGGTTGTTATTTCTTATGATTTAAGTCGAACCAACACACGATGATAAACTTGTGTGTTGTCTCAACACACGATGATACACTTGTGTGTTGTCTCAACACACGATGATAAACTTGTGTGTTGTCTCAACACACGATGATAAACTTGTGTGTTGTCTCAGTGGACAGAATGATGAAGGGATGGCAGCCAGAGGAGGTCACACGATGTGTGTTGGGTAAAGCTTAGATTACCCCAGTTACTCCCCAGATGTTGGGTATGGGTAATGATGCTCCCCAGATGTTGGGTATGGGTAATGATGCTCCCCAGATGTTGGGTATGGGTAATGATGCACCCCAGATGTTGGGTATGGGTAATGATGCTCCCCAGATGTTGGGTATGGGTAATGATGCACCCCAGATGTTGGGTATGGGTAATGGTGCTCCCCAGATGTTGGGTATGGGTCACACCACACCTCAGGTGTTGGGTATGGGTCACACCACACCTCAGGTGTTGGGTATGGGTCACATCACACCTCAGGTGTTGGGTATGGGTCACACTACACCTCAGGTGTTGGTCAAGGGTCGTGCTGTACCCCAGGAGTTGGGTCATCCTTCAGTTACTATAACACAACGCCACACACAAGCCTCACTCTGCCCTCACACGACTGTGGCAACACTTGGTGTCAGATGTAGAGACAGTCAGGCAGCCAACAAGTGACGCCCTACGGAGTAGATGCCAAGCCCTCGCTGTGACCTGGATATAATGAAAGAGCATTACACCCTTGTGTTGTAGTTCCTGCAGGAGGAGAAGCTGGTGACCGTTCTGAGGAGGAGATGAAGGTAGGTAGTGAGGAGCTTAACTTCTGTGTCACACTTACTATGTCCCTCTTTGTTCGGGGATCTCTGGACCAACGCGGCCTAACTTTCCTCTCATGATCACAGAGTCTTCGTCAACAGAATTTACAGAGAGACAAACCACCATTAATATCATTACCAGTTGTCGTTCAGGTGTGAGGGAGGAGGAACGGCGAGGAGCTGAAGTTATCTTCCCTCAGCTGATGAAGGCAAGAAATAAGCTGACGTAAGAGAGAGCATCATAAAGAAACGGTGACAAAGGCTGGCTGGAACTCCTCCCTTGTCTGGTCTCCAGTGTCTTGGGAAGAAAATGTTGTAGGAGAAGGTCGGCCTGGCCATAAATTGTAAGCTCGTGAGCAAATTCTCAGCTACAGTATCTTGTAACGTGTGGCGAGGAATAGACTCACTTTACGTATACTTCTGAGGGTTATCAGAGAGAAGGATATGAAGGCCGTAAGATGTGACAGAGGCTGAGCTGAGGTATGAGGTACGGGGCGCACGTCTGGAGGAGGGAACGGTAGGTGCCTTGAACACTACACCCTCCCGAGGAGCGGGGTGTACTACACAGGAGACCAGTACACCCTCCCGAGGAGCGGAGTGTACCACGCAGGAGGCCAGTACACCCTCCCGAAGAGCGGAGTGTACCACGCAGGAGGCCAGTACACTCCAGGTGTGATCAGTACAGTCGACCAGTGTCACCTGAGCGAGTCATGATCAATGGATCCAACAAGATGTGTTCCACTGATTACAACTCTGAGAGGACCATCTTGTGTTGTAAGGACGACGAAATATATTTTGCTAACACAAGATGACCTAACCTCTATAGTTAATATTCGGTCAGGAATTACAATGTAATAAACATTAACTGCTTGTTTACTGATGGCCATCAACGACACAGGTGCTCAGCTTCCGCTTGTGTAGCTAAGAGATAGGTTGGACGTCATAATGTTCTGTTATTCGTAATATTCTTCGACTTCTGTACACATCTCACCCATCTGTTTCCTTCGTAGTGAGTACCATGACCCAGCATTCATCTCTCTCGACCTGATTTCATTCTGGTTTTTGCTCAGCTTCCTGGACGAACTTCACCCCCCTCTCTCTCTCTCTCTCTCTCTCTCTCTCTCTCTCTCTCTCTCTCTCTCTCTCTCTCTCTCTCTCTCTCTCTCTCTCTCTCTCTCTCTCTCTCTCTCTCTCTCCTCAGCTGGTCCACACAACCCTGCCGTAACCTTTCACTCATTTAGTCTCTAGAGAGGTTGGGAGGAGGAAGAGGAGGAGGAGGAGGAGGAGGAGGAGGAGAAGGAGGAGGAGGAGGAGGAGCGCCATTTTGGCTGTGCCATAATTAACCTAAAGACGATGAACGACCCAGGAAAGTTAGGACATAAGCGTGAGCCACGGGGCTGGCCGGAGCCTCTGCTTCATTACCCAGCAACCTGCTCGACGAACCGCTCGTAAATATCACACAAGAGAAACATCTGACGAACGACCCGACGCCTGGGAGACGCACACGGACTGTGGCTTGTCATAATGATCCTCAGAAGGTGTTGGCCGACGCTGCTATAACTGCTGGTGTTCTCATGTCCAGGTAATGTCGACCAGGACCATAATGGTACGGCTGGTCGAGCCACATCGTCTGTCGTCTGGTCCTGACCTGTGCTGCTGGCTGTTCTGATAGGCTGAGATGAGACAGAATTTGATACGTTTTGGTTGACTGCCATTCAGAGTGGAGGAAGTGGTGGCTGGTGACAACAGTGCCAAGTGATCATCACAGCTGAAGATCGCTCAAACGATCACTGCCACACGCACTTGCGCGAAATAAATCCATTTACGAGCATAGATCTTTTTTATAATCACATCTTTATATACTTTTTGGCAGGATGATTCAGAAGGGAAAAGTGAGCTATGAAGTTCGCTATTCCAAGAATTTGACGGGAACCCACTGACAACTTAAGCCATTGCTACTTCTGCATGGTATTGGACCCTTCCAAACGTCGAACTGGCAAGACCTGCCTTCACGTATCTGAACCTTCCATCATCCATTGCCCCGGTACCACACGGCTCTGTGTTCCCGGCACCCACCTCTCCGGGGAGAGAGAGAGAGAGAGAGAGAGAGAGAGAGAGAGAGAGAGAGAGAGAGAGCAGCCGTCGTCAGATTAGACCAGCAAGTCAGAGGGGAAGGACGCCTTTGTCGATCCAGATTACAATCTCAGAGTTGCAGCTGAGGAGACAAAGCCATACTACCCCAATGAAAAAAGACCTCAGCGACTTGATCAGAGATCTTGGTCTCACAAAGTCCAGTGCCGGAGCTTTTGACGTCTCAGCTCAAGCAGTGGAACTTGTTAGACGAAAGTGTGCAAATCTCAGATCAGAGGAAGGGTCATCTAGGTGTTTTTTCTAGCTCCTTCAACTCGTCAAGATAGGTTCTGCTTCTACCACAATGTAACCCGTCTGTTCGAGGCAATCAGAACCGCCTGTAACCCGCAAGAGTGGCGCCTCTTTATTGACAGCTCATCAAGGAGTCTCGAAGCCGTGCTGCTCCATAATGGGAACAAGTGCCCGTCTCTTCCCCTGGCTCACTCGGTGCGCCTCAGAGAAGAATACAACAGTGTCAAAATCTTGCTAAGACGCCTTGAAGTATGATGATTACAGCTGGAAGGTCAGCGGAGACTTCAAAATCGTAGCATTCCTGATGGGTCTTCAAGGCGGTTTGACCAAGTTTCCTTGCTATCTCTGCCTTTGGGATTGCAAGAACACCGAGGGGCACTACCACAGGCGGGACTGGCCACAGCGGACCGAATTCTCTCGATAAGGAGTCTGCAGCCTTCAAGGACCTTCAAGACATCTTCCTAAGCTGTCTGAGGCAAAGGTCAAAACCAGCGTCTTCGTCAGACCACAGATAAAGATCCTGAAGTGCAAAAGGAATTCCCCAAGAAGCTCACTAGGAAGGAGGATGCAGCTTGGTACAGCTTTGTCACAGTGGTTCGGGGCTTCCTGGGCGATCACAAGGCCGAAAACTATGTGGAGTTGATTGAGTGTATGGTGAAGAACTATGGCAAAATGGGCAGCAAGATGTCCCTCCAAGTCATACCCAGTGTAATCTGTTACTAGCAGAAAATGTATACAGTATCACACTATTAGGTCTTTCCCTACCTCGATGGCATATTTGATAAAAGATATTCTTAAGTGGTTATGAATACTGTAAACAAATGGTGTGTTGTGCACACAACTGCTAATAATAAATACAACACTCTAAATCATATTCAAAAGGAGATAAAAGAAAAGGAGAGTTATTTAGCATATAACATTTCATGTTAGATTTATAGTCTAGATGATCAATTCTTGTTGATTTTGCGAATGATTAACAGAGGAAAAATTGATATCAAGAGCGACGTGTTGCGTGTGTATGATCAGTCTCAATCACCACCACTCAAAAAGTCAGGTTAGGTGTTCAGTCGTGTTCCGCTCACTGGTGAAGGAGAATTCTAGGCCTGAATTTCAGTATCTTCGCTCAAGTCGTTGATGGAGGACACTTTTGGCCAGGATCCTCTAGGGTTCTGGCCTTCTTCTGCTGAGGGACCCCTCTGATAACGTTGCGTGTAGACGTCAGCGTTACAATATGCGCGGAAAGATGTATGTCTTGGTTTTATAATCTCTGTGATCCTGGCTTTAGCGTTCTTAACATCTGTGCTCCTACCAGTTATATCAGTCCCCTTATACTTCTCATGTTGATGAGGAATATAGATGTGAATGTGGTATTCTTTCCTTGTAGTGGCCAGGGCAATGTCTTTCCCTCTAGTTCTAATTAGTCGAGTGATTATTATAATCAAATGTCTGCCTAAGTTCTCAATCGTCTCTTGACTATAAGAGTTCATCACTGTTGATCACTTCACAGGTAAGTTTGATCATTCACGAGTATATACTGTTTGATCCTAAGACGAGAAACAGACGACTGTCAAGACTGTGGAATTTTACGAGTATATACTATTTGATCCTAAGACGAGAAACAGACGACTGTTAACACTATGGGATTTCTGTTCGTGTTCTGTCTTTACATTTCTCTCAATGAACCAGTTCGAACGAGGTGGGAGAACTGACTATCGTAAGTCATAGATTAAGGGTCGGTAAACGCTGTTCCAATAAAACTAGATGAAAACGATTCTCTAGAGCAATATGGAGGATATTGGAAACCAAATTGTCACGAATACGTTACACAATGAGGCAGAACACGTGACGTGGGACATTGGATGGGTGTGACGTAGACCACAGGATGTGTATGACGTAATACGATTTACTCCACGTGAGATACTTGACGCGCTGGACAGATACACTCACACACAACACACTGATTATACCACACTGTCACACGCAACACACTGCTGGTACCACACTGTCACACGCAACACACTGATGGTACCACACTGTCACACACAACACACTGATGTTACCACACTGTCACACACAACACACTGATGGTACCACACTGTCACACACAACACACTGATGGTACACACTGTCACACACAACACACTGATGGTACCACACTGTCACACACAAGTCATTCCTTGAAACACTCATGGCACCATAAAACTACCATGTTAATACCACAAGTGTGGAGGGAACATTGTGGAGTCATTCCTCCATTACCTGGACTGTAACAGTAAAATATGCCTCAAGTTAGTGTAACTTTGTGTTGCCCCGTCTAGCCAGATGGGAAAGTGGTCGAACACCCCTTATAAAACACAAGGATTTCTTACATAGACGCTCAAGTAGGGTCATAAGGATCTATTACACAGTCGTTAGAATAGGGGCATTATAATAGCCTAATGTATGGGCCGAGGACTGGATATGATACATGAGATGAAGTACGACTCTCATATATATTCAGTGTACAATGTCGACCCTGAAGGTAAGGCAGGATGTCGTCACTTAATCCTCAAAGCTTCCATCCAGATGTTCAAGACTTTTATCCACTTGAACAAGACCTTGACAACACGAGCCACTGGTGATACACTCAGTGTGAAGGATTAAACTCAGTACCATGACCGCCTGTTATAAAGTTTACATATAGTTTGTAAACTGTGTTGACACTACGTGTGGTTTCGGTGCATTACACATTACAGCTAAAGACTGAGTGCGAACGAATGTGGCCTTTTTCTCTTTTCCTAGCGCTACCTCGCGGGGGGATGGGGTTGCTATTTCATGTGTGGCGGGGTGGCGACGGAAATGGATGAAGGCAGCAAGTATGAATATGTACGTGTGTATATATGTATACGTCTGTGTATGTATATGTATGTATACATTGAAATGTATAGGCATGTATATGTGCGTGTGTGGGTGACTATTTATATACATATGTATGTGAGTGGGTTGGGCCATTCTTTCGTCTGTTTCCTTGCTCTACCTTGCTGACGTGGGAGACGGCGATTCAGCATAACAATGAAAAAAATAATATATATATTGAGATCATGTGAAATCGTTTACCACAGTAAATATATGATAAACATCAGCCCCAAACCACAAAACATATTCAAAAAGTTTTGTTTTCAAAAGCATTAAAACTCCTGCCAGCTGAACACTGTCCAATATTTTTACGTATCTGGAACATTTTCTGTTGACAGCAACACTGTGGGTAAACCTGGCCAGTTGTGGTCATTGGCCTCACGCTGATCTTTATCACCTTCATCTCCCTCACGCTGACCTCTGTCACCCTCACGCTGACCTCTGTCACCCTCACGCTGATCATCATCATCCTCACGCTGACCTCTGTCACCCTCATGCTGACCTCTGTCACCCTCAACTTGACCTCTGTCACCCTCATGCTGTCCTCTCTCACCCTCATGCTGACCTCTGTCGCCCTCAACTTGACCTCTGTCACCCTCACGCTGACCTCTGTCAACCTCACGCTGATCTTTATCCTGTGAGCAGGAGGAGCCAGTGTCTGGCGCGGCAGGTGAGGGGGAACTACTGTAAGACCTCCTGCGTCGTGTGTCCCAGCCTGGCACGTCGAGTGTCCCGAGGGACGCGTGTGGTATGTACGACCTCCAGCTGACTGGTGTGGGAGAGAGAGAGAGAGAGAGAGAGAGAGAGAGAGAGAGAGAGAGAGAGAGAGAGAGAGAGAGAGAGAGAGAGGTACTGTTTGGGGGAGAGGATGAGGAAGGATGGGGGAAGAGGGACGGAATGGGGAGGAAGGATGGAGTGGGAAGGGGACAAGGAATGGGCTGTGGATTGTTTCGAACATCAAGACATTACAGACAACAAAATACAGTTCTCCTCACCAGTACACCAGGTACCAGTCACTACTACTTCCCCTACCAGTACACCAGGTACCAGTCACCACTACTTCCCCTACCAGTACACCAAGTACCAGTCACCACTACTTCCCCTACCAGTACACCAAGTACCAGTCACCACTACCTCCCATACCAGTACACTAGGTACCAGTCAACACTACCTCTCATACCAGTGCACCAAGTACCAGTCACCACTACTTCACCTATCAGTACACCAAGTACCAGTCACCACTACCTCTCATACCAGTGCACCAGGTAGCAGTTGCCAATACCACCCGTGCCAGTGCACCCTGGTATGTGTTCGTTCCCTCTTGACTCCTTCACTCCCACACTGCCGCCAGTCCACGCCTCTCACAACACTCTCCTCCCACCAATGCTACACCTTCCATTCCTACCGCCTCCCTCACTATGAGGCTGGCCTCAGTTTTCAACTTGGGGAAAGGCATCCTAAAATTCCTCTGCCTGTCTCTGTGTAATTATGTTTCCAGTTAACATGTGTTATTAGCACAGTGTGAGGGGCGTCTGGCGGCGTCCAAGTTAAAGCCGCTGGCCCAACACTACCACAATATGGCCTCGTATAATGGCCCTTGTTGTTTCTATCGTCGATAAATTCTCCTTCACGAAAAAGAATAGACAATATTTGACACAATTTTGACTCCTTATTTTCCTTCCCCTATTCTTATTGCCAGCTTATTTCAGGTGTCAGTTTGAACTGCTGGGTGTTTCAGGTGTCAGTTTGAACTGCTGGGTGTTTCAGGTGTCAGTTTGAACTGCTGGGTGTTTCAGGTGTCAGTTTGAACTGTTGGGTGTTTCAGGTGTCAGTTTGAACTGCTGGTTTGTGTCAGCTGTCAGTTTGAACTCTCATTTCTCTCTTACTCATTACGGGAGATGAAGTAATCAGTTTTAGAATATATATCAAACTCAAACTCACTAAACATAACTGGTTTAGGTATTTTCTATTTTTTTTTTTCTCCTAGACTAGTGATTGCCCAGCTTTTTCCCCTCTCATTTTTACTTTTCTCGCTGCCAAGAATGCCTGTCAAGTTCATTTGAGAGAGAGGGAGAGAGAGAGAGAGAGAGAGAGAGAGAGAGAGAGAGAGAGAGAGAGAGAGAGAGAGAGAGAGAGAATATGCGAAAGTCTGGAAATGTATCCTTTTTTTGGAGGAGGGGGGGGGAGGGTGTCGTCCCTGATCAATATTGATGACGTCAAGACCGGAGAGGCAGTACAGGGCGCAACAGGTGGCACGCGCCCCACAAACTGGACCACAGGAGTGTTACGCCCGTCACACACACACACACACACACACACACACACGTTAAGAAAAAGATTGCGGATGGTATATTACCGTTGGATTTTCATCAAATTTTCTTTTCTCCTCCTCTTCATCAACACACATACTGGGTCAAGTCCCTCACTCCCACTAAGACAGCGTCAACCAGCTCCACCTCCTGTTGGTCCGCTAGTTATGGTCATATTGTCTTCAGACTAAAGAGAACAGCTAAGTGAGGGAGTTCTGTCAAGGTTATCCAGGTAGAGGAATTGCTGCTGAAGGTGAAGACGGTTCGACATCTCCCTGGCGCAGGTCCTGGACCACCCTTACAGAGACGCTGAGCACTTTGTTACTGCTAAGGGCTCTTGGCTTGCCTAACGAAGCCCTGCTTTGCCTAGCGAAGTCATGCTTAGCTGTCAAAATCTTGGCTTATCTAGCTAAGCTATTGTTTGTCTAACTAATCTTTGGCTTGTCTACGTCATGGTTTGTCTAACTAAGCCACGGCTTTTCTAACCAAGTCAGAGAGTGTTTAACGAATGCTTATCGAACTAAGTTTTGGCTTGTCTAACTAAGCCAGGGTGTGCATGGTTAGGGTGTACGACTCGAGATTGTTTGACGATAGCACATTGCGGATGGCGGGCTTTGAGGTAATTTATGGGGTTCCAAACTCAACTTGCCATGCCGGAATTCCGGCAAAGAAACCAAAAGTCTCTCAGGCAACCCAGAGCGAAGCTCTAGATTATCTGACAGTAGTACTGGCCAGATGATGGTGCTCCGGATTGATTGACAGACTTCTGGTTTCTGTAGCGGAGTTCAGGTTAGTCTGAGGAAGGCCAGACTACTGTGGAGGAAGTTATGGCGTGTTGGGTAAAGCTCCAACATAAACCTGGTTGCTTATGTGGTAACTGGTGTTCTTGAAGTGTGTGCGAAAGCCTCGTCAAGTGCGACAGGGACATGATGTCTCTACGTAGTTAAGCTTTGGCGTGTCTTGTGGCGTTCTGTCATGTGTGGCAGACTTGTGATTACCAGGTACTTGGGTACACGTAGAAGGTCTCTGATATGTCTGGTGGACTTACAGTGTTGAGTAGAATTTATGATGTGTTTGAGGAAGACTTAGCTTGTGTGGAAGACTTCTGGTGTGTCTACTGGAGTCCTGGATTCTCTCATAGAGTTCGAGTTTAAGTGTCTGAGACGAAGTTTGTCCGTTAGATACTTGGTTTGTCCGACAGTGACCTAGTTTGGAACCCTGACTTGCCTTGTAGAAGACTTCTCCTGTCTGTCAAAGACCTAGTACATCTCTTGGTGTCTTATCTAATGTCTGGCCTATTTCAGACTTGCGAGACGAAGTCCTAAAGTATCTGGTGAAGTCCTAACGAGCCTTCCGGAATCATGTACGAGTTTGATGGAGTTCTGACGTGTCTGGCATTACTCTGTCCCGCTGAGGCTGTGGTGCCTGGTGTGTGTGTGTGTGTGGCCAGAGTAAAACTAAAGCTGTGGTGCTTGGTGTGTGTGTGTGTGTGTGTGTGTGTGTGGCCACAGTATAGCTATGGCTGTAGTGCCTGGTGTGTGAGTGGCCACAGTAAAAGTAAAGCTGTGGTGCCTGGTGTGTGTGTGTGTGGCCACAGTAAAGCTAAGGCTGCGGTGTCTGGTGTGTGTATGTAGCAACAGTAAAGCTATGGGTGTGGTGCCCTGGTGTGTGTGGCCACAGTAAATCTTGGATAGATTTAAACTAATATGTGTAAACTTATGTAGATTAACTTTTCTAATAGCAATTTGAAACTTCCCAACACACTATTTGCCTCCCCTAAACTCTCCCTAATATGGTTTTCCTGTGATAAGTTGGTCAACATTTGGATCCTCAAGTTCTTTATGTGAGGAATAAGGTCCTTGATTGCTGTCCTCCTGGTCAACAGGACATCATGGAGTTATGGCTGAACTGGTGAACAAAAGAGAGTCAGTCAGACCCACTGGCTGGAGGTGTGCCTGAACTGGTGAACAAGACAGTCAGACCCACAGTTGATGTGAGGGGGAAGAGAGAGAGAGAGAGAGAGAGAGAGAGAGAGAGAGAGAGAGAGAGAGAGAGAGAGAGAGAGAGAGAGAGAGAGAGAGAGAGAGAGAGAGAGAGAGAGAGAGAGAGAGAGAGAGAGAGAGAGAGAGGACTTCATCCTTCATGGCCTCACAAGACTGTGGCTACAAGACTACCAAATGTAATATACGGTCTCTAATGTACATGACAACAACAGTTGATACAAAGTAGGGGATGAGAGTCAACAGACGTCACATCAAAGTTAGTATGACAATAATAACATTTAATGATGAATTCATTTAAGTTATTCATTGATAAAGAAGGGGAAGTTTACAGACCCTTATCTACTGTATCATTCCACATGTTGATGAAGTCGTATGGAGATAAGATAGAGCACATTAGCTTGTTTACCGTCTGGTTTAATAAGTTTGAGTAACTTGGTAGTGGGAGGAAATGTGTTAATGGAAAGTGCCGGAGTTAGTCCTGGATAACGTAACTTCCAGCCACTCCAGGCGATAATCACATTTATGGAACTACTATTAACTAACAGCTGCTGACGGAGACACTTCTTGTGAAGTTCAAGACTCGGGCGCCGCCAGCATGAGGATGGTGAGGTGGCTCTCTCTCTCTCTCTCTCTCTCTCTCTCTCTCTCTCTCTCTCTCTCTCTCTCTCTCTCTCTCTCTCTCTCTCTCTCTCTCTCTCTCTCTCTCTCTCTCTCGTAGAGAATATCAAAAAAAGTAAAAATCTGAGAACAAACGCTTACATCAGGATGGTAGAGACAGGATGATAGAAATGAAGAGACACTGTTGAGGAAAGAGGAATATGTGGGTCAAGGAGTTCCCTTTCAAAGACTCAGAAAAGGGGGGAAATATATACAAATACGTATACGTAATCTTTATCACGGCTGGGAAAAAGAATGTAATAAAGTGGCGAGACCTCTGACATGTATGATGTATAATGAACTGTCAGAGGATGATGAATACTAGCTAAGAACATGATATTATGCTTCAACGTTCATAGAATACTGTGTGGCTAGATGTCACAAAGTGAGGGAATATATGATGTTTTAATGACTCATTGTATGTGATGATGAAAACGTTAGGTACGTGGGTTAGAAAGATACAGTAGGGTAAGAGTAAAGACTCAGCGTAAAGAAATGTTAAATAGATGATCACAAATAATGTAAAATGATGGATAGAAGAATGGTAAGAAGCGACGTAAGAGAGAGAGAACGTGAACTGGAATAAACAAACCGGAGGTGGGAGTCCAGAGCTGCTATGACAACTGGTTGATGACCAGGTGCTGGAAACGAGTCAAGTCTCTGGTTGGTGCTGTGTATCTAGTGATACAGAGCTGGACACCCAGTGCTGGAAGGTTGGCACTGCCTGCCAGCGGCATCGAGCTGGACAACCAGTGCTGGAAGGTTGAGTAATCCAGGGAAGTCGTTTCGTGCTGACCATTAAGCGCTGGAAGGCAGTGTATTCCAGTGTGTTGATATAAACGCAGGAAGGCCTAAAACCCAGGGCTCTTTCTGCACGTAAGTTAAAGAACACAATACTTCAGGATAATATACAAGAATTACTTAACTATGACTGTAAGAAATAGAGGATATCAAGATTTGAATTTCTTATTTTTCTTGCTTAAGAGGAAAAGATCTTTTTAATTGAATCTTTAGAATTTAAAGCTCCTGAAATTTCCCCGAGTAATTAGATAAGCAATTAACGAAGTCAGGAATTCCCCCACGATGATTAAGTCTCCTTAGGTCGGCTGAAGACCAAAAGCCGAGTGTGGTGGATGGAGGAAGGGAGGAGTGGAGCGAGGATTCTTGGTCCACCACACCTCTGAGGTGGAGGTCCAGCGAGAGTCTGGTCTGAAGAAGGATTTCCAGCGTAATGTCTGGAAAGGTAAATAATCCAGACCAAAGAAAAACTGGAACATTATTATGAAGTGATAAAAACGCCTTCCAAACAGTGATGATAACTTCATGTAAATGTGTTTTTTATGGCATCATTATAATCTTAATATTAAATCTACAAATGTTCAGTACACTGAATACAGCGCTCTACTGCAAAGCTACATTATCTACATATGTACAAGGAAGGGAAAAAAGTGCCATTCAACTCTTCATGTTGAAAAGGCAACGTAACATTAAATGGTTTTTTCTTAACTACATAAAAAGAACAGAAGAAAACGGCTCATTCGTAATGCAGCAGAGAACCATTCCTCCTCATCATCATCCTTATGTATCCTACGATATATACATCCTGACGACTGGTACTGGCTGGCTGGCTCTCTGTATGTCCACGGCCCCAGTCAGGGACACCAGCCCTCACCGAGATCAGACCCTTAATGATATTGTCATAATACAGGGGCTAAAGAGAGAGACATGTAATGAGATAAGAAGGCAAATAGCATCAGAACTTTTGGGGGATGTGTAAGATCTGCTTTATAAAGAGGGTTAAGGTAGGAATTGTTAAGTAACACAAGAGAAAATTACATAAACAAAAGTGTACATTATTCATCTGTGTCTTCAGGGTAAGCAGGTTCTCCCACGTCCTTTGGCCACTCTGTATGAAACTGGAGGAGAGAGACGGTACGGTACTTGACCTGTGTGTGGAAATATGTGAGGGCTGGAGGGTGTGTTTACTCTTTTCTTTATCCCAGCGACTGTGTGCAGTGGCAAAATGATTACTGGAAGTGACTCTCTCTCTCTCTCTCTCTCTCTCTCTCTCTCTCTCTCTCTCTCTCTCTCTCTCTCTCTCTCTCTCTCTCTCTCTCTCTCTCTCTCTCTCTCTCTCTTTCTCTCTCTGATTGCCTCAAATACCTGCTTCCTATCCCTGGGGAAGTAGTAGCAGTAGCATCAGTAGTGTTGATTTCTACACTCTCTTCCTTTTACCTACTTTTCTTCATTCTATTCTTTCATCCATAATAACCCCCTCGAGTGGAGCATGTTGCACCCGTGCCATGTCGCTCACGATGAAGGAACTAGTCATGTGTCCTCTTGTGTGAGCTATACTTGCTCAGGCAAGTATAATAGTAATAGTAATAATGATAATAGTAATGATAATGAATATAATGATATAATAATAATAATGATGATAATGATAATCATGATTATAATAACAATAATGATAATAATGTTTTATGCATACCAGGCACAGGTCATAAATAAGAAAATACAGAAGAGGGTGGATGTACTGCATATGAAATGTTCGAGAGCAATATGTGGTGTGAGGGTTGTAACGGTTTGGACATATGGAGAGGATGAGTGAGGAGAGACTGACCAAAAGAGATTCCTGTCAGAAGTGGAGAGAACACGGAGGAAAGGGTGACCAGAGACAGTATGGAAGGACGCAGTGAAAAGGGTGTTGAGTTATCAGGCCCTGAACATGAAGGAGGGTGTGAGGCATGCATAGGGTATAGCGCACTGCAGTGATGTGGACACAGAGGGAGGCGGGCAGGGAAAACCATGGAAGCATCGCACTCTCATCATTTTTCATGGATTCTTCGGGTCATTCATTTCAAGAAATATTATCGCAGTCAACAACTCTAAAAGCAAAGAAGATAAAGAACTGTTGCAGTTCGGATACCCACTTTTTCTTCAAGATTCCAATAAAAAGATGAATAGGAATCCTCTCAATTGCAAGAGAATTGTTATCTGGTTGGAAAATAAAAAGAAATGGAGACTAAAACTTCTCGCAAAATTGGTGATGGCTTTGAAGTCCAGGGGAAACAGCTGATCCATTCGGACTCATCCTCCAAGTGGGTATTCCACCGGCCGGATCTCCTCCTCCTCCTCCTCCTCCTCCTCCTCATCCTCCTCCTCCTCCTCTTCGTCCTTCTCCTCTTCCTCCTCTTCCATCTTCCCCCGACACATCCCGCTTTCCCTAACTCAACGCGGACCAGCAAAGGCGTGGGTATGTCCTCCACCTCCTGAGTGGAAGAACCACAAGGGAATTCTTAACTACTGTATTCTTCTTGAGACCCACTGACGCTCGCCTAACGCTAGACTCCCTAGCGTGCGTCGTCAACCAGCCTCTGGAGTGAGGAGAACTCCAAGCAACGCTCACGATCAGCGAAGTTCCCGGAGGAGGAAACAAATCACACTGTGAGAGCAGCCTGGACACAGAGTAGCCATCTTGACTCAATAGCTAAAGTTTGGAATTCACGAAGGTGTCGGAGCCGCCCGAGGCCACGCGAGGGAAGGAAAGAAAAAAAAAAGACTTGTGCAGGACTGATCTTTGTGTGATTATTTATACACGTTTTCTTGGCGGATGAGAAAAGTAGATGATGAACCATTGTTGAATATAATCGATCGAAAATGAGAATGCAAAAAGTATCTGACAATAATCAGTGACACAATGACATAGGAAACAAAAGAGAAAGACTTTTTAGCATACGCTTCTCTGGTGTGGGATGAGAGGGAATATAAAACTTTGTTACATTCTCATCACAAACGTAAAATAACATGATAAACAATTGGCCAACATCTGTGTCAAAGCCAGAAGACTCTTTATAGGATCTGCCGTTCGGAAATATCACTGGAACAACACATGGACACCAGAACATAAAGAGAGATTGGCAATATTCGCCATTTCCCGCGTTAGCGAGGTACCGTCAAGAACAGAGGAATAAACTTTAGAGAGAAAGTCATCACTTGGCCCCCATCTCTGTTTCTTGTTTTGGAAAAATAAAAAGTGGACGGGAAGATTATCCCGCTTCCTCCTCTTTTAGTTGCCTTTTACGACACGCAGGGAATATATATATATATATATATATATATATATATATATATATATATATATATATATATATATATATATATATATATATATATATATTCTATGAAGGTGCGCGTTCATATGCACTTTGTTCGTATTCATATACCTCCGCGTTGTACAGTTAGGTTTGGTAAAATGCTATCTGCTGGCTGTGTGGGCTTGATGGGGAAAGACCGGTGTAAACCTCGTTGCTCACCAACGTGAGACGAAGAGTATTCGAGTACATAGTATTCGAATAGTCATTTCCCTGTTAGGGGTGATCATAGCCTAGCGGTAGCGCTCCCGCCTGTTGCACAGGAGTCCCGGGTTCGATCCTGGCTGTTGGACGTTAGTATGTTCTATGAGGGTGCGCGTTCATATGCACTTTGTTCATATACATATCTATTGTCTACCTTAAGTGAAAAAAATATGTTATGATGTATGTTTATCAATACTGTATAGCACCAAACTAACATTACAGGATCATTTGTTTCTTTTACCACAATGTTCAAGCATGAAGTGAAATGCAAGAGTATTAGGGAAATCTACATTACGAAAAATTACCAGCACAAACCGAAGATATTCTCAGGACCTATGTACATAATTACCACACAAAATAGATCAAAAGACTTTATTCTCTGCAGAAATTAAGGAAAATTTGAATATCTCAGAGTTACCTTTAAGTTTCTCGTTTTCTCTGGTAGTTAAGGTTTATGTTTCCCGTTTTCTAATGGTGCTTAATGCCCCCCTCCAGATGTCGTTACTGTAAGCATCACAAAAATTAGTATGTCAAAGTCTTAAATTACTCTTCTTTGTATCTCTTTCTCGCTGAGTACGGCCGCCATTTGCAGTCTTCTCTGTGTCGCCTTCCAAGACGGCCGTGTGTTTTTACGCTCTGTATTTCAAGTCTTGTGTTGCCTGATGTCGTAATGTCTACGCGTCTTTTCGGTAAGTCAGACTTTGCGTAGCACTATAGTAATGTTTCTGTGCATCTTTTCTTGACAACTGGGCTTCCTTGAGCTTTTATTCCACGTATCAATACGTAGGAAGGGTTACACTGCTCCTAGCTGGGATGCCATTTTTGTTTCGTTTAGAATGCCATGTTCAGCTCTCTTCTTTCAGCTTTTCCACCTTTAGTTAACCTTTCCTGCTTTCTTCGTATTATTCACATATATTTGAATTTGGTGTCGTATGTTTATTAGATATAGATGAAGTACTGCTTCTGGTAGACTTGTATGTTCATTGGTTTTAAGTGTAAAGCAATGTTTATGGGGCGTTTTTCACTCAGTGAAGTGTTTACAAAGGAAGTGTTTTTCCAAACTTAATGCAATGCTTTGTTATGTGTCCGTGTGCTCAGGGTTAGGGGGGTCAGGGTAAAGTTTACCTTCAGTGGCTCATTCTGAATATTGTTAGTGAGACCAGCTCCGCAGTGGTAGCAGAGGAACGGACAGTGTTGCTTCATTGCCAACGAACTTCATTGGTTCGTGGGTTCTGAACCTTGGTTCTATACCGCTCTAGTTTGTCTTCCGTAAGGGCAAAAATTGGTAGCCAGCCGCTTGTGAGAGCCCGAACCACAAGCTCGTTTTCATGTTGTGGCTCAATAACCATTGTTAAGCGGCAGTGTTTTCTCTGGTGCATCTGCCCAGTTCATAGACAAAGCTAATGGAATTCACTAACCATTGCGTCCTACTTGGTTTCCAAGCTTTAGAAGTGGGCTTTGGAATTTGTGGTAAATGTTGGGTTCTGTGCTCTTCTATGATTCGCCAACTTCAAGTGCTTGGCTGCCTTAGTTGTGTAAAAAGCCGGAATTTCCTCCGTTTCAAAACGGCAAGTTTTGAATGCTATCAAACCCAATAAAACATCGTCATATTCAAGTCTCCATAATATAAATTTGTATATATAGAGTTTAGCTTAATGAAAATAAGAGTTCCGAACGAATGAATATACTCAGAGACGTCAGTCAGGCAAGCCCACCACTGCTCGCTAGCGGCGGTGGGCATAACTACATGCGCAGTGACACTGCGCAGGGCTATGTGCAGTCGTAGCTGTTCCAACTCCACTGATGACTGGGATATTTCGCTGTGGTTTTCCCGTCTGTGTTGCCTGCTGACGTGGTGTTTACCCATCTCTTCAGTAAGTTACACTTTGGTCAGCAACATGGCGAAGTTTCTGTTGTCTTTACGTGGTCATCGGTCTTCACTGAGGTGTTAGTCAGCCTGTCATCATCTCAGATTACAGTTCCATGGTAAGCTTCCGCCATTGTTGTTTTGATTGGAACGTCATGTTCCACTTTTCTATTTTTTCTGTTTCCTTTAGTTCATTTCTCGATTAATGTTTTCTTCGGATTTTTCAATCATTTCAAAATTTGGTGTTGAATATGTTTCTCAAATTTTTAGATGTGCCAAGGGTTGCGTCTGGTAGCCCATGTGTTCAGTATTGTACCACTGAAGTGTTGTTTCATGTGCAGTGAAGTTCGTGTAGTGCAGTGTTGTGTTTTCGTGTGCTTGGGACAAGCTCATGATGGAGTTTACATTCAGTAGATCACCTTGACTACTATTGTTTTCTGTAAAGTGTGATTGCTTCGCCCTTAAAAGTCGCACACTGGGGAAAGAGGTTGAGTGAACCCAGCCTTCTAAGAGTAACATAGATGCGCACCGCCATGCTTCGCTGCTGGCCAAGTGCAACGGTTCGTGGGTTCTAAAACCTGGTTCTTCCCTCGAACTTCACTTCCGCACGTCCCAAACTGGTAGACAGCCGCTTCTGAGAGCTTGAACACCAGACGCGTTTCTCCTGGTGGGCGTGATACCAGTGTTAAGTGGTAGTATTTTCCCAGGAATATTTGTCTAGTTCGTAACTGAGACAAAGCTAATGGAATTCGCTTCACCATGCCTCCTGCCTTGCTCATAAGCTATACCATTAGCCTTCTACGATTTTTAGTGAAGATTCATTGTTGTATGATGTACCTACTGTACTGGTCTGGCCTCTTCATTGGCCTTAAACGCTTGAATTTCTTCAAGCTACTATAAAGCAACATCACTGAAAGCCATCGTTACCAAAAGCAGTAGTTATTGTAATTATACCTTGACTCGAAATTATAAAGAAAAAAGTTTAAACCATAAAATGTGACTCAGGCCAACCACCACTGCTTCATAGTGGCCGTGGTCACAGCTACACGCGCAGTGACACTGTGTATGATTGTGTGATCTTATCTGTTGTGACTCGACTGATGGTTGTGTTCCTACACTGTGATATTCAGTGTAGGTGCTTCGCTCTCACTCGCGCCATCAAGGGAGGGAGGTTGTGTGAGCTCATCGTCAAAGGAGTAGGATAAGGCGGACCTCCGCCTTGCTTCGCTACTAGTGAACTGCAACAGTTGGTGGGTTCTGCCCAAACGTTGAGTCTTCGCACCCGAAGGGACGAAGACTGCTAGCCAGTCGCAAACGAAAGGTTTGGTGGGCTTGTGACCAGTGGTAAGCCACTTGCTTTCCTCCCAAGCTTTAGAATTCGCTGCTTACGAATTCTGGTGGAGACTGGGTTCTGTGTTCTATGATATGCTCATTTTAACTGGTCCAGCTCATTCGCTGGTGTGCAACGGCTGAATTTTTGCAAGCTACTTTAAACCAACTGGTTTAGAAAGTCACTGAAACAAAAAAAAAAGAAATTATATAGTTATACTCTACGCTTACTAATGTAACAACACATTTATCACGTAGAATTCAGGAAAATGAAAATTAAGTGTCGTAAGTGTCAACATACTCGAAAACTCGACCCAAGTTAACCCACCGTCGCTCCCTAGCGGCGGTGGCCATAAGCAAGTGCGCACTGACACTGCGCAGGGTCGCCATGTGGAAACTTCTCCGACTCCACTGATGGCTGCATTATAACGCCCAATGCTTTTCATGTCTGTGATGCCTGCTGTCGTAGTGTTTACTCGTCTTGCAATGAGCAACATTCTTGTTACCACTGAGACAATCTCTGTTGTTTTTTCCTTGTCAATCGGTCTTGAGGTTTTACTCGGCGTGTCATTATGTACGATTACAGTCCCCATCTAGGCTCTCGCCATAATTGTTCTACTTCATATTTTCTTTTATTTGAACTTTTCTTCCTCTAGTTTCTCTTCACACCAATGTTTGAATTTGATGTCGAAGTTGTTTCACCAATTTGTAATTGTGTAAGATGTTGCCTTTAGCAGCCTTATGTGTTTCTGTTCTTGTGCCAGGGGAGTGTTTACGCTAGTGGTATAGTCAATTAGGCAGCTATTAAACAATATATTATGCTTTACTGTCTTTCATTCTGACAATCTCATGGCGAGTCATGTGTTTGAAATTAAAGATGGAGTCCTTGCCTTCTGGGGTGCTCTCCGCTTCGTTTGCTGTGCAGGGGATGTGGCGACACCACCTGCTGCCAAGGTGTGCTGTGGCAAATTGTGCCACAGTACAGGTCTTCTATTTTTCTCCGCCCATGCCTCTTGCTTCACTGATGAGGTGTTTGATGTGACCCAGAGTGATGTCTTCTCTGAAAGAGTAGACGAGATCCATGGGTTGGAGGTAGTTGACTTGATATGTCTTGTTTAAAAGGAGCTCCAAGTGTACTTGGATCATTGCTTCTGTTGCCTCGAAGTATACAAGTCCGCGTTTGGTGTGGGCGGACCTGGCTCTAGGAGTGCCACTAAGAATCTATCACCATTCAGAGTCTCATTCATCCTCATCATCCCATACCGAGACACTGACCCTTGGTTCAAGGACATCATCGACCTCTGATGAGCGACGGAGGACGCTTTCACCACGGGGCTCTTCCATGAAGCCTCCAAACCCGCTGTAGGGAGGAGAGCTGTTCAGGCGGGAGGTCCAGTTCTTTATTAGTTGCATCGGCCTCTCCAGCACGGGACACCCGCCCTACGTGTCCATCCCAACTGGATCACAACCGGCAGTCCCTCTTTGATGTTCAGGTTTTGGTGTCCTCCGTGATGGCGCAGATGATCGATCTTTCCGGAGTGTTGGCCAACCTAAGAAAGGATATTCGGGCTATACCTGGAGTGGTTCACCATCCCGCTTTGTATATACAGCGGGTCCCTCTGGTCTAGTCATATGGTGTGTAGGGCTGAAGGACTGGTGGATGCAGGTAGCCTCTCAGAGCAACCTACCCCGTCCATAGCTTGCGCATTGGCGGCATGGACAGCTTGCAGGTGGCTCTAGGAGGCTCCGGCATTAATGCTAATTTCGAGCCTTTCCGGTGGCCTCAAGAATCTAGCCTACAGGAGTGTAGTGGAGGCTGGAGATGCTCCCAAAGAAGGTCCTGTCGGACGATGCCAGGGTCCGTAGTCATATGTCGTAAGTCTTGTCTTCGGCTCTGATGACCCTCTTGGTCAGGTTGGTCATGGACAGGCCCGTTTGATTACAGCGGAGGTCACCATCCGCCTGACATGGCTTCGTGTTTGGAAGCATTATACCGTGTGTATAGCACGTTGATAAAATCACGTCTCCTATTCAGTGTCAGTAACTGTTTTCCCAGTCTCCTCCTACGTCCTGATGATTCTCGTCCGACTGATATCATCAGCTGCATGACAGAAAACAGTAGTGGTAAGAGTTAGCTGCTACGGCTGAGGACTGAATGCAATAACCCATAATATATCCGGAATGCAGGAAGAGTGCGTATATCATGTATAATGCATGTGAACACGCAACCAGAGTGACAGTCATGCTGATCATTTTATATTTGTATGTTAATTTCTGTTTAACAATTAGTATTTTATTCAATATTTTTTAAAAGCAGCAAATTTGTGGTTACGTAAGTGTATTGAAACTATTGTTTCCAATATGTAATTTGGTTGTATATCATTGTATATTGTACGGGATCTATTGACGCTGAAATTGAGTAATGTTGATATAAAGTATATATCATCGTGTGTCTTCACTGTACAAGGATGAGGTGTGTAAAAGAGTGACGCCCTGCGTATCTCCATGATCTTTTGTTTATGTTTGAGCGTCAGGTTCGATGTGAAATGGCGAAGGTTCCTGGTTCCAGTCATGTCCAACTATTTGCAAGCGAAGGGAATGCTTGCGCGGACTTACTTCATGATGACAGTGGATATCAAGGTTTTAACAGATATGTTTTGTGAAGGCAGAAGGGAATATTCTATGCTAGATTCTGGTTGATTAGTTGAGTTATAAGGCAAAGAAGTCTTATAGGTGGCTGTGGTGGATGAAATTCATGGAGTCTTATTGACAAGAGAGTTTGTAGTTTGATATTTTAACTTGAATATCTTTGGTTGAACTGAAAGATGTAAATAATGCTCGGTAGGATATGTTTTACTCTTGTGTATATGTTTATTTATGATCATAGTTTTTAGTAGTCAGTCTTGAATTGGAGCATCCTAGTCAGTTGGTGACATGTGACGACGTAATTCACCAGTAAACTATTGGTGTTGGCATTGTGACCGATTATGATATGTACTAGAAATTGATTATTAATTGGTACTATTTCCATTTTGGATATCCTGTCCTAGTTAGGTTGGGTTGGGTTGAAATTGTTTTTCCGATGGGTTAAGATATCTTGAGAATGAATCTGACATTTATTTTCATCGCAGATTACATTTTTTATTTCCCAGCCTGAAACCTCGGTTTCCACAGGAGGAGGGCGGGAATATCTCAAAACATAGCGATTTGCTGTAGAAAAAAAATGGTCAGAATCTTGCAAAATAAATCATAAGCCGTCGGAAAAACATAACTGAACCTTGCAAACAGGTGGATGTTCGAATGGTAATTTGCCCATGAACTCGTATAGGCAACTTGCAGAACATTGATATTTGCATGTAATCACAATGCTCGTTTGTGTGTGTACGTGTGTGATCAGTGGTATAGGTTCAAGTTTCGTGTTGTGTCAAAGTTTGTTTTGTCAGCATATTTACGTACATGATTTTCCAGATTGAATCGTAATCATGCAAATAAATGTTTTACAGCAGATGTGTCCTAGTATTATTGGTAAAACAATAAGCCATGATTTACAGTATTCACGAACAAAACTCAGGTTAACATTAGATAACCTTTCCTATTCATAGATTATTGTTTATACGTGTTAAAGACTTCAGTTCTCTTGGTTTTGACGTTTTTCTTTTGTTTTCACCCCATAGCGTGAGGAAAGCAAAGGGCACGTAGGGTGAAGGGTCCTCTGTATTGCGCCCTGGACCGTGAGGCTCCTGGCGGAGGTGCGGGCGTGGCCGAAATCATTGCTGTGGACCGCGGCCACCCGCCACTCACCTCCACCGCCATCCTCACCATCACTGTCACAGACGTCAACGACTGCACACCTCGCCCTCCTTCAGCCCACCCTCCTGCATGTGACGGAGGTCGCGCTTCCCACTTTCCTGGGGTCCTCACAGCCACGGACTACGAAGTGTGGGCGCTGGGCCACGGACCACCCTTCAACTTCACATTGGTGCCGACCAACCCCGCCCACGTCCTCGCCCACATCAGACTCACGTTCGACCCGCGTAAGTATTTGCAGTCTATCGAACTTTGAGATATTAACGACTGCAGCTGCTGGATAAAAATTACGGTGTAGTTGACGTGGATTTTCCATCCCATTCGCAGACGCAGTGTTCTGGACTTCAACAAGCATTTATACATAACGTAACTTCTTGAATCATTCAGGAAATGAATTTTTCAAAAGGAAAAATGTATAGGAGAAATGACAAAGATTTTCAACATATCAGAAAATGTTTGTTCCTTTCTCACTTGTTTGGTATATATATAAATTATATATGATATATATATATATATATATATATATATATATATATATATATATATATATATATATATATATATATATATATATATATATATATATATATATAAGACAGGTACAGGGGGTGACGCCAAACAGATTCATCACGTGTGATCAAAGCACCTTGAGGCGCTTGTCAGACACCGGACAGCTATCTTGATCGGGTTTAGGTGGATGGATTAGCTGGCCTTATCTTGCAGGAAACGTCTGAGGGAGGCCCGACTTTGGTGCTCAAAATCTATAAGTGCTCAAGTAAGCCTTTATCTTACCTGTGGCTTCGTCTGTCTTAAGCTCTTTAGTCTTGCTGTAAACCCTTGACTTTTCACAGTGTCGAGTCGTCAGCTTGAAACCTCGACTCAAGATTAAACATTTGACTGTAGTCTCCATCCTCGATTCTGTATTACAAATAGTATGATGCCAAGTAATAAACTGATATAGTTGATCAAAATGGTTCCGAGTGCATTTCCTAAGAATGTATTCCTTAGTAGAACCAGGTTCGTATTAAAGGAATAAAGAAAAGGGATAAGTTTGTTAATGAGTCCTGAGAAGTAGTCGTATTGCGGAAACGAGACATCCTCTATGAAAATCAGGCCTTGATATAAAGATCCTTGAGTGGGGATAGCTTTTATGAAGATGAATTTGAGCAACAGTCGGTTTCTGATTTAGAATCTGGACAGTGGGGTCATCGCTCATGATAATGGTACATTTCCATTATGATGATCTGGGGAAGTTAGGTCAGGTTTCATATGCCACGGTTGGCCTGGCTGGGAGATACTGCACTGGGTCACGGTGAGGTTGTCTGGAGGCAGAGTCCACTGCCCTCCTTGTCTGGAGGTGTCCATTGCCCTCCTTGTCTGGATGGAAAATTCTTTCATATTTGCTTACATGCCAACACTGGGTAATGAAGATGGGGGACGCGTGTGAGACTTTAGCGAGCCAAAGTGGAGTGAAAAACAATTTATGGTCTGCAGGCATCCTGTCAGGAAGGGACATGTCCCAGGACATGAATTGGTAGACGAGGTGGATACTGGACCAGGACCAATGGATTGGAAGTCAACAACGGTATAACCAGTGCGCTACCAATCAGGAGAGCCGGCGTAAGTGATGTCAGCGAAAGTTGTTTTGCTTTATGATTCTTGCGTTCATTTCCTGGGTTATTGTGGAGAGTGACCGTATCGTGACAAGGATTCGGGAAGTGAGGCGGTTGATTCTTAAGGGAACTAGTGAAGAAGTAAGATACTGGTCACTGAGACGCTCTAGGTAAAACTGAGTTTACTGACACAAGTGATGGTGGAAAGGTTCGTTTGTGTGACCACAGGTGAACGGTCGCCGGCTCGGTAGCTGCCAGCCAGCTTCGTGCCCTTGGCTCGGAGTTGATTGATGTTGACATAAACAAAGGTTTTATTTCTAGCCAAGTATGAGTAACATACTTGGAGATTAATGGCTGTAACCAATGTAGAGTGAGTGATAAACTATCGTTTGGAGTTCTTGGAGTTTTTGACAACTCTTATTGTAGTTACCACGGGTAGAAAATGTACAGAACTTATGAACTCGGTGGACAGAGACTTTTGGAGTATATTACTATACCTTCAGGTGACAGCTTTTGTTTGTTCATCGTGGAACGTGTAACCCGACATACATGTTATTTCAGTTAACATGGTATTGGTAAATTGCCAGTTTAGCTCAGTTGAATGACTATTTTTGTTTCATTTTGCAATACACAAACAGTAACAGACCACCGGGTCCTATTGAAGCTTCATGTTGCCAGTGAAAGAAATCAGAAATTGTGGTGAGAGTTCGTCCTACTGTCCAACCTTTCCTATACATGGCAACTCCGCGCGTTCTCATACTAGCAGACTGCAATGCTAATGGTACATTTCCATTATAATTATCTGCTTCTGGGAAGGTTAGGTAAGATTTCATAGGCTACGGTCGGCTGGGCGGAGAGCTACTACACTGGGTCATTGTGAGGTTGGCTAGAATAGGCGGGTGAGTGGTGGCTTCTGTAATGGATCATGGTGAGGTAGGGTGGGTTCGGTCAGGCGCCAAGCGATGTCCCAGGATTGGTGAGGTGGCCCCGGATCGGTTGGACAGGGAGCGGCAGGTCGTCTATCGGATCGCGATGAGGTAGGCTAGGGTCGGCTGGCCGGGGAGCGGATGCTCATCTACTGGATCGCGGTGACGGCTGAAGAAGGCGAGGGGCTGCCAGCAGCCATTGATCAGTTGTCCGAGCACTCCGCCCACGGCTGTGGCAAATGCGTCGACCGTGAGAGCTGTTGGTGCGTTGGCCGGTGGATGTACCATCATCGTTGCCTTTGCCAGCGCTTCCTTGGCGCTGTTGAACGCGGTCGTGGCCGCGTCGTCCCAAACGAGTTCTTTCGACTTGTTGGCCAGGACCTTAAACAGCGGTTTCATGGCTCTGGCGGCTGCCTGCACGAAGCAGAGGTAGAAGCTGACCATGCCGACAAACTCTTGAAGTCCCTTCACTGTAATGGGTTTGGCAAACCTGCTAATGGCCCACCGTATCCATGAGCCGTTGGAAAGCTTGGGCGGCGCACTTTGACCATTTCCTCCATTTTCAGGAACTTGTCTTTGGCCAGTTGAGTTTCTCGGGGAGCAGCCAGCGTGCAGGAGCATTGAGTGGCGGCCCCGGTGGTGGGGATATGGTGCTTCACCCAACGCTTGGGGTTAACCG
Source organism: Panulirus ornatus (assembly GCF_036320965.1). Taxonomy (NCBI): domain Eukaryota; kingdom Metazoa; phylum Arthropoda; class Malacostraca; order Decapoda; family Palinuridae; genus Panulirus; species Panulirus ornatus. The sequence goes on from NC_092245.1 coordinate 20,880,371, forward strand.
TTGTGAACTGGGGTTGGGCGCAGTCGATGCGGTGTGGTGCAAGGTGATTGTCTGGAACGTCTCAGAATTTACGAGACGATGTCCTTAGGAAGTCGGCGCCCAGCTGGGGTTGTGAGACGTCGGTGATGGTAAAGGAACACTTGAAGCGACAGGAGTTGAAGTTGAGTGGGATCGCGTAGACCCCGTATGTTCTTATGTTGCTGCCGATGGCGGCGGTCAGGGGATGCCCCATGTTTTCGAAAACGAGTGCCGGGGTCCGTAGGGATAAAAACACAGAGCTGCGCTCCCGTGACAGCGAGACAACGACACCCCGAATGACGATCCCAGATATAGAACAGGCGATGTTTATGGCCAGCCGCAATTGCCATTGGCGATGGCCGGCCGCAGTTGCCATTGGCGATGGCCGTCCGCAGTTGCTATTCGCGATTGCCGATCGAGACGTTTCCCGGATGCGTGCAGGGTGGTCGGCAACGGCGGGCCTCGGAACTCCACCTTCGGTGGTAGTAGTATCACTTGTCCTTGCTGGCGGCGTTCGTGGCCGACGACGTTGCCTCTCCTTCCGTTGACTCCTGACCCACCCGTATGACCTGCCGAGGCACAGCCGCCACCCGGTTGATTGTGGTTCCACCCTGCTGTTTGGCCTGCCACAGCACGTCCGCACGGGCTGCCAGCCGTCAAGGGTTTGTAAAATCGTCATCCGCAAGGAGCAGGCGGATGTCCTCAGGCATCTGGTCGAGGAAGACCTGTTCGAAGATGAAGCACGGACGCTTTGTTGTCGCCGAGGACCTCCACATGAAGGAATTTTGCCACCCTGTCACGGAGGCTGAGACCAAATGCGTCGTTGAGGAGCGTCTTCATTCCATCGTATTTGTTGGTGGCTGGCGGAGGTAATCGGTGAGGCGGCCCGCGTTGTCCTGATCTAGTGCTCTGACCACGTAGTAATATTACTTGGTGACGTTGGCAGTTATCTTGCGGGTGTGGAATTGGGCTTCGGCTTGTCCAAACCACACCTGGGGCTGTGATGTCCAGAAGTTGGGTAGTTAGAGTGAAACTGCGTTCTGTTGATCTGAGTCGTCTCTCCCAGGCATGGTGAAATCCACCCTGGCGGGGAGTTACTGCACTGGGCCACGGTGATGTCTAGAGATAGAGTCCTCTGCCCTCCTTGTCTGGAGGTGTCCATTACTCTCCTTGTCTGAAGGTGTCCATTGCCCTCCTTGTCTGGGTGGAAAATTCTCTACATATTTTCTTACATGTCAACACTGGGTAATGAAGAAGGGGGACGCGTGTGGGACTTTAGCGAGCACCGATGAAGCGAATACCAATTTATGGTCTGGAGGCATCCTGTCATTAAGGGACATGTCCCTTGACATGAAATGGTAGGCGAGCTGGATGTTGGACCAGGACCAATGGATTGGAAGTCAACAACGGTATAACCAATGCGCTACCAATCAGGAGAGCCGGCATAAGTGTTCTTAGAAACTGATGTAAGCACAAGTTGTTTTGCTTTATGATTCTTGCCTTCATTTCCTGGGTTGTTGTGGTGAGTGACAGTATCGCGACAAGGGTTCGGGAAGTGAGGCGGTTGATTCTTAAGGGAACTAGTGAAGAGGTAAGATACAGGTCACTGAGACGCTCTGGGTAAAACTGAGTTTACTGACACAAGTGATGGTGGAAAGATTAGTTTTGTGTGACCACAGTTGAACGGTCGGCGGCTCGGTAGATGCCAGCCAGCTTTGTGCCCTTGGCTCGGAGTTGATTGATGTTGGCATGAATAAAGGTTTTATTTCTGGCTAGGTATGAGTAACATATTTGGAGATTAATGGCTGTAACCAGTGTAGAGTGAGTGATAAACTATAGTTAGGAGTTCTTGGAGATTTTGACAACTCTTATTGTAGTTACCACAGGTAGAAAATGTATAGAACTTATGAACTCTCTGGACAGACAGAGACTTTTGGAGTATATTACTATTCCTTCAGGTGACAGCTTTTGTTTGTTAATCGTGGAACATGTAACCCGACATATAGGTTATTTCAGTTAACATGGTTTTGGTAAATTGCCAGTTTAGCTCATTTGAATGACTATTTTTGTTTCAGATTTGCAATATACAAACAGTAACAGACCACTGGGTCCTACTGAAGCTTCATGTTGCCAGTGAAAGAAATCAGAAATTGTGGTGAGAGTTCGCCCTACTGCCCAACCTGTCCTACACATGGCAACTCCACGCGTTCTCACACCAGCAGACTGCAATAACAATGGTACATTTCCATTATAATTATCTGCTTCTGGGGAGGTTAGGTGAGATTTCATGGGCTACGGTCGGCTGGGCGGGGAGCTACTACACTGGGTCATTATGAGGTTGGCTAGAATAGGCGGGTGAGTGGTGGCTTCTGTACTGGATCATGGTGAGGTAGGGTAGGTGCGGTCAGCCGCGAAGCGATGTCCCAGGATTGGTGAGGTGGCCCCGAATCGGCTGGACAGGGAGCGGCAGGTCGTCTATCGGATCGCGATGAGGTAGGCTAGGGTCGGCTGGCCGGGGAGCGGATGCTCATCTACTGGATCGCGGTGACGGCTGAAGAAGGCGAGGGGCTGCCAGCAGCCATTGATCAGTTGTCCGAGCACTCCGCCCACGGCTGTGGCAAATGCGTCGACCTTGAGAGCTGTTGGTGCGTTAGCCGGTGGATGTACCATCATCGTTGCCTTTGCCAGCGCTTCCTTGGCGCTGTTGAACGCGGTCGTGGCCGCGTCGTCCCAAACGAGTTTTTTCGACTTGTTGGCCAGGAACTTAAACAGCGGTTTCATGGCTCTGGCGGCTGCCTGCACGAAGCAGAGGTAGAAGCTGACCATGCCGACAAACTCTTGAAGTCCCTTCTGTAATGGGTTTGGCAAACCTGCTAATGGCCCACCGTATCCATGAGCCGTTGGAAAGCTTGGGCGGCGCACTTTGACCATTTCCTCCATTTTCAGGAACTTGTCTTTGGCCAGTTGAGTTTGTCGGGGAGCAGCCAGCGTGCAGGAGCATTGAGTGGCGGCCCCGGTGGTGGGGATATGGTGCTTCACCCAACGTTTGGGATTAACCGTTGTGAACTGGGACGTTATGTCTGGGAAATCGGCCAAGATCCTGGCGTACTCGTTGTCGGAGAAGGTTGGGCGCTGTCGATACCGTGTGGCGCAAGATAATTGTCTGGAACGTCTCAGAATTTACGAGACGATGTCCTTAGGAAGTCGGCGCCCAGCTGGGGTTGAGACGTCAACGATGGTAAAGGAACATTTGAAACGACAGGAGTTGAAGTTAAGCGGGATCGCGCAAACCCCGTATGCCTTTATGTTGCTACCTTTGGCGGCGGTCAGGGGATGCCCCCTCTTTTCGAAAACGAGTGCCGGGGTCCGTGGGGATAAAAACACAGACCTGCGCTCCCATGTCAACGAGACAACGACACCCCGAATGACGATCCCAGATATAGAAGAGGCGATGTTTATGGCCAGCCGCAATTGCCATTGGCGATTGCCGGCCGCAGTTGCTATTGGCGATGGCCGATCGAGACGTTTCCTGGATGCGTGCAGGGTGGTCGGCAACGGCGGGCCTCGGAGCCCCACCTTCAGTGGTAGTAGTATCACTTGTCCTTCCTGGCGGCGTTCGGGGCCGACGGCGTTGCCTCTCCTTCCGTGGACTCCTGGCCCGCCCGTATGACCTGCCGAGGCACAGCCGCCACCCGGATGATGGTGGTTCCACCCTGCTGTTTGGCCTGCCACAGCACGTCCGCACGGGCTGCCAGCCGTCAAGGGTTGGTAAAATCGTCATCCGCAAGGAGCAGGCGGATGTCCTCAGGCATCTGGTCAGGGAAGATCTGTTCGAAGATGAAGCACGGACGGTTTGTTGTCGCCGAGGTCCTCCACGTGCAGGAATTTTGCCATCCTGTCACGGACGCTGAGACCAAATGTGTCGTTGAGGAGCGGCGGCCCGCGTTGTCCTGATCTAGTGCTCTGACCACGTAGTAATATTACTTGGTGACGTTGGCAGTTATCTAGCGGATATGGAATTGGGCTTCGGCTTGTCCAAACCACACCTGGGGCTGTGATGTCCAGAAGTTGGGTAGTTAGAGTGAAACTGCGTTCTGTTGATCTGGGTCGTCTCTCCCAGGCATGTTGAAATCCCCCCTGGCGGGGAGTTACTGCACTGGGTCACGGTGATGCCTGGAGATAGAGTCCACTGCCCTCCTTGTCTGGAGGTGTCCATTACTCTCCTTGTCTGAAGGTGTCCATTGACCTCTTTGTCTGGAGGTGTCAATTGCCCTCTTTGTCTGGAGGTGTCCATTGCCCTCCTTCTCTGGATGGAAAATTCTCTACATATTTTCTTACATGCCAACACTGGGTAATGAAAAAAGGGGACGCGTGTGAGACTTAAGCGAGCACCGATGGAACGAATAACAATCTATATTCTGGAGGCATCCTGTCATTAAGGGACATGTCCCTTGACATGAAATGGTAGGCGAGCTGGATATTGGACCAGGACCAATGGATTGGAAGTCAACAACGGTATAACCAGTGCGCTACCAATCAGGAGAACCAGCATAAGTGATGTCAGCAAGTTGTTTTGCTTTATGATTCTTGCCTTCATTTCCTGGGTTGTTGTGAGTGACAGTCTCGCGACAAGGGTTCGGGAAGTGAGGTGGTTGATTCTTAAGCGAACTAGTGAAGAGGTAAGATAATGGTCACTGAGACGCTCTGGGTAAAAGTGAGTTTACTGACACAAGTGATGGTGGAAGGATTACTTTTGTGACCACAGGTGAACGGTCGCCGGCTCGGTAGCTGCCAGCCAGCTTTGTGCCCTGGGCTCCGAGTTGATTAATGTTGGCATGAATAAAGGTTTTATTTCGAGCTAGGTATGAGCAACATATTTGGAGATTAATGGCTGTAACCAGTGTAGAGTGAGTGACAAACTATAGTTAGGAGTTCTTGGAGTTTTTGACAACTCTTATTGTAGTTACCACAGGTAGAAAATGTATAGAACTTATGAACTCAGTGGACAGAGACTTTTGGAGTATATTCCTATTCCTTCAGGTGACAGCTTTTGTTTGTTCATCGTGTAACATGTAACCCGACATACAGGTTATTTCAGTTAACATGGTTTTGGTAAATTGTCAGTTTAGCTCATTTCAATGACTATTCTTGTTTCAGATTTGCAATATACAAACAGTAACAGACCACTGGGTCCTACTGAAGCTTCATGTTGCCAGTGAAAGAAATCAGAAATTATGGTGAGAGTTCGCCCTACTGCCCAAACTTTCCTATATATGGCAACTCCGCGCGTTCTCACACCAGCAGACTGCAATGATAATGGTACATTTCCATTATAATTATCTGCTTCTGGGGAGGTTAGGTAAGATTTCACAGGCTACGGTCGTCTGGTCGGGAAGCTACTACACTGGGTCATTGTGAGGTCGGCTAGAATAGGCGGGTGAGTGGTGGCTTCTGTACTGGATCATGGTGAGGTAGGGTAGGTTCGGTCAGCCGCCAAGCGATGTCCCAGGATTGGTGAGGTGGCCCCCGATCGGCTGGACAGGGAGCGGCAGGTCGTCTATTGGATCGCGATGAGGTAGGCTAAGGTCGGCAGGCCGGGGAGCGGAAGCTCATCTACTGGATCGCGGTGACGGCTGAAGAAGGCGAGGGGCTGCCAGCAGCCATTGATCAGTTGTCCGAGCACTCCGCCCACGGCTGTGGCAAATGAGTCGACCGTGAAAGCTGTTGGTGCGTTGGCCGGTGGATGTACCATCATCGTTGCCTTTGCTAGCGCTTCCTTGGCGCTGGCGCTGTTGAACGCGGTCGTGGCCGGGTCGTCCCAAACGAGTTCTTTCGACTTGTTGGCCAGGACCTTAAACAGCGGTTGCATGATCCTGGCAGCTGCCGGCATGAAGCAGAGGTAGAAGCTGACCATGCCGACAAACTCTTGAAGTCCCTTCACCGTAATAGGTTTGGCAAACCTGCGAATGGCCCACCGTATCCATGAGCAGTTGGAAAGCTTGGGCGGCGCACTTTGACCATTTCCAACATTTTCGGGAACTTGTCTTTGGCCAGTTGAGTTTGTCGGGGAGCAGCCAGCGTTCAGGTGCATGGAGTGTCGGCCCCGGAGGTGGGGATATGGTGCTTCACCCAACGTTTGGGGTTAACCGTTTTGAACTGGGGCGTTATGTCTGGGAAATCGGCCAAGATCTTGGCGTACTCGTTGTCGGAGAAGGTTGGGCGCTGTCGATACCGTGTGGCGCAAGATAATTGTCTGGAACGTCTCAGAATTTACGAGACGATGTCCTTAGGAAGTCGGCGCCCAGCTGGGGTTGAGACGTCAACGATGGTAAAGGAACATTTGAAACGACAGGAGTTGAAGTTAAGCGGGATCGCGCAAACCCCGTATGCCTTTATGTTGCTACCTTTGGCGGCGGTCAGGGGATGCCCCCTCTTTTCGAAAACGAGTGCCGGGGTCCGTGGGGATAAAAACACAGACCTGCGCTCCCATGTCAACGAGACAACGACGCCCCGAATGACGATCCCAGATATAGAAGAGGCGATGTTTATGGCCAGCCGCAATTGCCATTGGCGATTGCCGGCCGCAGTTGCTATTGGCGATGGCCAATCGAGACGTTTCCTAGATGCGTGCAGGGTGGTCGGCAACGGCGGGCCTCGGAGCCCCACCTTCAGTGGTAGTAGTATCACTTGTCCTTCCTGGCGGCATTCGGGGCCGACGGCGTTGCCTCTCCTTCCGTTGACTCCTGGCCCGCCCGTATGACCTGCCGAGGCACAGCCGCCACCCGGTTGATGGTGGTTCCACCCTGCTGTTTGGCCTGCCACAGCACGTCCGCACGGGCTGCCAGCCGTCAAGGGTTGGTAAAATCGTCATCCGCAAGGAGCAGGCGGATGTCCTCAGGCATCTGGTCAGGGAAGATCTGTTCGAAGATGAAGCACGGACGGTTTGTTGTCGCCGAGGTCCTCCACGTGCAGGAATTTTGCCATCCTGTCACGGACGCTGAGACCAAATGTGTCGTTGAGGAGCGGCGGCCCGCGTTGTCCTGATCTAGTGCTCTGACCACGTAGTAATATTACTTGGTGACGTTGGCAGTTATCTAGCGGATATGGAATTGGGCTTCGGCTTGTCCAAACCACACCTGGGGCTGTGATGTCCAGAAGTTGGGTAGTTAGAGTGAAACTGCGTTCTGTTGATCTGGGTCGTCTCTCCCAGGCATGTTGAAATCCCCCCTGGCGGGGAGTTACTGCACTGGGTCACGGTGATGCCTGGAGATAGAGTCCACTGCCCTCCTTGTCTGGAGGTGTCCATTACTCTCCTTGTCTGAAGGTGTCCATTGACCTCTTTGTCTGGAGGTGTCAATTGCCCTCTTTGTCTGGAGGTGTCCATTGCCCTCCTTCTCTGGATGGAAAATTCTCTACATATTTTCTTACATGCCAACACTGGGTAATGAAAAAAGGGGACGCGTGTGAGACTTAAGCGAGCACCGATGGAACGAATAACAATCTATATTCTGGAGGCATCCTGTCATTAAGGGACATGTCCCTTGACATGAAATGGTAGGCGAGCTGGATATTGGACCAGGACCAATGGATTGGAAGTCAACAACGGTATAACCAGTGCGCTACCAATCAGGAGAACCAGCATAAGTGATGTCAGCAAGTTGTTTTGCTTTATGATTCTTGCCTTCATTTCCTGGGTTGTTGTGAGTGACAGTCTCGCGACAAGGGTTCGGGAAGTGAGGCGGTTGATTCTTAAGGGAACTAGTGAAGAAGTAAGATACTGGTCACTGAGACGCTCTAGGTAAAACTGAGTTTACTGACACAAGTGATGGTGGAAAGGTTCGTTTGTGTGACCACAGGTGAACGGTCGCCGGCTCGGTAGCTGCCAGCCAGCTTCGTGCCCTTGGCTCGGAGTTGATTGATGTTGACATAAACAAAGGTTTTATTTCTAGCCAAGTATGAGTAACATACTTGGAGATTAATGGCTGTAACCAATGTAGAATGAGTGATAAACTATCGTTTGGAGTTCTTGGAGTTTTTGACAACTCTTATTGTAGTTACCACGGGTAGAAAATGTACAGAACTTATGAACTCGGTGGACAGAGACTTTTGGAGTATATTACTATACCTTCAGGTGACAGCTTTTGTTTGTTCATCGTGGAACGTGTAACCCGACATACATGTTATTTCAGTTAACATGGTATTGGTAAATTGCCAGTTTAGCTCAGTTGAATGACTATTTTTGTTTCAGATTTGCAATACACAAACAGTAACAGACCACTGGGTCCTACTGAAGCTTCATGTTGCCAGTGAAAGAAATCAGAAATTGTGGTGAGAGTTCGTCCTACTGTCCCAACCTTTCCTATACATGGCAACTCCGCGCGTTCTCATACTAGCAGACTGCAATGCTAATGGTACATTTCCATTATAATTATCTGCTTCTGGGAGGTTAGGTAAGATTTCATACGCTACGGTCGGCTGGGCGGAGAGCTACTACACTGGGTCATTGTGAGGTTGGCTAGAATAGGCGGGTGAGTGGTGGCTTCTGTAATGGATCATGGTGAGGTAGGGTGGGTTCGGTCAGGCGCCAAGCGATGTCCCAGGATTGGTGAGGTGGCCCCGGATCGGCTGGACAGGGAGCGGCAGGTCGTCTATCGGATCGCGATGAGGTAGGCTAGGGTCGGCTGGCCGGGGAGCGGATGCTCATCTACTGGATCGCGGTGACGGCTGAAGAAGGCGAGGGGCTGCCAGCAGCCATTGATCAGTTGTCCGAGCACTCCGCCCACGGCTGTGGCAAATGCGTCGACCTTGAGAGCTGTTGGTGCGTTAGCCGGTGGATGTACCATCATCGTTGCCTTTGCCAGCGCTTCCTTGGCGCTGGCGCTGTTGAACGCGGTCGTGGCCGCGTCGTCCCAAACGAGTTCTTTCGACTTGTTGGCCAGGACCTTAAACAGCGGTTTCATGATCCTGGCAGGCTGCCTGCATGAAGCAGAGGTAGAAGCTGACCATGCCGACAAACTCTTGAAGTCCCTTCACCTGTAATAGGTTTGGCAAACCTGCTAATGGCCCACCGTATCCATGAGCAGTTGGAAAGCTTGGGCGGCGCACTTTGACCATTTCCACATTTTCGGGAACTTGTCTTTGGCCAGTTGAGTTTGTCGGGGAGCAGCCAGCGTTCAGGAGCATGGAGTGTCGGCCCCGGAGGTGGGGATATGGTGCTTCACCCAACGTTTGGGGTTAACCGTTGTGAACTGGGGCGTTATGTCTGGGAAATCGGCCAAGATCCTGGCGTACTCGTTGTCGGAGAAGGTTGGGCGCTGTCGATACCGTGTGGCGCAAGATAATTGTCTGGAACGTCTCAGAATTTACGAGACGATGTCCTTAGGAAGTCGGCGCCCAGCTGGGGTTGAGACGTCAACGATGGTAAAGGAACATTTGAAACGACAGGAGTTGAAGTTAAGCGGGATCGCGCAAACCCCGTATGCCTTTATGTTGCTACCTTTGGCGGCGGTCAGGGGATGCCCCCTCTTTTCGAAAACGAGTGCCGGGGTCCGTGGGGATAAAAACACAGACCTGCGCTCCCATGTCAACGAGACAACGACACCCCGAATGACGATCCCAGATATAGAAGAGGCGATGTTTATGGCCAGCCGCAATTGCCATTGGCGATTGCCGGCCGCAGTTGCTATTGGCGATGGCCGATCGAGACGTTTCCTGGATGCGTGCAGGGTGGTCGGCAACGGCGGGCCTCGGAGCCCCACCTTCAGTGGTAGTAGTATCACTTGTCCTTCCTGGCGGCGTTCGGGGCCGACGGCGTTGCCTCTCCTTCCGTGGACTCCTGGCCCGCCCGTATGACCTGCCGAGGCACAGCCGCCACCCGGTTGATGGTGGTTCCACCCTGCTGTTTGGCCTGCCACAGCACGTCCGCACGGGCTGCCAGCCGTCAAGGGTTGGTAAAATCGTCATCCGCAAGGAGCAGGCGGATGTCTTCAGGCATCAGCTCGAGGAAGACCTGTTCGAAGATGAAGCACGGACGGTTTGTTGTCGCCGAGGTCCTCCACGAGCAGGAATTTTGCCACCCTGTCACGGACGCTGAGACCAAATGTGTCGTTGAGGAGCGTCTTGATTTCATCGTATTTGTTGGTGGCTGGCGGAGGTAATCGGTGAGGCGGCCCGCGTTGTCCTGATCTAGTGCTCTGACCACGTAGTAATATTACTTGGTGACGGTGGCAGTTATCTAGCGGATGTGGAATTGGGCTTCGTCTTGTCCAAACCACACCTGGGGCTGTGATGTCCAGAAGTTGGGTAGTTAGAGTGAAACTGCGTTCTGTTGATCTGGGTTGTCTCTCCCAAGCATGGTTAAATCCCCCCCCCCCCCAGAAAAAAAAGGATCTTCGGGGTCACCATTGAAGCGGTTCAGTCTTGTACAAACACTGAAGAGGTTGACAATTTATATGATATACTCAGTTTGATATTATGACACTCGGTTTAATGTTTAGGCGATACACTGACAACTAGTACACCAGGCAACTGGTACACAAGGACAAGGTACGACAAGTAACCTTGGCTGTGAGAAGCAAAGTAGCTGAGCTACTGTCCTCCGCTGTCCGACTGACAACGAACAGGATAGCTTCACTCTCCGATTCTTTCTCGCCCATTTTGCCTCTGTCTAAAAACAAAACAAAAGACGAACCCTTCCCTCCTCCCAGAGGCATGCCTTGGGCGCCGTCCGTCCCGAAGAAAAGAGACCGTCCCGACCGATCAACAAATAACCCATTGATCTCACTTCTGTTATCGCCAGTCTGTGAAACTCTTCTTAACTCTCACTTTCCCAGAGACTTAGAGTCCCAAACCCTTTCTCTATGACCACCAATAAGTTTTTCGATATGAGATATCTCCCGTAACCTTCTCTCCTGTGTGGCTCACCTCTGGCCTTCCTTTCCTAGGGATTCTGGTGGAAATTTGGTCTCGGCTGTTGACATCCCAGACGCATTTGACGGAGTGTGACACAAGTCTTTGTTTTCAAAACTTCCGTACCTTTGACATCTTTTTTTTCTTTTCACTATTCCGTGTAGCGTAGCTTCGTCTTTGACCGATTCATTACGATAGTTGTTGATAAAGCGTTCTTTCCCTCTCGTCCTATCAACAATGTGTTCCACAGGGTTCTGTCCTATTCTCCTACTCTCTTCCCTCTCTCCCTGAATTGTCTCCCTTCATCAGTTCCTAATCGTATTCATTCTTATGCGGATTTCAATCTGCATACTTCATCTCGCGTTGCCTCCCCTCCCCATTCTAATGCCTGTTCTCCCTCTCGTAATGAACCCTTGCTCTCCTCACACGTCGAAACTGTGCGTTATCTTAGTGGAAGAGAGGTAACCAAACGGAATATAAAGACGCTAAAACGCAATATATATGTCTGTCACTTAAATCCCCTCTTTTCTGCTCCAAAGCACAACATTACGACCCTATGATAACATAAACCTGTTGCGGATAACCATATCCTTCATTGTCTCCTAGAAAAACCACATAGGCGAGAGAAACGCTCCCCCTATAGCCTGGAGGCTGTCGTGCAGATGCCATACTTGTTCTTCCCGTGAGCTGGGGTTCTATATGACCTTACATGAAGTACTACTCACACATCTGGATCTGTTCTTCGCGTCCAAATCCATTTCTGGGATTGGAGTTGAAAAGCTTCGCGTCTTATTAGGTCTCCTGTCATCGCCTCTTTGTATTTATCCCCTCTCTGACCACTGCGAGTCTCCTTCCCCTTCGCGTTTTCTGTTAGCGTCATTTTGACCATTGGTGTTTCGAGCTGGTTGGCATGTGTTTCTGCCGTCAAGACTTGAATCCGAGACACGCGTCTGGTTACTCCTTCCTCTAGTTTCCATGCACAGACCGGCCACAGGAGAATTGACCGTTATAATACCTCCTTCTATCCTCAAACGGTAAAGCTGTAGAATTCTCTTCCAACTTTTTCTTTTTTTTTTTCTCCTCCTTGTATAACCTCTCTGCCTCCAAGTGAGCTTAAGGTCGACTAACACCTTGATCTTTTATACTTTAAACGGCCTTCACATGTTTTGCCCGCACCAGGTTGGACAGTATGAATATACATATATATAAAGATATCCCTGGGGATATGGGGAGAAAGCATACCTCCCACGTATTCCCTGCGTGTCGAAGAAGGCGACTGAAAGGGAAGGGAGCGGGGGGCTGGAAATCCTCCCCTCTTGTTTTTTTTGTTTTTTTTCCCCAAAGAAGGAACAGAGAAGGGGGCCAGGTGAGGATATTCCCTCAAAGGCCCAGTCCTCTGTTCTTAACGCTACCTCGCTAATGCGGGAAATGGCGAATAGTATGAAAAAAAAGAAAAAAAAATATATAAAGCTTATCTATTCCTAGTAAACTGAAACCGATTTAATGATACTGATAGATGAGACAGACGAAGTTTTTAGAAAAAGCGAGTACTGGTTTATGGGTGACAAGACGCTTAGACCCATAGTGAATATCGGATTATTATCCTGGGTCAGTTTTCTATCATAGGCGTTTCAGCGAGTGCAGTGAAACTGTACCTTGCAGATGGAACTGTACTGTGCAGATGAAACTGTACTGTGCAGACGAAACTGTACTGTGTAGACGAAACTGTACTGTAAAAACGAAATTGTACCATAGAGACGAAACTGTACCGCTCAGACGAAACTGTACTGTACTAAGGAAACTGTACCGCACAGACGAAACTGTACCGCTCAGATGAAACTGTACCACTCAGACAAAGCTGTACTCTACTGAAGAAACTGTACCGCACAGACGAAACTGTACCACACAGACGAAACTGTACCGCTTAGACGAAACTGTACTGTACTGAAGAAACTCTACCGCATAGACAAAACTTTGCTGCACGGACGAAACTTTGCTGCACGGACGAAACTTTGCCACACGGACGAAACTGTACCGTACGGACGAAACTACCGGAGCCCAAGACTTAGCGACCATCATCAATGGACGCATGATTAAGGCATAGAAATATTTCCGAGAGTTCTTTGCCCTCTGTAAAGCTGGAGTTCTCGGTAAAATACTTCTCCATAGAGTTCTAAAAAATACCTGAGCGGAAGGGAAAAGTTAGGCCAACAACCTGTTACCAATTTTATCCCATGTGGCAGGTGGAGCGGGAGGTATGAGAGGGGTGCACTCACTCCAGCAGGAGGGAGGCTTGTGTCTGGTGGTGTACACTCACCCCAGCAGGAGGGAGGCTTGTGTCTGGTGCTGTATACTCACCCCAGCAGGAGGGAGGCTTGTGTCTGGTGGTGTACACTCACCCCAGCAGGAGGGAGGCTTGTGTCTGGTGCTGTATACTCACCCCAGCAGGAGGGAGGCTTGTGTCTGGTGTTGTGCATTCACCCCAGCAGGAGGGAGGCTTGTGTCTGGTGCTGTATACTCACCCCAGCAGGAGGGAGGCTTGTGTCTGGTGGTGTACACTCACCTCAGCAGGAGGGAGGCTTGTGTCTGGTGGTGTACACTCACCCCAGCAGGAGGGAGGCTTGTGTCTGGTGGTGTACACTCACCCCAGCAGGAGGGAGGCTTGTGTCTGGTGCTGTATACTCACCCCAGCAGGAAGGAGGCTTGTGTCTGGTGCTGTATACTCACCCCAGCAGGAGGAAGGCTTGTGTCTGGTGTTGTGCATTCACCCCAGCAGGAGGGAAGCTGTGGCTTTTGCCAAGACCTCCACTCATTTCCTGTTTAATTTTCGATCAAGTACGCTCCTGCAGGGAGCATTATCATCTGCGAGTTCAGCCTGTGAGGCATCATAGACAAGGTCTACGATGCTGGTACTAATCAAATTCAGATTATACTTTACCTACATCATGTCGGCTACAAATCTCCATGTCACTCAGATGATAAAGGAGTAAAACATACAGGGAATAAATGCGAATATTCACAGTGGAAAAGAGTAAGTCAGAGCAACGCTTAGATAAACCTAAAGAAACGAACTTTATTATTCATGTTTTTAATTCCCTTAAAGAACGTCTCGTCCGTATGTAAGGCACTTTATCTGCCTTGGTTTAGAGGCATGTTATTCTGAAAGATAAGGTATGTCTTATACCAACAATTGTCCATTGTAAGCAGCTACTAACTTCTCTCCTCCAATCAGAACTTTTGGAGAAGAAACCTTTCGTGTGTGTTGTTCAGCTGTCGTTCAAATGGAAAGTTGTAGGAGGCAAGATAACTTTCTGAAGTCCCACATTGACAGCTGGAGACAACAGGGGGAAAAAAGTTAAATGGGATGAGTCGTGATGCGGCCGGGTGAGCTCCGAGAAAGACTAAGAGAACCATTGATGATCAACTAGGTATTGTCTGTGTACATGTGTGTGCGTGTATGCCAACACATACACGAAAGGAAATGGCCAAGTAATTAATTAGTAAATAATAACTGTGACTACTATGATAGTCTAAAACTAAGCAAGCGCAAACTAACGCGGGGTCACATGTGGTTAGGTTAGGTTAGCATGCTTGACCAAGAGTTTCTACGGATCCAGCCGGGGTTGGGCATGCGTGGATTCGAATCCTGGACGAGCCAGTCGGCCCACATCTAACCCAGGTGTTCATCCCTCCCTCAGGAATCGTCGATAAATAGGTACCAGGCTTCAGCTGGGGCGTGTGCGTGTATGTACACAAATAGGACAAAGACACGGTGCATATATACACACACAAGGTTCAGAGACAGACACAAGTGCAAAACGTACCTTGTAACACAGTCACACACACACACACACACACACACACAAGACGGAAAGTACTTGCACTTCCATCGTTCCACAGTTACCACTCCAGTGATCCTGCTACCACAAACTCGCCCCTTCCCACTAATGCCAGGTCCTCCTCCTGCCACACACACACACACACACACACATGAACACTCGTCAACACAAGATGGTTGGGTGACTTACCCTCAACACGTACATAGACGTCCAGTCTCTCACCTCACTGCTTGCCAAAATATCCTCCTCGTCTGTCGCTTTCTTACGAAGTATGATTCACTTCTCGCCCCTGTAAACACCGTTGGAAGCTGAAGAACGATTGAGAAGTTAATAAATCTCTCTTCCTTCAATAAGGTCTTTACTGCCTCCGAAATGAAGATATTTTACTCTTAAGAGGAAATGATTTAAGAAGGATTTTTGTTTCCCTCGGTGAGAAATGGTCGAATATAATTTTCCTCTTATTTTTCCTATCTTTTCTGTACCATCTTTTTTTTTAATATCATTTGGTCAAAAATCTTCACTAAAAGATTTCTATGAATACGACCTTGTGTATTTAGCTTCTCTTGATGGTTTTTCCTATGATTTCATCATTTCTAATATTTGTCTCATATTTCAAAATTTCTCTCTCGTAAGCTAAACATTTATCTTCATTCCTCATCTTACATTTCCTGATTGAGATATCCATTGGCGGCATATTTCCCGGCCTAATAACTCATCAGTCTTCCCTATCCCATGGTTGTCTATCGTGACGAACACATTCTCAATAACGTTTTAGGAAATTTCGACTTTTTCTCAGCACATCGTCATGGAATATCAGGTATTCTGTTATGTGGCTTCCCCAGGTACTGCCACGAACGTAATGTATTGCATTGGGGTTTGGTTGTATGTGATAACCTGTGGATAAGCGCATTATCTTCATTTACGAACTCACAACCATTCTTTGATTTTTCTTAGCATTTGTGTAGGTATGAATGTGTATAATGGCTTCGTAATGCATGACGTCTCATTCATTTGATTTTTTTCTCATCAGTGAAAAACTGATGACATAGTATCGCATTTTCTATTAAGTTCTTATGGACTGGTTTTCTCAATTTTCCTAAAGATGGATTTTGAGATAATCTTCACTCGTTGTACTCTGGCAGAGAGTGGGATAATGCTTTACTTCATGAAAGCAGAAGTGCTAGAATTATTGGAAAAGTACTCCTTTTGGAGTTTTTCCCTAATGACCAAGATCGTCCGTAATCAAGAGAAACTCTCATTACCGTACATAAGGCAAGTTAACAATTCACGGAGTGACCCCCCTAGATTTGCTAAGATATCCTGCTGGAAAATTTGTCTTCAAGTGGAAGGGTATCATATGTTCTCATGCGTGATGAGAGAGGTACCTGCTGTGGAAGCTGTGGTGAAAGTGTGCGAGGTTGGGGCCAGGGATCCACCTGCTGTGGAAGCTGTGGTGAGAGTGTGCGAGGTTGGGGCCAGGGATCCACCTGCTGTGGTAGCTGTGGTGAGAGTGTGCGAGGCTGGGGCCAGGGATCCACCTGCAGTGGTAGCTGTGGTGAGTGTGCGAGGCCGGGGCCAGGGATCCACCTGCTGTGGAAGCTGTGGTGAGAGTGTGCGAGGTTGGGGCCAGGGATCCACCTGCTGTGGTACCTTTGGTGAGAGTGTGTGAGGCCGGGGCCAGGGATCCAACACTCCCCCTCATCACCAGCGCTGCACAAGAGAGCTCTTCAGTGGTTCTCTGTAAGTCAAGAGTCGTGTGTGGACGCAGACACCTCTGGCTCATCGACCTGCGGCGCTCTGAATGGACGATAGAAAATTGCACCCGTCGATAAACCTATTGAATTGAAAATAAGATATATATGTATATATATATATATATGTACATATATATATATATATATATATATATATATATATATATATATATATATATATATATATATATATATACACACACGAATATAGTGCATATGAACGCGCACTTACATATAACATGCAAACCTACAACTGCTAGGATCGAACCCGGGACCCCTGTGTAGTAGGCGGGAGCACTAACGCTAACGTCCCCTAATGGGGAAATGACTATTCGAATACTATGTAATCGAATACCCTTCGTCTCACGCTGGTGAGCAACGGGGTCTCCACTGGTCAGTGCCCATAAGCTCACCCATCCAGGAGATAGCATTTAACAGAACCTAACTGTACAACACGAACGTATATGTGTACGAATATAGTGCATATGAACGCTCACTTCCATATACATGCAAACCTCCAACAGCCAGGATCGATCCCCGGGATCCTTGCGTAGCAGAAGGGAGCAATATGCTAAGCTATGACCACCCCAAAGGGCAATGATTTGGTCTAGAAAGACTGGTGTTGTACGGCGGGAACCTAGTGTGATGTTGGTATTTGAATAAGTACTGGTACCTGATAAGGTGGACTGTCTCCACGAAACATGTCGGCCACATATATAGACAAATCAGATGTCAAATAGAATTGCATGAACTACTGATGTGCGATTTCACCGTCATATATATATATATATATATATATATATATATATATATATATATATATATATATATATATATATAATCTCTGAAATTCTGGGAATTAAACGTAAAATATGTAGAAAGCAATACTCTCGTGGGATTCAACAAGTGCTCTCAAATAGTTCCATTACTTAGGGACGAGCGAGGCTCTCCACCTTCATCTTCCATTTGTGTTATTGCTCGCCATGGCTAGCACGAGCATGAGGCAAGAGAGCAAGTGAAGCTGACCTGTTCTCACCAATCGTGTCATCACTTCGGGTAAGGCGTCACGTAGCTCTCCTCCCCCTGTCACCACTGTGCAACTCGGTAGGGAGTGAGTGCAATGTGATGTGGTTCAAAGTGGAGGAGTATGTAGCTCTGTCCTCCATTGCCGAGCTCAGCCCCCTTTTGACGCCAGGTGCTCATAGCGACTGAAGCCGTGGCTCCTCATGATGCATTGGTGGCTCCACTTGCCTTAACAAAGCATGCAAACTTTGTACTTAAGAAGCAATATCGTGGGTTGATCTGGTCCTCCTCGGCTTTAAGGAGCCAGTGATTAAGGTACAGGTATATCCTGGATAAGGCCTCACCTACACTACGCGAGAGAATCCACACACACAATCGTGATGGCCAAGTGACCAATCTTGTGTTGAGTCTGTATCGCGTCTTCCATCCTAGGTGTTTACGTCAACAAAAGGACCATTCGAATTGCCTTTTTTTTCAGCCAGACGTTTAATCATTCCCGTCCATTCAGTTTTTACGTCTATATAAAATAGATACAAATATAACTTGTCCATCTTCAGTACAATGCACAGAGAACTGAAAGTATTTAGACTTTACTCTGCCAACCATTATTTCCATATATGTTTCAGACATCTGACTCCTTTGTATAGTATTGTATCCCTTGTCTCTTCTAACTCTGAGCATACCATGGCCTCATATGAATCCATCACTCTCTAGCGGTTATGTACTATAACCGACACCGAAAACATACCATCCACATCCTTCGAACCCTACAATATACCTCCTCTGACCACTTCATATGCTCTGGTTTAGCTTATTGAAATTACGTCTCCCTTCCTCCCAACGCCTCTCACATACCACATCACGTAGACTCGTGTATCATATACTGACAAGTCTCTCACCTTTCTGAACGTTTGAATCCTGATACCTCATTGCATCCTCACTCCCTCCTATCATCACCTTCTCTGTCCTTCGCCTTCCCTTCTCCCGCTACATCTGTTATAAAATCCTCCAAATCAGGATCTCTTCACTCATCCTCTCCAAGTGCAAAAACCATTTTAGCACACACTGGTCAGCTCTCTCAGTCAGACTACATTCATAACCACATCCTTTTTTTGGACAATGTTATTTCTTACACGACCAACCCTCCTTTAATCATTCGATTCCCAACAGCCTGCATTCTGAGCTTCAGATTCACATCCATCAAGCAATTTTCAGGACTGATGTACTTTGGAAAACTCCAAACTTTGCCTTCACAGACAGAGAATTTTTCTTTGCTCCTTAATGCACCCAGGACCTCAGCTCCGACTTCTTAAATCCTACTACTCACTTCGTCTACTATCACGTCTAACCACCTCAGGTACCTGAAACGCTTCAAGTCTGGGTCCTCACTATGCAAACACACTCATAACATCATCATATTTCATCCTCCTCCCCCTGTGAGATATTATAGTTTTCCATTTACTTTCAGAATTGTCTTTCTACACGCTCTCCTAACCTCTGTCACTAGCGCCCGAAATTTCTCTCGCAAGCCTGCCACTAAAGCCGCGTCATCTGCAAACAGATCAGTTTTGACTCTCGTGTTCCAGCACACTTTCAGGGAATATCAAGTCTGGCGTAAGTTATGTAGATGCAATTAAGTGGCAGACGGTAGTTTATATGAAGGCTGTGGAGGGGAAATGATTATTGTTTAACGAGGGGTGAGTGGCGGCAGCAGTTTCCAGGGACTAGTGAGTGTGGGCGAGGGGGTGAGTGACAGCTTCAGCGTTCTTGGCACTCAGGGGAAAATGCTGGGGAAAGAGCGGATAGCAAGATATTTATGACCCAAATTTACTGAGCACACTTTACTGCGGTGCATCGAGTGAGGGAGATATTTCAGTCAATCTTTCTGTTGGACGTCAACAGGAAAAATCAGTTAAACAGAGATTGATGGATTATCTTGGCCGTTTTATGTCTTTTTTTTTCTAGTGGGAAGTTTTTAGAAAGACCAGAAGTAAACTGTAGGCAATATTGGGTGCATGACAGCTGCGTAATCCATCCTGGCTGTGGGTGAGCTGAGCAAAGACAAGTGTGGACTGTGGATAACTCGCGTGTCCACGGGACCAGACGTGGAAAACTTATGTTCCAAGTTCCGTGTAGTTCGATGGTCTGCATGTCGATATGAATTTCGCTTTGAGTTTCCTCCGAACGAGTTCCAGTTTTCTGGTGATGACAAGTCTGGTGTGTACTGAAGACCGATGAAAAATATATTTAGAATCTGGTATGTTTGAGGGATTCGTTATTCACTGCTGCTGCAAGAGTAACTGTCAGAGTCTGATGGATAATGCTGGAGTTTTATAGTCTAATTAAAGTGAGAGCTTAGTTGCATAGTTCACACTATTCGCTTATCAGTTAAGATTTTACAACATACATTTCGAAGAGTATTTGAATCTAAAGACTTTCATTCCGTTGCTCAGATTTTTTGTAGGGCAATCGAATTCCTCTTGAGTCCATTTCTTTATAGTGATTACTACACAATGGAGACTTGGTGTTGGCCACACAGATATTCCCTGCCTTCATGGCACGGGTGGAGGGTAGAGCAGCGTGACCTTGCTTCTCCATCGTGATCTGTGTGGTGGCAGAAAGTAGCCAGCTAGGTTCAGGGTTTTCCTTGTACTAGTATGAAGGAGGAGTAAGTTAAGCAGCCGTGATCCTGGTACTAGTGTGCAAGAGGGATGAGTGACGGTGGCAATGTTTCTGGTACGAGTATGAAGGAGGGGTGAGTGGTAGCAAGTGTTTCTGGTAGTAGTATGAAGGAGGGGTGAGTGGTAGCAAGTGTTTCTGGTACTAGTATGAAGGAGGGGTGAGTGGTCGCAGGTGTTTCTGGTAGTAGTATGAAGGAGGGGTGAGCGGTAGCAGGTGTTTCTGGCACGAACGTGAACAACGGGTGAGACTTGAAGAACTTGGTGCCAAAAGCCATGTTTATGACCCGTCTATGAACACCTTCATCATGCGATCTAGAGACTGAAAGTAATGAAGACCTAATACACTCCTGTCTCTTCACAGTCAAGAGGTTGAAACCCCTCGAGTGTAAAACTCTCTTCCCATAAGATACAATAGATGATTACTTATCTGGGCTCCAAGTCTTACCATAGAAATTCTTCAGGAAAGACTCAAAACTTGTCTTTTAAAGAATTAGCATGAATTGTAGGAATCTATAATCATAAAAGACTTTACAAAATTGGTTACGGGTTATCCTGTTTGAGATGCAATATTTGTCTTACATGATATATTTCTGTTTGCTGTTCTTCCTGGTCAACAAGTCATAATCACTATTTACCTTGGGCGTCTTAACCTCTGTCTCTCAGACATACTAGTCTATATGATTCATGAAACAATAGTAACTTGGTAGCATAAACGACATTAATAACTCTGACTCTAGTGTTGTCTTCCCCTCTCTTAAAGTTACCTTCTTTCATATTTCCCAACTGCGCAAGTCAGCGTTAGCAACAGACGACAACACCCACACACAGCTCGCATCCAGTTTCTAGCTGTTACGCAATCGTACTGACGCCAGATTATGTCATCCACAGCTTAGATTATCAGATTACTGGACGAATTATCCTAACACATTCATAAGCTTCGGTTTAGCCCTTGTGTGTGTGTGTGTGTGTGCATGTGCGCGCGTGTGTTTGTGTGTGTGTGTGTGCATGTGTGCGTGTGTGTGTGTTTGTGTGTGTGTGAGTATTCTTTGCCTTCATTTACGCTAATCATATGAAACGTAAATTTTGAGGACACACATCGTTTCAACTCTCACTCCCTCAATAGATACAGGTCGTGCTGGCATGTGTGTGTGTGTGTACCTTTAACATCCCTAAGGCCACTAAGGGCGTTCTCCTCCTCCAGCAGTTTCTTGTTATCCAACCTATCGATATTTCTTCCTATGAGTACTGACCATGGTTCATCCTCCATGTTCTTACTATAGTACCAAGAAGACATTTTATGGCGACATGATCCTTCCTCCATCCTCTCTCCTTCCTCGAAACATTTTGTCTCAAAGTCTATCTCTAGTTTCCTGTTCGTTCGTTCCACAGAAGACACCACCTTCAGCCCACCTTCAGGAGTCCTTCAGTCCCTTAGTTTCCCCGAAGAGGTCACGTCTGACGTTCTCACCCCTCTATACCCCTGCAAGGAGGTACAACCTTCCCCTGGTACTCCACTTCTGTTCCTGCAATAGACATGAACCTGAGGACTTGTTTTGGCTTTTACCAACAGCTTTGCTTTTCTTTTTCGACGTGGATCTGAACAGTATGAGAGGCAGGAGTTGGCAGAGAGGTGCGCTGATGGTTGATACTCGAAGGGCCGAGTTTGAATACACAAGTACCGAGTGTGTATACAGATTAATGGCGTTCAGTTCTAGTTGAATAAATACTTCACGACAGAAGGTCAAAGGCTCTTGATTTAAGTCGTAGGTGTTTTTTATGACCGTCATCAGTGAGTGTTCTGTATCCATAGGAGATAATTAGAAAGGTATATATATATATATATATATATTATATATATATATATATATATATATATATATATATATATATATATATATATATATATATATTATATATATATATATATATATATATATATATATATATATATATATATATATATATATATATATATATATATATATATATATATATATATATATATATATATATATATATATATATATATATATATATATATATATATATATATGTATATATATATATATATATATATATATATATATGTGTGTGTGTGTGTGTGTGTGATGGGAGAGGAGTGTATAGTGGGCGATGTCTGGTGCCAGAGTATCACAGGACTGAACATCTATTACTCATGTTTAAGGCACGGACCTAAATTTCCACTGGGCTGCATCCAGTAGCGTTGTCTTCAGGTCACATGTACCAAGAAGGAGCAGCAGCGACGCTGCCAGAAGATTACTAATGCACTGTTGACGGTAAGCTACTGGCCTGGCGTGGGCACGTACATGTGAATCCACTCAACTCCCTCTTAAATTTACATAAAGCTATGGCTCATGTGGCAGTACCATCGTGGGTACGGTGCAGTGACTATATATATCGCACGTAGTCCCAGAACTTATCATGTTTCATTTTCCTCGTGGATATCTGCATATATATATATATATATATATATATATATATATATATATATATATATATATATATATATATATACATGCATATATCGTGTGTATGTCGTATACGATCATTTTGCTGGTAGTTATCAGTATATATATATATATATATATATATATATATATATATATATATATATATATATATATATATATATATATATATCACGTGTGTCGTATAAGGTGACTAAAAGGGACGAGAGTGGAAGTATATATTTTCATATATACATACATGTGGATAGGTGTTTTTATGAGTCCATTTATTCAGCTCTAACTTTTAAGTTTGATAGCATACAAGGTATAGATCAGCTGGAGGTGTAACAGGTGTGAGCCATGAACGAAAACGTTCCAAATTTCTTTTCTAAAGTTGTTGGATTTTTCAATTTCCATATTGTTTGTTTTGTTGGGGTGGTTTCTTTTTCCCCCGTGCGTTGTCGCCCAACAGAAACAAAAGAAGAGAACAGTTTGAGCTTTCAAGAGTTGTGAAAATGTTCATTTTTTGTGTTCAAATGACTCATTGACTATTCAGAATATCATTTAGATACAAGAAAGATTCGGTAGCATGACGTCAGAGGGATATTTACTGTCTATTGATCACAAATGAGCTATATAATAGTGTATATTTACATGATCTAACCGTAAGTACCTCTATGGTCAGGTAGTGTGTGTGTGGTGAGCCAGAAGTGTTGGGTTAGTGGAGGCAGCGAGCGAAGGATGGGTTGCCTCGCCCTGGTCTGTCAGGGGCGCGGTGGGCAAGAGGAATGGGTTGAGAAAGGCTTGGGTTGCAGTATGACGGTCTACCATGTGTGGTGGACATGAGGGAGGGGGAGAGCGAGACATGGGTTGCCTCAGCGTAGACTGCTGCTGCTGCTATTGCTGCTGTCGCTGCTGCACTAAAAAATGTCATTACGTTCAAAGCCAGCCCCCATCCGTCTCCTTAAATCTACCCAATAAAATGTTCTTTACATTTCATAAAAAAAGTCTATTGCGTTGTCTGCCTCCGACCCGATTTTATTCTGCATTTATAAGAATCAAAGTGGCACAGGCGATCGTAATGCTAATGTAAAATATTCACGTTGATATCCTCTTGATCATCTACGTCACTCTAGGGTTACCCAAGTGAGAGGATGGGTCAAGACCTTCGTCGCCTCGTATTCACTCTGTTGATGATGAAATTATTGGTCCCATCTTCTCCCTCCCTCTCATCTGTTCAGCAACGCGTCCATTATGAGCGTTGCTCCCTCGCTAAATATACGCTTCTCCGCCTCAACATTTGATCCTGTAGACAGGGAGTTCCCTCCCTCGTCTCATTAGCTCGTATCTGTTATTAGTCACTTGGAATCGTGAGAGTAAAAGTTGTAACTTTTGAGGTGAAAGGAGTGAATCCCACGCATGTGTAAAGGATATCAGCACACACATGGTTTTATAGAATACACTGTGTGTATGGTGTGTGTGTGTGTGTGTGTAAGACCAGACTCCATATGTATAGTGCAAGGGAGTGTGGGACGGCCGGCGTAATCAGGTGACTGAGGACGAATTGCTGGACGACAGTCAGCCAAGTGTGGTGAACAGTGTCACTGGGAGGGCCGACGCGCACGTGTGGTCAACATTGTCCCTCTTAAAGGTAAAAGTAAAGAGAACAAGAGGTGAGAGGCGTCCAGGAATAAACGGTGTGGTCAAGATTAACTGTGGAGTTAGGGGGATATATAGCTGCAGGGAAAAGGAGAACCACTCTAGGAAGAGAGGCAGAGCGAGAGTAAGAGAGACAGAGCCAGAGGAGGAGAGACGGGGCCAGAGGAGGAGAGACAGAACCAGAGGAGGAGAAACAGAACCAGAGGAGAAGAGACAGAGCCAGAGGAGGAGAGACAGAGCCAGAGGAGTAGAGACAGAGCCAGAGGAGTAGAGACAGAGCCAGAGGAGGAGAGACAGAGCCAGAGGAGGAGAGACAGAGCCAGAGGAGGAGAGACGGGGCCAGAGGAGGAGAGACAGAACCAGAGGAGGAGAAACAGAACCAGAGGAGAAGAGACAGAGCCAGAGGAGGAGAGACAGAGCCAGAGGAGGAGAGACGGGGCCAGAGGAGGAGAGACGGGGCCAGAGGAGGAGAGACGGGGCCAGAGGAGGAGAGACAGAGCCAGAGGAGGAGAGACGGGGTCAGAGGAGGAGAGACGGGGTCAGAGGAGGAGAGACGGGGCCAGAGGAGGAGAGACGGGGCCAGAGGAGGAGAGACAGAGCCAGAGGAGGAGAGACAGAGCCAGAGGAGGAGAGACGGGGCCAGAGGAGGAGAGACAGAACCAGAGGAGGAGAGACAGAACCAGAGGAAGAGAAACAGAACCAGAGGAGGAGAGACGGGGCCAGAGGAGGAGAGACGGGGCCAGAGGAGGAGAGACAGAGCCAGAGGAGGAGAGACAGAGCCAGAGGAGGGGAGACAAAACCAGAGGAGGGGAGACAAAACCAGAGGAGGGGAGACAAAACCAGAGGAGGGGAGACAGAACCAGAGGAGGAGAAACAGAACCAGAGGAGGAGAGAGAGAGAACCAGAGAGAGACAGAACCAGAGAGAGAGAATGAGGCAGAGGATGAGAGACAGAGCCACAGGAAGAAAGTCAGAACCAGAATAAGTGAGAGAGAGCGAGAGGAAGTGAGGTGGAGCCAGACGAGAAGCAGAGCTAAAAATCGAGACGAAGAATCAAAGAGAAAAGAGGCAAAATGAGGAAAAATGAGAAAGAACCACAAGGAGGTAAAACCAGGGGAAGAGGGGGAACACCATGGAAGTTTCATTTACATATCAAGATCCAGGCAGGTCATAGCCCTTCCAGAATATCACACATATCCAACATCAACGGTTACACACACACACACACACACACACACACACACACACACACACACACACACACACCGTTCCTGATGTTGGTTTGGTGAGAAGATAAGAAGATAACGACCGGTATCAGCTGTGAGTGACGGTGGACAGTTAGTGTGGGAGTGACGGTGGACAGTGAGTGTGGGGGTGACGGTGGACAGGGAGTGTGGGAGTGACGGTGGACAGGGAGTGTGGGAGTGACGGTGGACAGTGAGTGTGGGAGTGACGGTGGACAGGGAGTGTGGGGGTGACGGTGGACAGGGAGTGTGGAAATGACGGTGGACAGGGAGTGTGGGGGTGACGGTGGACAGGGAGTGTGGGAGTGACGGTGGACAGGGAGTGTGGGGGTGACGGTGGACAGGGAGTGTGGGAGTGACGGTGGACAGGGAGTGTGGAAATGACGGTGGACAGTGAGTGTGGGGGTGACGGTGGACAGGGAGTGTGGGAGTGACGGTGGACAGGGAGTGTGGGAGTGACGGTGGACAGGGAGTGTGGCATGATATACCAAAACACTGAGTGATCCACCATCCCTACAGAACACCAAGTGACCTGACGATACGTTTGGTTTATCTGATATTTAAGTCGTATCACTTACACAGTTCACACGGCTAATTAGTCCTTAACAACCGACTATTGACCCCTTATGACCTGGTTGTCTCATCTAAGTCTGAAATGACCAGGTTTACTTATCTGAGTAAGATGTGACCCATCTAATTTAGATGTGACCACCTTAACTCATGAGTCTAGGTGTAGCCAGGCTTACTCACCTGTCGCCCCCGTCCCCTGCCTCCAGCAGGGGCCTCGTTAAACCTCCCCCAGCGATGTGCAGTCCCTGGAAACTACAGGCGACTTGGCTGTTATCAAGATTTCATCAACATCCATTCAAAATTTTCTAGTAAGGCATCGTAAACATCTGAGAAGCTTCTTAAACCATGACTGTTTTTGAAATCACTGAACCCTGCATGCTAGAATCTAGTTACAGAAAATGAAAACTGAAGTTAGGAGGTAATATGTATATATATATATTATCCCTGGGGATAGGGGAGGAAAGAATACTTCCCACGTATTCCCTGCGTGTCGTAGAAGGCGACTAAAAGGAGAGGGGGCATCGGGCTGGAAATCCTCCCCTCCTGTTTTTCACTTTTCCAAAAATATGAAAAAGGGGAACAGAGAGCGGGTCCAAGTGAGAATATTCCCTCTAAGGCTCAGTCCTCTTTTCTTAACGCTACCTCGCCAATGCGGGAAAAGGCGAATATGTATAAGAAAATGGCATCAAAGAAAACGGTAAATGAGCAACGATCGAAGAGCAAGTGTCTCAGGTACCAGCATCATCTCTCCCGACACAGGCTGACGTAGTCCCTAGATCCTCTTTTGATACGAGTTTTTATCTTTCATGATCGATGCTCAATGGAACCTGAGGTGGAATATATTGTAAATAATTTTACAAGGAAAAAACCGACGATAGTCTTTGCCAACAGATATTATTTACATCGCAAGGCAAACACCACACCAGGAAACATCACATCTCGGTGCCTCACGTTATCGGTGTCAACGAGACATTATGCAGACGAGATGGAGCGATCAGCCCCCAGCTTGGATTGTGAGGATCATACTATCACTCTCGCTGATGGTGGATATGAAGCCACGGGTCTCGGATCAGAGAATCCTCAGCTCCCGGAACTCTTGTCTCTCTTTACCTCAGATATCCGAGTAACACCGACACTGTGGTGCTTCGTGCACGTTAAGTCTTCCTTATTGTGGAGGTGTGATGGACATAGTTGGTGGTGGGGATTGTGCCAGTATGGGGTATGAGAGCGAGGGAACCCTCCAACAAAAGCTTCGACTCATGGCTCGGTGGTTTTCGAAGCGAGACAGACAATGTTCGTCCTGATTACGAAAAGGAACCGGATGAAACGCACATCTTTGTTGTTGATATCTACCGGCCTTTCTCACACACATTTCAGCATCGAGTAAGCATTGATCATGGTGTATCTTGTGATGTATATCGCACGACAACGAATTCTCTTGTTGGTTATCAGTAGCATGGAGAGTATCACAACCCCGACTTTGGAATTACCTCACGAGATATTCCTCCTCAGTCTTGCTGTCAGGTTAGGTACGTAGGAGCAACACACTCCAGAACCAAGCATATGAAACGTACCTTACTAGTAGCATTCTTGGCTTGATATGGACTCGCTCTTTGTCGCTTTTGAAGCCAGCGAGCCGTGGTGGTCCGAAACTCAAATGTGATTACATGAACCGATTCTGTGGCATTTTCTAGTTTACGGTTTATATATATATATCCTTAATTTCATTCCCAATTTTCGTTTGGTGTGTCAGATACAAACAGTTTTCAAAATCTTTTATACGCATCATCAATCTATGACCTTTGTGTTGAATATATATATATAAATACTTAGATATTGCTTCATACTAGTTTTCGTTTCGTACCTTACATTGATCACCTAGTGAGACCATAGTCATCATTCATACTAAACTCGATTCACGAAATCATTCCATTACATCTGACACCTAGTCACTGCTATAGCATCTTAACCTGAAATATGCTCACTCGTAACCATCCGTATCACTGTGTCTCATCCTCTCATCTTCGTAGCCTCAGCTATGCTGTGTTATGTATCTCTGTGATGACCTCACACTGGCCACACCTTCTATCTGGTCATACCAACCTACAATACTTCCCTCTGTGCGTCCGTCGAATGCTATCCTTACAACCACACATCCTACTCGTATCGTTCTTCATTCTAGCTTTCTATCCAGCTCGACCTCGCTAAGCAAGGAACCCATCGTAACTGCTCGTACTACTAGCCTACTCCGATGCATATAAACTTGAGTTTCAAACACAATCCTTCAGAGATGGGACTAGCACTTGTTCACGCCAACTTCCTGCATATGCAGTACTTTCATTTTCATAGACCTTATCCCTCAGTGTACCTCGTATTCTTTTCGTCTTGCCTGATTCTACCCTCGACTTTCGGCATTGTCACCACCATCCTTGCAGAACCTGACTACTAAAAGACATCTAAACTCATCCATAGCTTCCAGTTCTTCACCATGTCCTCCCAGTATATCACATTACGATCTCCCATACTTTTCAAGAACTGGTCTTACTTCTAACTACACTTACTTTCAGCAAATGAAACGACCGACTATTCTATCCAGCTCTTCCTCTAATCTAACATCATGGAATCATCTGCCTATAGCAAGCATGACATCTTCTATCCCTTAAAAAGGCTAAGTGTCACACCACAGTCACCTGCCCCTGTTCTTATCTCGAGCAATGTCTCATTCATGAAAAATTCCGGTAACCAAGGTGAGGTCACACATCCTCGGCATCTTACCACCTGCAGGTGTTGAACCCGACTCTGGAAAATCTAGGCTCCAAGAGTTTGTGTTGTGGGTGTCGCTTGGAGTGAACGTCCTCCACAATTTTTCACTCGCCACAGCACATGATTTAGTTCTACATAACGAAGAGATGGAGGAGACTTAAAGACCTAAACTCGTAAATTTTTTGCAACTCCGATCTCTTGATCTGTAGTTTGGAAAACGATCGCTCAAAGCTGATGTTAATTATGAGGGTGATGTCTTAGATTAGACAGATGAACTCATAAAGTTCCAGTACCAGCCACCAGGTTCTTAAGCAAACATTTCGTCTATAACTTTTGAGACCTCCGTTGACCTGCACCGAGAGCATCATTATCCAGACCCGCTCCTGATTCCTTTGTGCCCAGGAACCTGGAATATGGTTCATAATCCTCCAAAGGACAAGAAATTAGATCCACATCATTAAGACTAAGTTACAGCGACTGATAAGCGATCTTAATGAGGCCAGAGCCAAGAGCATTATCTAGCTGGGTGAGTCTTATGACCTTAGAGTTCGTAATAATGCTCGATGTATTTCGCAACTAGATTTGCGGTGTACCTCATTTAGATAACCTTGACCAATGCTTCATATAATCCTAAGTTTATTTTTTCCAATCATTTAGATCACCTTAAATTCCTGCTATTAATGTAATATCTTACATTCGGAACCTGTCTAATTATCTCGGACTATCTGTTGGGTCGAGGATCGACCAGTATTACTGTCTACCGAGGCTGTCTGTTGCGTTCAGGCTGGAGCAGCCTTACTGTCCCAGGCTGTCTGAGAGGTTGAGGTTGGAGCTGCCTCTCTGTCTCAGGCTGGCTGTCAGTTTGGGTGGTGCTGGAACAGCCTTTCTTCTGTCCAAGGGTCTCTGTTGGATTTTGAGACTGAAGCAGCTTATCTGTCCCATGCTGTCTGTTGGGTTGAGGCTGAAGCAGTTTATCTGTTCCATGTTGTCTGTTGGGTTGAGGCTGAAGCAGCTTATCTGTTCCATGCTGTCTGTTGGTTTGAGGCTGAAGCAGCTTATCTACCTCAAGCTGTATGTTGCGTCGAGCCTTATGATCTGTTGATTTGTATCCCTTCGTGTAGAACATTCATCAGCAGATGTGTTAAGTATCGATGTAAAGTGTTGATACTTTCCATTAGTGTTCTAATGATCTCATTAATTTTCTACATTGTGTGTCTCGTTTGTATCTTCAACTCCGTCTCGCTAATATCTCTCAAAAGTTCTCTTCAATACTAACCCTGTCTCTTCAAGATTACACCTGTGATCTCTCTCCAGCATGACAACATCCACATACCCCCAGAGTACGAACCTCCACGCCATTTGGACTCTCACGTACCACCTCCTCCCCAAGAGTCCAGACCTTCATATAACTTCGTCTTCCAGACTCTCACATCAGAATGGCCCCGAAGTATTCGACACTGAAGATCGATCTCACACACCCACACACATTCTCCCTTGGTGGCAGTGCATCTTGAACTTATTTTCGCCTCTTATGAACCGAGAAAGACCACACATCACCTTCATCTAATGGGAAGTCTTCTTCCGCCATGCATCGAGCATGAAGCCAGTCTTCCCTAAGGAGTCGTTTGGACGTTCTCATCTCCTTCAGGAAGGTCTTTGAAAGTCTGCCTCTTCAGGGACACATCTCAGGTACCTTCCGTCATCACCTTCCTCTATCCATAGATTGTCTTGCCTCCACATATATATACAAGTCAAAGGATACATCCTACGTTATCATACCAAAGAAGAATGATAGCTGTATAATCCTGTTCTTCCTCCGAACTTAATCAAAAATTCTTTAAAAAGATTTCTTCTCATCTGCTTCCTTGAGACCGAGGAAATTTATTCAGATGAGATTTGGATGTCAGGTCGTAGACTTTAGCAATCTCGTAGATGTCTTCCGAAGGTCCACACGTCATACATCAGCGTCTGTGTGTGTAAGGTCGGAGGAAATTTTATGACGGGGTCGATGAGCTGTCAGATAGGCAAGGACGGGGCTGATAAGCTCTCAGATAGGCAAGGACGGGGCTGATAAGCTCACAGATAAACAAGGATAGAAACTCACTCTGAAAAGAACTTGTATATTTCAGGAAAGGTAGGTTATGTATAGATCATCCACAATGAATAATGTTCACTGTTATCTATTTGATTATAAACCAAGTAATCTTACTATATACAAGTTCCAGGTGCTTGTGACTTGCCAGGCCCTAGTACGAGTCTTCATCTGTGGGAAGTGTGTCTTGGTCTCTTGTCATAGACCAGACTTAAGAGAATCAGTTCAACAATATAAACCAGACTTGTACTGGAGGTTGTAGAAGGTGTCGTGGGAGTGATGAAGTATATTAGGCAGGTCTGACTGACGTGGAGTCTGGTCGTCACTGAGTTATAGAAGAGGACTGGAACTTTAATGTGATGCGATTCAATGTTGTTTAGCGGAAGAGAGGAGAATTTATTCATCTGAAAGTCAAAACAAGATACGAAATTTATATTTTCGCGATTTTTTTTTTCTTTTTTATGCAAGGGGATTGTTATTGGAGTGTTGCTCTTTTGTGGCCGCTGTTTTTGTGTCGAGGAGAAAGAGCGAGCAGAATGCAAACCTACCCCCCCTTCCTCTCTCTCTCTCTCTCTCTCTCTCTCTCTCTCTCTCTCTCTCTCTCTCCAGATTCAAACCGATTACATCATTTTTTCCCGCACCAGCTCACCTTCTCCAGCCCTTCTCTCCTCTCCTAATGGACTTTGTACCTCACACAGGACGTAACGTGGGTAGTGGTGCTTCCTACCCTAGCCTACCCCTTCGCCCAGAGGCGTTAGAGACAGAGGAACATCTAGGATGAAAAACACGACTGCAGACTGCAAGGTACTACTACATTGGCCAATAGTCAACAGATCATCATCAAAAGTACGATTCGCTTCAAGATTGGTATATAATTTTTTTCTAACGGAATCGTAGAGAGAGAGAGAGAGAGAGAGAGAGAGAGAGAGAGAGACGACAGGTAACGTCCCTTGAGCCCAAGGATGACAGAATCACATCCATCTGTCATTCTCCAGATATGGACGAAGATTATCGTCCAGTGTGTGTGTGTGTGTGTGTGTGTGTGTGTGTGATAACGAGACGATAAAAGAGGTCTTATAAGCAGGGTTATATCTTTATAGCATAGTACAGGTGTTCAGACAACAGACACATAGGAGATAAGAGGTGATGAAAAGGGTTATATGTATAACATGAATACAGGATAGAAAGAAAAGATAATGATTGTGGATTCGAGTCAATTTTAGGAGAAGATTGAGAGAAAAAAATATTTATGGTTCGTTTTGTAAGCTCCATCCGGGTTCAGCAGGCTCTTAGCCCAAGGCCCAAACTTACTAAGTTTCTTAATAATCATCAGGGGCAAAGTCTTTTCTGTTTTTTTCTTTCAGTTATCCATCTTTATACATAACCTTTCGTGATATATCTCCTCCTCACGTTTCCTATTCGGTTAGTTTCATTCAGATGGAATGAGTCTACTTCGTTCCTTTCGATATTTCGTAGATTTCCGGGTTTTTTCTTATTTTCTAGGTTAATGATATGTATGACACACACACACCTCCACTACACACCACACGCACGCCTGCAATACCTCCACTACATACACACACCTACTACAATTTCACTGTACACACACACACTTTCAGTCCCTCCACTACACACACACACACCTGCCCCACCTCCACTACCCACACACACACACACACACACACACACCTCCGCTACACACCACACGCACGCCAGCAACACACACACCTACTACAATTCCACTATGCACACACACACCTTCAATACGTCCACTACCCACACACACACATACATACACACCTCCGCTACACACCACACGCACGCCTGCAATACATCCACTACACACACACCTACTACAATTCCACTATACACACACATCTTCAATACCTCCACTACACACACACACCTGCCCCACCTCCACTACCCACACACACACATACACACCTCCGCTACACACCACACGCACGCCTGCAATACATCCACTCCACACACACCTTCAATACCTCCACTACCCACACAAACACACAACCTGCTACACCTCCACGACACACACACACAAGCTGCCACACCTCCACTACCCACAAACCTACCACACACCCATAAATCTCTCTCAGAGGTCAGCTTATTTCCTGCCCGCCACCTGGCCTGCTTTGTTCCAAGATTCATGGCGAGCCACCCTTGGCCTCACACGACCCTTACAAAGCACCAACAAGGAGCAAGATGACGAGTCAAATAACAGCAGTGTATTACGTCTTCATTCAGCGTATATGAGACCTGTGGTGAGGGTGAGAGATCTGTCTCTAGGGATGATAGGATCTGTAGGGAGGATGTGTTGCTTGTCCTTATAGGTTCTGATTTAGTTGCATTGCTTCTGTGGGCAATTACGTTGCTTCTGTGGTTGATTACAGTGTTTCTTTGGTTAATGCTTCTGTGGGTAATTACGGTGCTTCTATGGGTAATCACAATGCTTCTGTGTGTAATCATAGTTCTTTTGGGATTGATTACAGTTCTGTGATTAATTACACTGCTTCTATAGCTACAGCTCTAGGATTAATTACAGCTCTTCTCTGATCGATTACAATGCTTCTGTTGTTAATTACAGGCCTTGAATTAATTAGTTCTTCTCTGGTTAATTACGGTGCTTCTTGGATTAATTACAATTCTTCTGTCGTTGATTACGTCGTTTCTGTAATTATCAAACTATAAGATTAGATTATATAAGTGACAAACTTTAGATTGTTTATAGGTCATATTCTACGACCGAGAACATATACTCCACTCAATATGCCAGTATATATCTCACATTTTTCATATATTGTGTATTTCATTTATTCTTATACATCACTTATGATTGTATATGTAAAGTATCAAGACATTTATACTTTGGGTCTCACTCTCAGCCTTGACTCGCTCCTCACCAACACCTCTCTTGACGACCCTGAACTGCCGTGTTGATGCTGTCTACACTCTCCTATTGGACTTGCTGTGAAGAAGAGTTATACGAACAGGATCTATCCTTCTATGCCATATCGAAGAGGGGCCTACGGTTGATTAATTCCCCAATGACGCCATCAAGTACGTAAACACTAGAGAATTCTCAACTCATTTAGTCACTAATTTTCTTAATCACGTCAGCTTCAAGGAGGCCTCCTGGAAACACTTCGGTCTTATCAGGGTTGCTAGATCCCTCCAGTTGTCATAATGTTGCTCTTGTGATGTTCTGACATCATCATCATCGTCGTCTGTCCACCTCCTCCCTGCTCTGTGTTTGCCCTCCGGGTCTTCATCCCTCTCACGTCACCAATCAGGGTCCTCCCCGACTGACTGACTGACGGACACCCTTCTCCCTCCACCCTATCGACGAAGCCTCACCGTCTCAGTTAACATACATTTGGTGTATTTGTTACTAGGATGACGTTTGTAATATGTGGTATATAGACTTTTGGAAGAGTCTCTGCATGTGGGGGGTCTCATTGTAGTAAGAGAACCCCATGTACCAAGAGGTCCATGGAGATGAAAGACCTATTGAGGCGAGAGACCCATGACACTGAGAGACCCATAATACTGCTAGATTCAGGGCACTGAGACATGTGTTTTGCAAAACCATCTCCACTCACTGCATCTCCCTGATTTTATCTCCTCTGTCTCTCTCCGTTCGTGGAGTCTCTGTCTCTAGTAACATCCCACCAAGTAGCTGCGCCTTACCTTGGTGTTACCATCTGTTGGAAAGGTAGAGAAAGGTCCTGTAAGGCTGAGACATTATCATTATCATCACATCCCTGGGAACACACGGAGAGCCTCGAATCAATTCCCCTACCCCCCCCCCCCCCCCCCCCTCCTTCATTTTACAAGGGTAGGTAAAATATTCGGATGGCATTTCATGCCTGGCTACCTGGAATGATATCTTTGCCGTGCTCTTGTTCCACGACATCAAAGGGGCAGGTGGAGAATCGTCTATCCTACTCTCGTCCCTATAGCCTAACCCTGAATGATGGTGAGAGATGGTTCAAACCTGGTTTGTGGGGGAGGAGACCACAACAGGAAACATATTAACCCCATCAAAATGAGTTTAATCCAGTGTGAGGCGAGAGAGGGGGATCCAATCTCATAAGATATAACCCCTGATGTTTCTTTATCATCAGATCCTCTCTAGTAAAGTAGTACCCTTTTGTGGCTTGACCCGTCTTTACTAGCTCCCAGTCTTCGGGCGTGGGCCAGCAGTAAACTCGGGTCCTGCGTCGTAATATTAATTTCTTTCTTCTCTGGCTATGAAAATTGCCTTTACGATATTTTTTCCCCCTGGGCAGGCAATTTCCCTCGGAGACAGATTTTTAGAATGAAATACACGGGTGAGGAAGGGAGAGAGAGGGAAGAGCGCAAGAGATTGAGACGAAGGCAAACACGAGACATATAGAAAGAAGCACCTTTTATCAAAGATCTTTATTAAACGTACACAACATATTGACTTTCACATGCAAACACAATCTGCCTAAAATATTTACAGACACTAACATACTATAGTCTTTAAGGAAATGTTAAGCAGTGTATTGCACATGGATGTAAAATAATTAAGATAATTCTTTCAAAGTATAACAATGTTTTCCATCTACATGCAAATACTTTGTTATACTCTTTGAAAATAAAAACACAGGCAGTAATATGCAGAGTCAGTTAATGTTTTATAAGCATTTTGTTTAAGCGGAATATAACTATGGATAGAAACCTTACTAAAATTCATATTAGCCTGAAATAAGACTCGTAAAAAATATCAAGCTATTTGTTAAACATATTTTGAATTGTTGAGAACGTGCGGAAAAGAGTACATTTTTCTTTTGTATCTGCAAAATATTCAAGCTTCTGTATAAATTTTGATAGAATGTAATATCCTCATTAAAATGAAAATTCATTTGTTTCATACTGTTGGTAACACACAAGTCTATCTTTTTCTTTTTTCCAAACTTTCATAAACATTGACACACAGTAAATTTACACAACGCTTCATAGTGTCATTATCCTTTGTGGATGAAAATAGATCTATCTTCTCAATACCAAAAACTTCTACGATGGTAGATTAGTGACATTCATCATCCTAATAATCAAAATGTACCTCATACTTTTCAGAGAAGGTGTGACATCTATCAAGCTGGAGGTAGGAGAAGACTTCAGGTGGTTGATGCAAGCCACTGAACCAAGCGCTGCTGTAGTACGGTTAAGTATCTGAACAGGTAGGTGTATACTTAACTGTACAATGCTGATATTCTTCGTTATCACTCGTTGATGACACTAATGTTCATTATGCAATAATAAACCTACCCAATTTTGAGGCACAATTTAATACCTCATCCAGCCTGTAGAGTTCCAGAAGGGAGTGGACGTAGTTGATGGCCAGTCATCTTGTCTCCTGGTTGCCAGTCGTACACCATTTCTGCCCAAATATGTTCGGTGACAATTAAGTCCACTCCTTTGCTGGCCTAGTCCAACAGCTGT
Source organism: Panulirus ornatus (assembly GCF_036320965.1). NCBI lineage: Eukaryota > Metazoa > Arthropoda > Malacostraca > Decapoda > Palinuridae > Panulirus > Panulirus ornatus. Next base: position 20,916,876 of record NC_092245.1, read on the forward strand.
AGGGTGTCTTGTTCCTAGAGACCAGCGTAGACGGGGCTCCAGTCGTTAATAGAAATGACAGGCCCGACAGGAGGAGGTAAACCCCTCGCCCGCAGAGACTGCAAGAAACGGTCCTCCAACAGTCGTTGCAGTAAAGACACCTCCAGTATTGGAAACGTCACGCTGGCTGTGTAATGTGACCTGAACGGGCCTCCTCGCTCATGTCAGCTCGATCATCTGCCCCTGTGAAGCATTGTATAGTTTTAGTGTTTATTGCAGGTCTTTGGTAGGATACATTATATCTGTGGTCTATAAACATTATCATGTATTAACAGATCATTAAATTCATGCCAGGTAATGTTTTTCCTCCAGCAGTAAACCTTGGCATGAGAGATGGATACACACTGCCCCTCCGTGAACACTGCTTGCAGTCCAGAATCGAAGTCTCGCTCGGAATGTGCTGTTCCCTCAGGCGCTCATTCCTTCCGGGAGGAGTTCTGGTTCCTTTGTCGTGCAGACTTCGCCAGGCACTCAACGGGGATGTGTGCAACTACAGGCCCGTCACGACGTTCCCTAGGCGGGGAGAAAAGTTTGCCTCCGACTGCCACCACGATACGTGAAGCGTCGTCTGCCGAGGTGGTTCTCCAAAGGGCTCATGTTCTCTCTGCCTGAAGAATAAAAACACAACCATGTTGACAAGGAATGGACACACTCGATTGCCTAAATTGTAAATTTCAATGTTTAGTTATAAAGCTTATTTCATAACCCTTGTACATAAGACATATTTAATATGAAAATGTGATTATAGTGATTATATTATATCCAGATATATTGTCAACTTGGCCATACCCATCTATAGCTTAACGAGAACAGAAACGCTGTATTTGGGCTGCTAATAAACTCTGATGCAGGTATCTCATTCTCTATGCATCATCCTTCTTCATTGCTACGATGTCCCACTCCTATTCTCAGACGCATTATATCGCCAAGGTTACCGCTCTCCACCGTCTTCTAATCCACTTCATTGTACTGGAAGACAGGCCAACTTCATGTGCGATGCCTAGAATGGAGAACACATTACCAAGGAGAGTAATCATGCGACCTCTTAGTAACAGACACCCGTCTCTCCCATTCACCCTAGGGTACCTCATCGTGACCTATTACAATAACCATAGCTCCTCGAATGGCTAACCCTAGGACCCTAACCTCACTCTTTTGTGTCTGACACAGCTACCTCATCGAGATCCAATAGACTAGCTGCCACTTCCCGGCCAGCCAACCCTAGCCTACCTCACCGCGATCCAGTAGACTTTCCGATCCTAGCCCACCTCACCATGACTCAGTAAAGCAGCCACTACTCACCTGCCAATCCTGGGCCACCTCACCATGACCCAGTGCAGTAGCTCCCCGCTGAGCCGACCGTATCTTCCCGGAAGCAGATAATTATAATGGAAATGTACCATTATTATTGTGGTCTGCAGGTGTGAAAACGCACGGAGTTGCCATGTATAGGGAAGGTTGGGCAGTGGGGCGAACTCTCACCACAATTTCTGATTTCTTTCACTGGCAACATGAAGCTTCAATAGGACCCGGTGGTCTGTTTCTGTTCGTATATTTCAAATCTGAAAGAAATAGTCATTCAAATGAGCTAAACTGGCAATTTACCAACGCCAAGTTAACTGCAATAACCTGTATGGCGGTATACATGTTCCACGATGAACAAACAAAAGCTGTCACCTGAAGGCATAGTAATATACCTTAAAAGTCTTTGTCCAATGAGTTCATAAGTTCTATACATTTTCTAGCTGTGGTAACTACAATAAGAGTTGTCATACCCTCCATGTACACCTAATTATAACTCATGACTTACTATACATTGGTTACAGCCATTAATCTCCACATATGTTACTCATACCTGGCTAGAAACAAAACCTTTATTCATGCGAACATCAATCAACTCCGAGCCAAGGGTACAAATCTGGCTGGCAGTTACCGAGCCCGCGACCGTTCACCTGTGGTCACACAAACTAATCCTTCCACCATCACTTGTCAGTAAACTCAGTTTTACCCACAGTGTCTCAGTGACCAGTATCTTACCTCTTCACTAGTTCCCTAAAGAATCAACCACCTCAATTCCCGAACCCTTGTCGCGATACTGTCACTCACCACAACAACCCAGGAAATGAAGGCAAGAATCATAAAGCAAAACAGCTTTTGCTGACATCACTTATGCCGGCTCTCCTGATTGGTAGCGCACTGGTTATACCGTTCTTGACTTCCAATCCACTGGTCCTGGTCCAGTATCCACCTCGACCACCAATACATGTCCAAGGACAAGTCCCTTACTAACAGGATGCCTCCAGACCATAAATTTTTTTCACTCCATCTTGGCTTGCTAAAGTCCCACATGCGTCCCCCTTCATCATTACCCAGTGTTGGCAAGTAAGCAAATATGAAGAGAATTTCCCACCCAGACAAGGAGGACAATGAACACCTCCAGACAAGGAGGGCAATGGACACCTCCAGACAAGGATAGCAATGACTCTGTCTCCAGACAACCTAACCGTGACCCAGAAGAGTATCTCCCCGCCAGGCCGACCGTAACCTATGACACCTTACCTAACTTCCCCAGATCATTATAATGGAAATGTACCATTATCATTAGGGGTGACCCCACTACCGTCCAGATTCCAAATCGCTAACCGATTGTTGCCCAAATTCATCTTCATAAAAGATACCCTCACTCAAGGATCTTCATATCAAGGCCTGATTTTGATACGGGATGTCTCGTTACCACAATATGGCTACTTCTCAAAACTCTTTAACAAACTTCTCCTGTAGACAATAGGTAGGTGGAAGGAGCGTCCTCCGTCACATGCAGGAGGGTGGGCGGGAGGAGGCGAGGTGTGCAGTCGTTGACGTCTGTGACAGTGATGGTGAGGATGGAGGTGAGTGGCGGGTGGCCGTCGTTCACAGCAATGATTTCAGCCACGCCCGTACCTCCGTCAGGAGCCTCACAGTCCAGCACCCTACGTGCCCTTTGCTTTCCTCACGCTAGGGGGTGAAAACAAAAGAAAAACGTCAAATCCAAGAGAACTGGAAGTACTTAAAACGTATGAACAATAATCTATTAATAGGAAAGGTTATCTAATGTTAACTTGAGTTTTGTTCGTGAATACTGTCAATCATGGCTAATTGTTTCACCAATAATACTAGGACACATCTGCTGTAGAAAATTAATTTGCATAATTACGATTCAATCTGGAAAATCATATACGTAAATATGCTGACAAAACAAACTTTGACACAACACGAAACTTGAACATATACCACTGATCACACACACACACACAAACAAGCATTTTGATTAAATGCAAATATAGATGTTCTGCAAGTTGCCTATACGAGTTCATGGGCAAATTACCATTTTGAACATCCATCTGTTTGCAAGGTTATGTTTTCTCCGACGGTTCATTGGTTTTGCAAGATTGTCACCATTTTTCTCAACCGCAAATCACTAACTTTTTGAGATATCCCCTCTCTCTCCCTTTTTCTTCAACGATGATGGGAACCCCTGTGGGGAACCGGGGTTTTTGTGTTCGGGAATAAAAAAGAAAATAGTGATCTGCGATGAAAATGAAGGTCAGAATCGTTCACAATATATCTTAAACCATCGGAAAAACAATTTAAACCCAACCTAAATAGGACAGGATATCCAAAATGGTAAAAGTACCAATTAATAATCAATTTCCAGTAGATATTATAAATCAGTCACAACGCCAACTCCAACAGATTACTGGTGAATTACGTCGTCACATGTCACCAACTGACTAGGATGCTCCAATTCACGACTGACTACTAAAAACTATGATCACAAATAAACATATACACAAGAGTAAAACATACCCTACCGAGCATTATTTACATCTTTCAATTACACGAAAGATATTCAAGTTAAAATATCAAACTACAAACTCTCTTGTCAAGTAAGACTCCATGAATTTCATCCACTACAGCCACCTATAAGACTTCGTTGCATTGTAACTCAACTAACCAACCAGAATCTAGCATAGAATATTCCCCTCTGCCCTCACAAAACATATCTGTTAAGACCTTGATATCCACTGTCATCATGAAGTAAGTCCGCGCAAGCATTCCCTTCGCTTGTAAATAGTTGGACATGACTGGAACCAGGAACCTTCCGCCATTTCACATCGACCATGACACCCAAACGTAAACAAAAGTTCATGGAGATACGCAGCGCGTCACTCCTGTACACACCTCATCCTTATAGAGAGGAGACACACGATTTTATATACTTTATATCAACATTACTCACTTTCAGCGTCAACAGATACCGTGCAATATACAATGATATACAACTAAATCACATATTGGAAACAATAGTTTCAATACATTTATGCAATTAAAAATCTGCTGCCTTAGAATAGATCTAACAAAATACGACTAACTGCTAAACAGACATTTATACATAAACATGAAAAAAATCATGAGTTACACATGATATACGCATTTTTCATGTATTTTGAAAATGTTACAGGTTATTACATTAAGTCCTCAGCCGTAGCAGCTAACTCTTACCACTACTGTTTCCTGTCATGCAGCTGATGATATCAGTCGGGCGAGAATCATCAGGACGTAGGAGGAGACTGGGAAAACAGTTACTGACACTGAATACGAGGCGTGATTTTATCAACGTGCTATACACACGGTATAATGCTTCCAAACACGAAGCCATGTCAGGTGGATGGTGACCCCCCGCTGTAATCAAACTGACCAAGTGAATGACCCACCTGACCAAGAGGGTCATCAAAGCTGAAGACAAGACTCACGACATGGTCTGACTACGAGCCCTGGCATCGTCCAACAGGACCTTCTTTGGGAGCATATCTAGCCTCCACTACACTCCTGTAGGCTAGATTCTTTAGGCCACCGGAAAGGCTCGAAATTAGCATTTATGCCGGAGCCTTCTACAGCCACTTGCAGGCTGTCCATGCCACAAATGCGCAAGCCATGGACGGGTTAGGGTTGTTCTGGGAGGCCATCTGCATCCGCCAGTCCTTCAGCCCAACACACCATATGACTAGACCACAGGGACCAGCTATATATACAAAGCGGGATGGTGAGCCACTCCAGGTATAGGCCGAATATCCTCTCTTAGGCTGGCCTGCCGACCCTAGCTTACCTCACCGCGATCCAGTAGACGACCTGCCTGACCCTCGCCCACCTCACCATGACTCAGTAAAGTAGCTTCTACTTCGCCTGCCAATCCTGGGGCCACCTCACCCTGTCCCAGTATAGTAGTCACAGCTTCGTGGGTGACCGAACCTACCCTACCTCACTATGATCCAGTACATAAACCACCACGCACCTGCCTATTCTAGCCTAACTCACCATGACCCAGTGCAGTAGCTCCCCGACGAGCCGACCGTAGCCTATGAAAATGGGAAAATCTTACCTAATCTCCCCAGAAGCACATAATGATAATGGAAATGTACCATTATTATTGTGGTCTGCTGGTGTGAGAACTAGTGGAGTTGTCATGTATAAGGAAGATTGGGCAGTAGGGCGAACTCTCACCACAATTTCTGATTTCTTTCACTGGCAACATGAAGCTTCAGTAGGACCCGGTGGTCTGTTACTGTTTGTATATTGCAAAACTGAAACAAAAATAGTCATTCAATTGAGCTAAACTGGAAATTTACCAATACCATGTTAACTGTAATAACCTGCATGGTGGTATACACGTTCCACGATGAACAAACAAAAGCTGTCACCTGAAGGAATAGTAATATACTCCAAAAGTCTTTGTCCAATGAGTTCATAAGTTCTATACATTTTCTAGCTGTGGTAACTACAATAAGAGTTCTCATACCCTCCATGTACACCTAATTATAGCTCATGACTTACTCTACATTGGTTACAGCCATTAATCTCCACATATGTTACTCATACCTGGCTAGAAATAAAACCTATATTTATTCCAACATCAATCAACTCCGAGCCGAAGTTACAAAGCTGGCTGGCAGTTACCGAGCCGGCGACCGTTCACCTGTGGTCACACAAACTAATCTTTCCACCTTCACTTGTGTCAGTAAACTCAGTTTTACCCAGAGCGTCTCAGTGACCAGTATCTTACGTCTTCACTAGTTCAAATAAGAATCAACCACCTCACTTCCCGAACCATTGTCGCGATACTGTCACTCACCACAACAACCCAGGAAATGAAGGCAAGAATCATAAAGCAAAACAACTTTTGCTGACATCACTAATGCAGGCTCTCCTGATTGGTAGCGCACTGGTTATACCGTTGTTGAGTTCCAATCCATTGGTCCTGGTCCAGTATCCACCTCGCCCACCAATACATGTCCAGGGACATGATCCTTACTTACGGGATGCCTCCAGACCACAAATTCATATTCGCTCCATCGGTGCTCGCTAAAGTCCCACATGCGTCCCCTTTCTTCATTACTGTGTTGGCATGTAAGCAAATATGAAGAGAATTTTCCACCCAGATAAGGAGGGCAATGGATACCTCCAGACATGGAGGGTAACGAACACCTCCAGACAAGGAGGGCAGTGGACTCTGTCTCCAGACATCATCACCTTGACCCAGTGCAGTATCTCCCCGCCAGACCGACCGTAGCCTATGAAACCTTACCTAACTTCCCCAGATCATTATAATGGAAATGTACCATTATCATTAGCGGTGACCCCACTACCGTCCAGATTCTAAATCGCTAACCGATTGTTGCCCAAATTTATCATAAAAGATATCCCCACTCAAGGATCTTCATATCAAGGCCTGATTTTGAGACGGGATGTCTCGTTACCACAATATGACTACTTCTCAAAACTCTTTAACAAACTTCTGAGGACCCAGGAAGGTGGAAGGAGCGCCCTCCGTCACATGCAGGAGGGTGGGAGGGAGGAGGGCGAGGTGTGCAGTCGTTGACGTCTGTGACAGTGATGGTGAGGATGGCGGTGGAGGTGAGTGGCGGGTGGCCGCGGTCCACAGCAATGATTTCAGCCACGCCCATACCTCCGTCAGGAGCCTCACAGTCCAGGATGCAATATAGAGGACTCTTCACCCTACGTGCCCTTTGCTTTCCTCACGCTAGGGGATGAAAACAAAAGAAAAACGTCAAAACCAAGAGAATTGAAGTCCTTAAAACGTATAAACAATAATCTGTTAGTAGGAAAGGTTATCTAATGTTAACCTGAGTTTTGTTCGTGAATACTGTCAATCATGGCTTATTGTTTCACCAATAATACTGGGACACATCTGCTGTAAAACATTTATTTGCATAATTACGATTCAGTCTGGAAAATCATATACGTAAATATGCTGATAAAACAAACTTTGACACAACATGAAACGTGAACATATACCACTGATCACACACGTACACACACAAACGAGCATTTTGATTACATGCAAATATCAATGTTCTGCAAGTTGCCTATACGAGTTCATGGGCAAATTACCATTTCGAACATCCACCTGTTTGCAAGGTTATGTTTTCTCCGACGGTTTATTTGTTTTGGAAGATTGTGACCATTTTTCTCAACCGGAAATAACTACCTTTTTGAGATATTCCCTCTCTCCCCTTTTTCTTCAACGATGATGGGGACCCCTGTGGGAACCGGGGTTTTTGTGTTCGGGAATAAAAAAGAAAATAGTGATCTGCGATGAAAATGAAGGTCAGAATCGTTCACAATATATCTTAAACCATCGGAAAAACAATTTAAACCCAACCTAACTAGGACAGGATATCCAAAATGGTAAAAGTACCAATTAATAATCAATTTCTAGTAGATATTATAAATCGGTCACAACGCCAACTCCAACAGATTACTGGTGAATTACGTCGTCACATGTCACCAACTGACTAGGATGCTCCAATTCAAGACTGACTACTAAAAACTATGATCACAAATAAACATATACACAAGAGTAAAACATACCCTACCGAGCATTATTTACATCTTTCAATTACACGAAAGATATTCAAGTTAAAATATCAAACTACAAACTCTCTTGTCAAGTAAGACTCCATGAATTTCATCCACCACAGCCACCTATAAGACTTCGTTGCATTGTAACTCAACTAACCAACCAGAATCTAGCATAGAATATTCCCCTCTGCCCTCACAAAACATATCTGTTAAGACCTTGATATCCACTGTCATCATGAAGTAAGTCCGCGCAAGCATTCCCTTCGCTTGTAAATAGTCGGACATGACTGGAACCAGGAACCTTCCGCCATTTCACATCGACCATGACACCCAAACGTAAACAAAAGTTCATGGAGATACGCAGCGCGTCACTCCTGTACACACCTCATCCTTATAGAGAGGAGACACACGATTTTATATACTTTATATCAACATTACTCACTTTCAGCGTCAACAGATACCGTGCAATATACAATGATATACAACTAAATCACATATTGGAAACAATAGTTTCAATACATTTATGCAATTAAAAATCTGCTGCCTTAGAATAGATCTAACAAAATACGACTAACTGCTAAACAGACATTTATACATAAACATGAAAAAAATCATGAGTTACACATGATATACGCATTTTTCATGTATTTTGAAAATGTTACAGGTTATTACATTAAGTCCTCAGCCGTAGCAGCTAACTCTTACCACTACTGTTTCCTGTCATGCAGCTGATGATATCAGTCGGGCGAGAATCATCAGGACGTAGGAGGAGACTGGGAAAACAGTTACTGACACTGAATACGAGACGTGATTTTATCAACGTGCTATACACACGGTATAATGCTTCCAAACACGAAGCCATGTCAGGCGGATGGTGACCCCCCGCTGTAATCAAACTGACCAAGTGAATGACCCACCTGACCAAGAGGGTCATCAGAGCCGAAGACAAGACTTACGACTTGGTCTGACTACGGTCCCTGGCATCGTCCGACAGGACCTTCTTTGAGAGCATCTCCAGCCTCCACTACACTCCTGTAGGCTGGATTCTTGAGGCCACCGGAAAGGACGAAATTAGCATTAATGCCGGAGCCTCCTACAGCCACCTGCAAGCTGTCCATGCCACAAATGCGCAAGCCATGGACGGGTTAGGGTTGTTCTGGGAGGCCACCTGCATCCACCAGTCCTTCAGCCCTACACTACCATATGACTAGACCACAGGGACCCGCTGTATATACAAAGCGGGATGGTGAACCACTCTAGGTATAGCCCGAATATCCTCTCTTATGCTGGACTGCCGACCCTAGCTTACCTCACCGCGATCCAGTAGACGACCTGCTGACCCTCGCCCACCTCACCATGACTCAGTAAAGTAGCTTCTACTTCGCCTGCCAATCCTGGGCACCTCACCCTGGCCCAGTATAGTAGTCACAGCTTCGTGGGTGACCGAACCTACCCTACCTCACTATGATCCAGTACATAAACCACCACGCACCTGCCTATTCTAGCCTAACTCACCATGACCCAGTGCAGTAGCTCCCCGACGAGCCGACCGTAGCCTATGAAAATGGGAAAATCTTACCTAATCTCCCCAGAAGCACATAATGATAATGGAAATGTACCATTATTATTGTGGTCTGCTGGTGTGAGAACTAGTGGAGTTGTCATGTATAAGGAAGATTGGGCAGTAGGGCGAACTCTCACCACAATTTCTGATTTCTTTCACTGGCAACATGAAGCTTCAGTAGGACCCGGTGGTCTGTTACTGTTTGTATATTGCAAAACTTAAACAAAAATAGTCATTCAATTGAGCTAAACTGGAAATTTACCAATACCATGTTAACTGTAATAACCTGCATGGTGGTATACACGTTCCACGATGAACAAACAAAAGCTGTCACCTGAAGGAATAGTAATATACTCCAAAAGTCTTTGTCCAATGAGTTCATAAGTTCTATACATTTTCTAGCTGTGGTAACTACAATAAGAGTTCTCATACCCTCCATGTACACCTAATTATAGCTCATGACTTACTCTACATTGGTTACAGCCATTAATCTCCACATATGTTACTCATACCTGGCTAGAAATAAAACCTATATTTATTCCAACATCAATCAACTCCGAGCCGAAGTTACAAAGCTGGCTGGCAGTTACCGAGCCGGCGACCGTTCACCTGTGGTCACACAAACTAATCTTTCCACCTTCACTTGTGTCAGTAAACTCAGTTTTACCCAGAGCGTCTCAGTGACCAGTATCTTACGTCTTCACTAGTTCAAATAAGAATCAACCACCTCACTTCCCGAACCATTGTCGCGATACTGTCACTCACCACAACAACCCAGGAAATGAAGGCAAGAATCATAAAGCAAAACAACTTTTGCTGACATCACTAATGCAGGCTCTCCTGATTGGTAGCGCACTGGTTATACCGTTGTTGAGTTCCAATCCATTGGTCCTGGTCCAGTATCCACCTCGCCCACCAATACATGTCCAGGGACATGATCCTTACTTACGGGATGCCTCCAGACCACAAATTCATATTCGCTCCATCGGTGCTCGCTAAAGTCCCACATGCGTCCCCTTTCTTCATTACTGTGTTGGCATGTAAGCAAATATGAAGAGAATTTTCCACCCAGATAAGGAGGGCAATGGATACCTCCAGACATGGAGGGTAACGAACACCTCCAGACAAGGAGGGCAGTGGACTTTGTCTCCAGACATCATCACCTTGACCCAGTGCAGTAGCTCCCCGCCAGGCCGACCGTAGCCTAAGAAACCTTACCTAACTTTCCCAGATCATTATAATGGAAATGTACCATTATCATTAGCGGTGACCCCACTACCGTCCAGATTCTAAATCGCTAACCGATTGTTGCCCAAATTTATCATCATAAAAGATATCCCCACTCAAGGATCTTCATACCAAGGCCTGATTTTGAGACGGGATGTCTCGTTACCACAATATGACTACTTCTCAAGACTCTTTAACAAACTTCTGAGGACCCAGGAAGGTGGAAGGAGCGCCCTCCGTCACATGCAGGAGGGTGGGAGGGAGGAGGGCGAGGTGTGCAGTCGTTGACGTCTGTGACAGTGATGGTGAGGATGGCGGTGGAGGTGAGTGGCTGGTGGCCGCGGTCCACAGCAATGATTTCAGCCACGCCCATACCTCCGTCAGGAGCCTCACAGTCCAGGATGCAATATAGAGGACTCTTCACCCTACGTGCCCTTTGCTTTCCTCACGCTAGGGGATGAAAACAAAAGAAAAACGTCAAAACCAAGAGAATTGAAGTCCTTAAAACGTATAAACAATAATCTGTTAGTAGGAAAGGTTATCTAATGTTAACTTGAGTTTTGTTCGTGAATACTGTCAATCATTGCTTATTGTTTCACCAATAATACTGGGACACATCTGCTGTAAAACATTTATTTGCATGATTACGATTCAGTCTGGAAAATCATATACGTAAATATGCTGATAAAACAAACTTTGACACAACATGAAACGTGAACATATACCACTGATCACACACGTACACACACAAACGAGCATTTTGATTACATGCAAATATCAATGTTCTGCAAGTTGCCTATACGAGTTCATGGGCAAATTACCATTTCGAACATCCACCTGTTCGCAAGGTTATGTTTTCTCCGATGGTTTATTTGTTTTGCAAGATTCTGACCATTTTTCTCAACCGCAAATAACTACCTTTTTGAGATATTCCCTCTCTCCCCCTTTTTCTTCAACGATGATGGGGACCCCTGTGGAAACCGGGGTTTTTGTGTTCGGGAATAAAAAAGAAAATAGTGATCTTCGATGAAAATGAAGGTCAGAATCGTTCACAAGATATCTTAAACCATCGGAAAAACAATTTAAACTCAACCTAACCTAACTGGGACAGGATGTGCAAAATGGAAATAGTACCAATTAATAATCAATTTCTAGTACATATTATAGATCGGTCACAACGCCAACTTCAACAGATTACTGGTGAATTACGTCGTCACATGTCACCAACGGACTAGGATGCTCCAATTCAAGACTGACTACTAAAAATTATGATCACAAATAAACATATACACAAGAGTAAAACATATCCTACCGAGCATTATTTACATCTTTCAATTCAACGAAAGATATTCAAGTTAAAATATCAAACTACAAACTCTCTTGTCAAATAAGACTCCATGAATTTCATCCACCACAGCCACCTATAAGACTTCTTTGCCTTATAACTCAACTAATCAACCAGAATCTAGCATAGAATATTCACCTCTGCCTTCACAAAACATATCTGTTAAGACCTTGATATCCACTGTCATCATGAAGTAAGTCCGCGCAAGCATTCCCTTCGCTTGTAAACGGCTGGACATGACTGGAGCTAGGAACCTTACGCCATTTCACATCGAACCTGACACCCAAACATAAACAAAAGATCATGGAGATACGCAGCGAGTCACTCCTTTACACACCTCATCCTTATACAGTGGAGACACACGACACTTTATATCAACATTACTCACTTTCAGCGTCAATACATCCCGTACAATATACAATAATATACAATCAAATTACATATTGGAAAAAATAGTTTGAATACACTTATATAAATCTTCTGCTTTGAAATAAATCTAACAAAATACGACTAACTGATAAACAGAACTTTATACATAAATATGAAAAAAATCATGAGTTACACATACACATTTTTCATGTATTCTGAAAATGTTATGGGTTATTGCATTCAGTCCTCAACCGTAGCAGGTAACTCTAACCACACTGTTTTCTGTCATGCAGCTGATGATATCAGTCGGACGAGAATCATCAGGACGTAGGAGGAGACTGGGAAAACAGTGACTGACACTGAATACGAGACGTGATTTTATCAACGTGCTATACACATGGTATAATGCTTCCAAACACGAAGCCATGTCAGGCGGATGGTGACCCCCCGCTGTAATCAAACGGACCAAGTGAATGACCCACCTGACCAAGAGGGTCATCAGAGCCGACGACAAGACTTACGACATGGTCTGACTACGGGCCGAGGCATCGTCCGACAGGACCTTTTTCGGGAGCATCTCCAGCCTCCACTACACTCCTGTAGGCTAGATTCTTGAGGCCACCGGAAAGGACGAAATTAGCATTAATGCCGGAGCCTCCTAGAGCCACCTGCAAGCTACGCATGCTGCAAATACGCAAGCTATGGACGGGTTAGGGTTGTTCTGGGAGGCCACCTGCATCCACCAGTCCTTCAGCCCTACACACCATATGACTAGACCACAGGGACCCGCTATATATACAAAGCGGGATGGTGAACCACTCCAGGTATAGCCCGAATATCCTCTCTTAGGCTGGCCAGCACTCCGGAAAGATCGATCACTGCGCCATCACGGAGGACACCAAAACCTGAACATCAAAGAGGGACTGCCGGTTGAGATCCAGTTGGGACGAACACATAGGGCGGGTGTCTCGTCCTGGGGAGGAAAATGCAACTAATAAAGAACTGGACCTCTCGCCCGAACAGCTCTCCTCCCTACAGCGGGTTTGGAGGCTTCTTGGAAGAGCGCCGTGGTGAAAGCGTCCTCCGTCGCTCATCATAGGTTGATGGTGTCCTAGGGCCAGGGATCCGCGCCTCGGGTATGGGATGATGAGGATGAAGGAGACTGAATGGCTATGAATCCGTAGTTGCACTCCAAGCGCCGGGTCCGCCCACACCGTGAGCAGACGTTTATACTTCGAGGCAACATAAGCAATGATCCAAATATCCTTGAGCTCCTTTTAAGCAAGACGCTTTAAGTCAACTACATCCATGGCATGGATCTCGTCTGCTCGTCCAGAGAAAAACCGATGACCTGTAATGTGGCACAATTTGCCACAGCACACCTTGGCAGCAGGTGATGTCGCCACATCCCCTGCACAGCAAACGAAACGGAGAGCACCCCAGAAGGCAAGGACTCCATCTTTGATTTCAAATACATGACTCGCCATTAGGGTGCCAAAATGGAACAAAAGGAAAGCATAATAAAAGTATTGCTTAACACTTGCCTGGCCATAGCAACCACGCCTGACACACGAGATCCGCTACTGAGTAACACTGTGCAGCCCCAGCGTGTGTGTGTGTGTTGATTAATCTGGCATCCCATGGATGCCAGCCCACAAAGTAAAAAGTGCCCACTATTCAGGCTCTAAGATGTCGCTGGCTTAAGATCTTCGCCACTCGGGAACAGTAGATTAATAATCCAAAAACTAAGGCACTTTGCTCACAACAAAACATATCCGTCTTCTGGTACGTTAGTATAAGGTGTTGGCCTCACTTAAACTCTCTCCCAAGAGGGTTCGGGCAGCTACAATTTGCAGAACCACCAACAATTGTCAGACTGAATTAATATGGTTACACTCCATGATGAGCCAGCCTATGAACACGAACACGAAACACTGTACTGCACTAACTTTATTATGAACACGACCGTAAACACTCCCCTGGCACAATAAAAGAACAGAAACACATAAGGCTGCTAAAGGCAACATCTTACACAATTACAAACTGGTGAAACAACTTCGACACCAAATTCAAAATTTGGTGAATGATAATACGAAGAACGCAATGAAGAGAAATTGAAGGAGGAAAAGTCAAAAGAAAATATGAAGAAGAATCTGGCGTTCCAACTGAAACAAAAATAGCGAGAGCCTAGCTGGGGACTCTGTAATCCTACATACGCGCCGAGTAAAAGCTCAAGAAAGACCGACTGACAAGGAAAAAAACAGAGATTGTCTCAGTGGTAACAAGAATGTTGCTCATTGAAAGACGATTAGATACTACGACAGCAGGCATCACAGACTTCAAAAGCATTGGGCGTTATAATGCAGCCATCAGTGGAGTCGGAGAAGATTACACATGGCGACCCTGCGCAGTGTCAGTGCGCACTTGCTCATGGCCACCGCCGCTAGGGAGCGACGGTGGGTTACCATGGGTCGAGTTTTCGAGTATGTTTATACTTGAGGAAACTTGATTTTCATTTTTCTGAACTGTTCTTTTTTTCATTTCTTGGTGAGCGATGAACATGACCCTAATCTAATCTGGGGGATGAATGTTCCCAGCCGATGGTTTTGAAATATGGATCTTTCGAGTGTATATAAATTTCGTGAATTCTGTAGGGCGTAAACTGTTAAAAATACCAGCACACAAAGAACAATAAACATATGGGGCTTCCGAAAGCAGCACCATGCACATTCAAAATCATGAAACATACAGCTAGACACAAAATCTAAAATTATATGAATAACGTTAAAAGCACAGACGATTAACTGTAGACAAAAAATATATCAAAAATGGATCATAGCGTTCTAATGAAAACGGTGGGGACTTGCCAGTAATTGCAATCCTACGTTCTGATACTGAATAAAGTTCAAAGAAGATTGTTTCCCAAACATAACGCACAGAAGCATTGCCATATTACTAAAAGTGTGAGTCACCGAAAAGATGAATAAAAACACTACGACAACAGACAACACAGACTTGAATATCACATCGTAGGAACACAACCATCAGTCGAGTCACAACAGATAAGATCACACAATCATACACAGTGTCACTGCGTGTGTAGCTGTGACCACGGCCACTATGAAGCAGTGGTGGTTGGCTTGAGTCACATTTTATGGTTTAAACTTTTTTCTTTATAATTTCGAGTCAAGGTATAATTACAATAACTACTGCTTTTGGTAACGATGGCTTCCAGTGATGTTGCTTTATAGTACCTTGAAGAAATTCAAGCGTTTAAGACCAATGAAGAGGCCAGACCAGTACAGTAGGTACATCATACAACAATGAATCTTCACTAAAAATCACAGAAAGCTAATGGTATAGCTTATGAGCAAGGCAGGAGGCATGGTGAAGCGAATTCCGTTAGCTTTGTCTCAGTTACGAACTAGACAAATGTTCCTTGGAAAATACTACCACTTAACACTGGTATCAGCACCACCAAAAGAAATGTGTCTGGTGTTCAAGCTCTCAGAAGTGGCTGTCTACCAGTCTTGAGACGTGCGGAAGTGAAGTTCGAGGGAAGAACCAGGTTTTAGAACCCACGAACCGTTGCACTTGGCCAGCAGCGAAGCATGGCGGTGCGCATCTATGTTACTCTTAGAAGGCTGGGTTCACTCAACCTCTTTCCCCAGTGTGTGAGTTTAAAGGGCGAAGCAATCACACTTTACAGAAACAACAACAATAGTCAATGTGATCTACTGGATGTAAACTCCATCATGAGCCTGTCCCAAGCACACGAAAACACAACACTGCACTGCACGAACTTCACTGCACATGAAACAACACTTCAGTGGTACAATACTAAACACATGGGCTACCAGACGCAACCCTTGGCACATCTAAAAATTTGAGAAACATTGAACACCAAATTTTGAAATGAGTGAAAAATCTGAAGAAAACGTTAATGGAGAAATGAACTAAAGGAAACAGAAAAATAGGAAAGTGGAACATGACGTTCCAATCAAAACAGCAATGGCGGAAGCCTACCATGGAACTGTAATCCGAGATGATGACAGGCTGACTAACACCTCAGTGAAGACCGATGACCACGTAAAGACAACAGAAACTTCGCCATGTTGCTGACCAAAGTGTAACTTACTGAAGAGATGGGTAAACACACCGTCAGCAGGCAACACAGACGGGAAAACCACAGCGAAATATCCCAGTCATCAGTGGAATTGGAACAGCTACGACTGCACACAGCCCTGCGCAGTGTCACTGCGCATGTAGTTACGCCTACCGCCGCTAGGGAGCAGTGGGTGGCTTGCCTGACTAGCGTCTTTGAGTATATGCATCCTTGGGAACTCATTTTGATTATGCTAAACTCTATATACAAAGTTATATCAGTGAGACTAGAATATAACGATGTTTTACAAGCTCCAATAACTTTGAAAACTTGAGGAAATTCAAGCGTTTTACAAAACTAAGGCCGCCAAGCACGTAAAATTGGCAAATCATAGAACAGCGTTAGAACTAAGGTTCAGAACCCACGAACCAATGAAGTTCGCTGGCAATGAAGCAACACTGTCCGTTCCTCTGCTACCACTGCGGAGCTGGTCTCACTAACAATATTCAGAGTGAGCCACTGAAGGTAAACTTTACCCTGACCCCCAACCCTGAGCACACGGACACATAACAAAGCATTGCATTAAGTTTGGAAAAACACTTCCTTTGTAAACACTTCACTGAGTGAAAAACACCGCTATAAACATTGCTCTGCACTTAAAAAACAATGAACATACAAGTCTACCAGAAGCAGCACTTCATCTATATCTAATAAACATACGACACCAAATTCAAATATATGTGAATAATACGAAGAAAACAGTGAAGGTTAACTAAGTGTGGATAAGCTGAAAGAAGAGAGCTGATCATGGCATTCTAAACGAAACAAAAATGGCATCCCAGCTAGGAGCAGTGTAACCCTTCCTACGTATTGATACGTGGAATAAAAGCTCAAGGAAGCCCAGTTGTCAAGAAAAGATGCACAGAAACATTGCTATAGTGCTACGCAAAGTCTGACTTACCGAAAAGACGAGTAGACATTACGACATCAAGCAACACAAGACTTGAAATACAGAGCGTAAGAACACACGGACGTCTTGGAAGACGACACAGAGAAAACTGCAAATGGCGGCCGTGCTCAGCGAGAAAGAGATACAAAGAAAAGCAATTCAAGACTTTGACATACTAATTTTTGTGATGCTTGCGGTAACGCCATCTGGAGGGGAGAGTTAAGCACTATTAGAAAACGGGAAACATAACCCTTAACTACCAGAGAAAACGAGAAATTTAAAGGTAACTTTAGGATATTCAAACCTGCCGTAATTTCTGCAGAGAATAATATCCTTTGTTCTATTTTGTGTGACATGAATGTTATGTTTTGCTTTGGCAATGCAAAAACTTAATATGAACTGACACTTTGCAAAATGAAGCAAAATTCTCTTCATGGATCAAGAAGCGTACATCTTTTTCTCTGCTAGTGTATTCAAGCACTAAGCCAATCTTTGGTTTGTGCTGGTAATTTATCGTAATTTACATTTCCCTAATACTCTTACACTTCACTTCATTCATGAATATTGTGATAAAAGGAAATATATGATCGTGTAATACTTATTTGGCGCAATACACAATTGATAGATATACATCAGAACATATCTTGTTTTCACCTAAAGGTAGACTGTATGTCCATTGTACATTCACACGATTTACAGATTATATATACATGCAGTTTTTCAGAAGAGAGAACAGAGAAGGGGGCCAAGTGAGGATATTCTCTCTGAGGCTCAGTCCTCTGTTTTTGGCGCAACCTCGCTAACGTGGGATATGGCAAATATGTATGAAAAAAAAAGAAAATATGCTAACATAATTATCTTTTCTACTTAGCCTTTAAAGCATCAGCCCTCATTATCTTCACCGAGGTGAAGATTTGGTTGCAGTGGGCCGGGTCCATGGCAATCATTACCGAATCCCTGCTGGCGGACCTTCGCTCTTGTGGATGAGTTAAGGGAATCCCGAGGTTTTCCCTTAACGTCTGCGAACGTCGTCTCATCAGCTCCACCCCTGAGATTGCCACCAGTTTATCTGCGATCTTAGTGTGATCCCTGACCATCATCTCTGATGATGGCACTTGGCTAAGCGCACCCCTGGGTGCCAGAGCCATCCATGATATGCTCTGGAAAGAGGTGCAGGAAGTTACGGGGGGGAAATGGAAGATGGAATCATTGACAAAAATACTCCGCCCACCCTCTCCCTCCTCCTCACCGAGTCTTTATCCTAATGAGATTAATCTACTTCCTAAGGGTCTCAACGTCCCTTATCAGATACTGACTCAGTTATTGCAAGGACACATTTAATCTACTTTCCAGAAACCTGGAATTGCCACTTAACCGAATCCCAGTGGACGCGAGCGAGCAACCCCCTGTCAGAGTCGAGGGTCCTGGGATCTGTACTTCTCCCCAGATCGCCATTCCAGACTCTCTGGGATCCACCGGAGCTTCCAGTGACCTGGCGTCTCAGGTACTGCCAGACGCCCTTCATAGTTCCACGGGCAGACCTGATGTAAACATCATCCCTGGAACCAGGTCTTTAGGACACAGCGTGATGGGTAACTCATGATGACCTACAGACACAGGTGACTGGACAGAGACCTATGGTAGAGAGGATGGCCCCCAGCCATCATGGTGGACCAGCCAACAACAACCTGAAGGAGACATTGAGAGACCACAGTCAGTCATCAGTCAAGTCTGCCAGGAGGAGACACATAATAACGTGTGGTTCAACGGAGATGCGTCTCACCTCCTTCCTTATGTAGGAACACAGGAAACAGTTATGATCCAGATCCTACATACACACACACACCCACACACACACACACACACACACACACACACACACACACACACACACAAGATGTATGATCAGTTCAATGCTTCCAGCAGCTCACGCTGGAACACATCCGAGGCCTGGGGGCTCTTCCAGCCCTGCCTGGAGCGTCATCCCTGAGCCATTAGCCAAACAGGAGCACAACGAGGCAGGTCACCGCACCAGCATCTGGTCTTCCAGCACGATGTCAGTAATATTTGTTTATATCTTCACGAAGATGTCCTCTCTCTCTCTCTCTCTCTCTCTCTCTCTCTCTCTCTCTCTCTCTCTCTCTCTCTCTCTCTCTCTCTCTCCCCACCCACCACCACCAGATGACCATATACTAGTTCAGGCGCGAGACATTTCTTGACAAAATTGAACGACAAAAGAGTTTTAATCAAATTCTGACTAAATCTGGGCGTCTTTAATGAGATGAAATGAAGCGGTAATTTTCAAGAGGCTTCGGGAAAAGTCATTTGAATTCTGGAAAACTTAATTAGTAGAAGTTTACTAATGACTCTATCTTGTTAATTACCACACCTCTCGAGTATCTTTTTTCTTCTTTAATCTTTAACGACCGGAGTACCACTAACTTATCCTGTATTTCTCAATATCCAGATCTTATCACAGTAATGAAACACATCGCAACACAGGATATAACTGGATGCTCAAATGTCCGCTTCAGGTGTGATGAAGTGAGTTATATTTGCTTTACTCTTGTCTTCTCCCTCAACACCAGTGGTGTCAGGCAAGTGTTCTAGGGTTGACCAAGTCACTGTCGACCAGCAACACCAGTGGTGTCAGGCAAGTGTTCCAGGGTTGGCCACATCACCGTCGACCAGCAACACCAGTGGTGTCAGGCAAGACAAGCGACATTTATATTTTTTCTGCAAACCAATCTAACTCGGAACACTTCCCTTCTTAATCCTTACAAAAGATTGAATAAGAATCTGAGTTAAAATATTTAAGTTTTCCATAAACGTAAATAACACAAAAGTGACCTTTCTGCGTTATGCTTATTTCTCATCTTCTGTAAATGGTTTGAGGGTGTAAATATTGGTGATGTGCCGCCCACACGGACCCAAACGTGACACTCAATTTACAGTAAAGTTCCCCCCTGGACCTGACCCTCCAGTGGCAGGTGTTGGCCAGGCAGCTATACACAGACACGCTACACCTGACCCTCCTGCAGCAGGTGTTGGCCAGCCAGCTCTACACAGACACACTACACCTGACCCTCCAGCAGCAGATGTTGGCCAAGCAGCTATACACAAGACGAAGTAATCAACTGGATAGAGTCACCTGCAGCATTAGACACAGCACACAGCCCTGGGTGCCAGACGTAGCGCCTGACCCACTACAACGTCCTCGTCCCCGGGAATCATGCCTCCGTCTTCCTGCCATCTGTCCCGCGGGAACAATAAAGATCTGAAAGTGTTTCAAAGATCCTCACGACCGACGCCGAGAGTGCCGTCCACTGGGAGTCTGACGTAGTTATGGGTCCACTGGGGACACTGTGTCTCACCATAGCTTCCCCGAGGAGAAGGATCACCTTAATCCATATCAAATGTGGCGAGAATTAAGTGGCCCCAGAAGGAGAATTAGGTGGCCCCAGAAGGAGAATTAGGTGGCCCCAGAAGGTGAAGTAGGTGGCCCCAGAAGGTGAAGTAGGTGGCCCCAGAAGGAGAAGCAGGTGACCCCAGAAGGTGAAGTAGGTGGCCCCGGAGGATGAAGTAGGTGGCCCCAGAAGGTGAAGTAGGTGGCCCCAGAAGGTGAAGTAGGTCGCCCAAGAAGGAGAATTAGGTGGCCCCAGAAGGTAAAGTAGGTGGCCCCAGAAGGAGAATTAGGTGATCCCAGAGGGAGAATTAGGTGGCCCCAGAAGGAGAATTAGGTGGCCCCAGAAGGTGAAGTAGGTGGCCCCAGAAGGTGAAGTAGGTCGCCCAAGAAGGAGAATTAGGTGGCCCCAGAAGGTGAAGTAGGTGGCCCCAGAAGGAGAATTAGGTGATCCCAGAGGGAGAATTAGGTGGCCCCAGAAGGAGAATTAGGTCGCCCCAGAAGGTGAAGTAGGTGGCCCCAGAAGGAGAATTAGGTGATCCCAGAGGGAGAATTAGGTGGCCCCAGAAGGTGAAGTAGGTGGCCCCAGAAGGTGAAGTAGGTGGCCCCAGAAGGTGAAGTAGGTGGCCCTAGAAGGAGAAGCAGATGACCCCAGAAGGTGAAGTAGGTGGCCCCAGAAGGTGAAGTAGGTGGCCCCAGAAGGAGAAGCAGGTCGCCCCAGAAGGAGAATTAGGTGGCCCCAGAAGGTGAAGTAGGCGGCCCAAGAAGGTGAAGTAGGTGGCCCATGAAGGAGAAGTAGGTGGCCACAGAAGGTACCAGGTTGTCCTGCTTAGGCCAGAGCAGAAGAATATATATATATATGGCCTATAGTATCCCAAGATGACAGAATTATGGACCGTACCTCTGGACTATATTGTCCCATGACGATAATCCAGTGGACCACTGCCTATATTGTCCCATGATGATGGTCTAGTGGACCACTGAACTATGGAGAGGCCGCGCCACTGGCCTTCCCTGGGGAAGAAAATTCTTCGCGTGAAGGAAAAAAGAAAACGCGCTGCTCAATTTTCTCTCACGTCGTCAAACAGAGCTGAGATATTTTTAGGGAAATTCCTATCACGGATGAAGGCTTCCGTCCGGGGAACGAACTTCATCTTATCAAAAATCCCGGAGAGAGAGAGAGAGAGAGAGAGAGAGAGAGAGAGAGAGAGAGAGAGAGAGAGAGAGAGAGAGAGAGAGAGAGAGGCACAAGTTCGTTGTGCCATTTGGGTGCAGTTTGCGCCTCCTTGCATTAATGCTGCTGCTGCTGCCTCCCCCTCCAAGCCTTGCCAGCCTGAGGAAAGTAATGGAAAATAGTAATTGTATGCAAATTCTCGCCAGCCGATTACATCGACCGCCATGTGAAGAAACAGTTCCAACAAGCTCAGCGTATTTCAGCTCTCCCACAGAAAAAGATATAGAAATAGGAATATATTTTTGTATATACCTTGGCCTGAGCCAAGTATCCATTTTGTCGACCAACTTTTGAGACTGGATATATATATATATATATATATATATATATATATATATATATATATATATATATATATATATATATATATATATATATATATTTGGTAAACAGAGAAGAGGTAGTAAAAGCTTTGCGGAAGATGAAAGCCGGCAAGGCAGCAGATTTGGATGGTATTGCAGTGGAATTTATTAAAAAAGGGGGTGACTGTATTGTTGACTGGTTGGTAAGGTTATTTAGTGTATGTATGATTCATGGTGAGGTGCCTGAGGATTGGCGGAATGCGTGCATAGTGCCATTGTACAAAGGCAAAGGGGATAAGAGTGAGTGCTCAAATTACAGAGGTATAAGTCTGTTGAGTATTCCTGGCAAATTATATGGGAGGGCATATGCCTTCACCCTCTCAATCATGAGAGGGTGAAGGCATGTACAGAGCATTAGATTGGGGAAGAGCAGTGTGGTTTCAGAAGTGGTAGAGGATGTGTGGATCAGGTGTTTGCTTTGAAGAATGTATGTGAGAAATGCTTAGAAAAGCAAATGGATTTGTATGTAGCATTTATGGATCTGGAGAAGGCATATGATAGAGTTGATAGAGATGCTCTGTGGAAGGTACTAAGAATATATGGTGTGGGGGACAAGTTGTTAGAAGCAGTGAATTGTTTTTATCGAGGATGTAAGGCCTATGTACGTGTAGGAAGAGAGGAAAGTGATTGGTTCTCAGTGAATGAAGGTTTGCGGCAGGGGTGTGTGATGTCTCCATGGCTGTTTAATTTGTTTATGGATGGGGTTGTTAGGGAGGGGAATGCAAGAGTTTTGGAAAGAGGGGCAAGTATGCAGTCTGTTGGGGATGAGAGAGCTTGGGAAGTGAGTCAGTTGTTGTTCGCTGATGATACAGCGCTGGTGGCTGATTCATGTGAGAAACTATAGAAGCTGGTGACTGAGTTTGGTAAAGTGTGTGAAAGAAGAAAGTTAAGAGTAAATGTGAATAAGAGCAAGGTTATTAGGTACAGTAGGGTTGAGGGTCAAGTCAATTGGGAGGTAAGTTTGAATGGAGAAAAACTGGAGGAAGTAAAGTGTTTTAGATATCTGGGAGTGGATCTGGCAGCGGAAGGAACCATGGAAGCGGAAGTAAATCATAGGGTGGGGGAGGGGGCGAAAATCCTGGGAGCCTTGAAGAATGTGTGGAAGTCGAGAACATTATCTCAGAAAGCAAAAATGGGTATGTTTGAAGGAATAGTGGTTCCAACAATGTTGTATGGTTGCGAGGCGTGGGCTATGGATAGAGTTGTGCGCAGGAGGGTGGATGTGCTGGAAATGAGATGTTTGAGGACAATGTGTGGTGTGAGGTGGTTTGATCGAGTGAGCAATGTAAGGGTAAGAGAGATGTGTGGAAATAAAAAGAGCGTGATTGAGAGAGCAGAAGAGGGTGCTTTGAAATGGTTTGGGCACATGGAGAGAATGACTGAGGAAAGATTGACTAAGAGGATATATGTGTCGGAGGTGGAGGGAACGAGAAGTGGGAGACCAAATTGGAGGTGGAAAGATGGAGTGAAAAAGATTTTGAGTGATCGGGGCCTGAACATGAAGGAGGGTGAAAGGCGGGCAAGGAATAGAGTGAATTGGATCGATGTGGTATACCGGGGTCGACGTGCTGTCAATGGATTGAATCAGGGCATGTGAAGGGTCTGGGGTAAACCATGGAAAGTTGTGTGGGGCCTGGATGTGGAAAGGGAGCTGTGGTTTCGGGCATTATTGCATGACAGCTGGAGACTGAGTGTGAGCGAATGGGGCCTTGGTTGTCTTTTCCTGGCGCTGCCTCGCGCACATGAGGGGGGAAGGGGATGTTATTCCGTATGTGGCAGGGTGGCGATGGGGGTGAGTAGGGGCAGACAGTGTGAATTGTGTGCATGTGTGTATACGTGTGTGTCTGTGTGTGTATATATGTGTGTACGTTGGGATGTGTGGGTGTGTATGTTTGCGTGTGTGGACGTGTGTGTGTGTGCATGTGTGTAGGGGTGGGTTGGGCCATTTCTTTCGTCTGTTTCCTTGCGCTGTCTCGCAGGCGCGGGAGACAGCGACAAAGCAAAATAAATAAATAAATAAATAAATAAATGAATATATATTTTTTTTTTTTTTTTGCTTTGTTGCTGTCTCCCGCGTTTGCGAGGTAGCTCAAGGAAACAGACGAAAGAAATGGCCCAACCCACCACCATACACATGTATATACATACGTCCACACACGCAAATATACATACCTACACAGTTTTCCATGGTTTACCCCAGACGCTTCACATGCCCTGATTCAACCCACTGACAGCACGTCAACCCCGGTATACCACATCGCTCCAATTCACTCTATTCCTTGCCCTCCTTTCACCCTCCTGCATGTTCAGGCCCCGATCACACATAATCTTTTTCACTCCATCTTTCCACCTCCAATTTGGTCTCCCACTTCTCCTCGTTCCCTCCACCTCCGACACATATATCCTCTTGGTCAATCTTTCCTCACTCATTCTCTCCATGTGCCCAAACCATTTCAAAACACCCTCTTCTGCTCTCTCAACCACGCTCTTTTTATTTCCACACATCTCTCTTACCCTTACGTTACTTACTCGATCAAACCACCTCACACCACACATTGTCCTCAAACATCTCATTTCCAGCACATCCATCCTCCTGCGCACAACTCTATCCATAGCCCACGCTTCGCAACCATACAACATTGTTGGAACCACTATTCCTTCAAACATACCCATTTTTGCTTTCCGAGATAATGCTCTCGACTTCCACACATTCTTCAAGGCTCCCAGGATTTTAGCCCCCTCCCCCACCCTATGATCCACTTCCGCTTCCATGGTTCCATCCGCTGCCAGATCCACTCCCAGATATCTAAAACACTTTACTTCCTCCAGTTTTTCTCCATTCAAACTTACCTCCCAACTGACTTGACCCTCAACCCTACTGTACCTAATAACCTTGCTCTTATTCACATTTACTATTAACTTTCTTCTTTCACACACTTTACCAAACTCAGTCACCAGCTTCTACAGTTTCTCACATGAATCAACCACCAGCGCTGTATCATCAGCGAACAACAACTGACTCACTTCCCAAGCTCTCTCATCCCCAACAGACTTCATATATATATGTATATATATATATATATATATATATATATATATATATATATATATATATATATATATATATATATATATATATATATGAATGGAAAGGATCACTGTTGAGCGTGTGATCAAGTATATTACTGAGTCCACGAGGATATGAAAAACGATAAGTTCCCAAGTGCTCTTTCGTGTAACAATCACATCATCAAGGGAGATACAAGAAATATCAACTGACTGTTATATTTCTTTTTTGTATCTCCCGATGATGTGATTATTACACGAAAGTGCACTTGGGAAATTGTCGTGTTTCATTTCCCCGTGAACTCATAGGAATGTGTATGTATGTATGCATATATACCTTCATCATCTCTCACTGATCATATTTCACACCAACATCTCACCAGACAACAGCCACACCATCTCCAAACCAAACAAGTATATATTTCGCCATACTTCTGTAAGTCAAATTTGCAGCTTTGGACGTATTTCCAGTCGTCAGTCAGAGTGGTCAGTGTGGAATACGACACTTTTACTATCCAATTAAGGCCCAGCTGATGATGGAGCGAGCTATCTATTCCCAACTCAGTTGAAGAATATAAAATACATTGAACATCCAAAATACTGGAAAGTTTAGAATAATTCAGAAAATATTTCGTTCGTTCTAAAAGGAGAACTCATTAATGATATTTTTTTGATAAACATCAAAAGCAAATATATTACAAGTTAGATGTGATTCTTACTTGCGCAGAATGGAGGTATTGTTAATATAAGAATCATGAGGAAAACTGACACTCAGAGAATCTCATGTCTGAGTGTGAGGATTGTATCACTATATTGTCACTCGCTGTGGACAGTGCATCTCACAATCATATGATTCTTTCAGGTAGAGACTTAAGAAACACAATCATTGTGTGAGAAAAAGGCAGGCTTCCAGTGCCTTGTTCATATAATGATTGGATATTTGCTTCATCAGTTAAGTCTTGTAACTCTTTGATCAGTAGAAACACCCATGAATATTCTCTAATCAAGCATACAAATATCTGTAACATAGATATTTGTGAAGGGCCGTAGATACTGGATAGATTTGTCGAGGGCAACAATTGTAAACATCTTCATTTGTCTTGACCTTCGTGGCAAAATCTTATGACAGGCGCAGTGTGGCAGACCCTTTGCCACAGGCCAGGCACATGTGCCGGGAAATAGCAAATACAGAGAGAGAGAGAGACAGAGAGAGAGAGAGAGAGAGAGAGAGAGAGAGAGAGAGAGAGAGAGAGAGAGAGAGAGAGAGAGAGAGAGAGAGAGAGAGTAATCATATCTCAGGCCAGTACGCGTTAATTCTGCGACGGAAGGCTCTGGGAATCCTTCGTAATGAGTACACAACACATTATGGCTGCAGCAATCACTGGTCTTGCAAAGGTAGTCTATCCGGATGGAGTCATCCTGGATTGTAAGGTGTCTTCCATCCTGGAAGCAGTCTTCCTTAAAGTAGCTATCCTGGAAGAAGTAGTCATGGAAGTAGTCATCATGGGAGAAGTCATCATGAAAGCAGTCATGCTAAATGGGGTCGTCCTGGAGGAAGTTGTCCTGGAAGGATAACATCCTGGAAGGAGTTGTCCTGGAAGGAGTTGTCCTGGAAGGTATTGTCCTTGAAAGATATATCCTGGAAGGAGTCGCCTTGGGAGGAGCTGTCCTGGAAGGGGTCACCAGAGATGAGGAAGTCAACACCTCAGAACAGTCACCAATGTGGAGTACAGGCAACGAGGAAGTTCGTGAATACAACCCGACCTCTTTCTCTCACACAAAACCATAAATGTAAATATGAATGTAAAGCGAACTGTTACATCCCTGAGTGGATTATGATGATGTAACAAAGTCAAAGGCAAGTCAGAAACCTTCACTCACAGATTAAACGAGGCTAGTTTACGACATCGACAGATCCTCCTATAGATGAAGTACATATATAGCTCAGGAAAAGATATCAGTCATCTACTTGAATGTGTATATGCAGCCTGATACACCATGACGTACAGATGATATTGCTGCTCTCACATCTGGCGTGGTTTTAGCTCTGTATGCTAACATGACGGACTTGAGTCGAATGCGATCCGATTCATAAACTGTCCCAGGCTAACTTCCAAACTTGACTCTCATGCCCTACGCCGCAATGCTGGTCCACTTTCCCTCTTCATTAGGTATTACTTTGGTTTTTGCACCCGAGAGCTGGCTGCTTGTGTGCCCCCACCACTAGCTGGACAACGCAATACTCGGCAAGCTGCTGCGTCACATGCTTATTGTGTGGCCATCAGTAACTCAAGGGTGGACAGTTTTGATGCCTGCTTCTTACCCTACAAGTTGAAGCTTAGGAACGCTCTACCTTCTCATGTCTTCCCCAATAACTAATTATGACCTGCTTGGCACATTTCAAAAGTCAGGTCTTTCACTCCCTCGAAAATTCGTAAATACTTTCCCTTATCTTCTCCTTCTCTTTTGTTTCATGATCCTCTCTATGTTGTAATGAAGGCCCGGCCTTGATGTGGACTTCTGCCCATGACTGGAACCTTCAACATAAAAGAAAAAAGTTATATACTCATCATCAGCCAAACAACGCTGCTTTTGTCCAATTATGGTTCAGTCTATGACCTTGTAGGGTTAAACCCTTTAGTACATGTAGAGATCAGGGAAAAGATTACATGAAATAAACTATAAACGCGTACCAGAGTCTATCTATCTATCAATTGGTCTATGTGTTTCATTTTCTCTATATATATATATATATATGCCATATATATATCCTTTCTCTATCATGTGTAATGCACAGAAACCACAGCTCCCTGCTACTGTAAGCAGCGCAGACTCCACCTGATGGAGCTCCTGGAAAACGGGTGATGGAGTGGCTGTAGGACCCTTCCATGAAAGGGTTGCTGACGCAGTTACGAACGACAGATGAATAAATAAATATATACACTAATTAGCTTTGACTTATCTATTTACGCCCTACCTTCTCAAATCTGAGTTAATGAAACTTTAAAAACTACAACCAAAGTTAAATAAAAAGGTCACTTACACTCTTTTAAGCACGAGAAAATGTATATCTCGTACATGATCTAGTCTTTCGTCAAATTGTCATCATTCTGTAAGTGATAATTGATCACGGTAATGCGAGAGTGAAAATCTTCCCTTGTGTTCAGAGAAACAGGGAATGGAATATACAAATCAGTCTCATCAGACAGACACAGGGAACAATATGTTTGCCTCTTGTCAAATGGGCCTTTTTTGTTTTTTTCAAAGGTTTTACGTGAGTGAAATTCTGATATGTTTGTGTGGATGAGAGACGAACTCCAATTAAACTTTTCCGGGTACTCTTCATTAACTGGGGTAAGCCGGGCGTTCTTATAGCGTTCACTATGACTGCGTCGTTTCGCAACCGTTGTTAAAAATAGAGACAAAAAAAAAGGAATTTTTGGTGGAAATCTTTCTTTCAGTCTCCTCCATCAGTAAGAAATGTAAGATTCCGTAAAGACTGCTATGATCTTGTTTTATATATATATATATATATATATATATATATATATATATATATATATATATATATATATATATATATATATATATATATTTTTTTTTTTTTTTTTTTTTTTTATACTTTGTCGCTGTCTCCCGCGTTTGCGAGGTAGCGCAAGGAAACAGACGAAAGAAATGGCCCAACCCCCCCCCATACATATGTACATACACACGTCCACACACGCAAATATACATACCTACACAGCTTTCCATGGTTTACCCCAGACGCTTCACATGCCTTGATTCAATCCACTGACAGCACGTCAACCCCTGTATACCACATCGCTCCAATTCACTCTATTCCTTGCCCTCCTTTCACCCTCCTGCATGTTCAGGCCCCGATCACACAAAATCTTTTTCACTCCATCTTTCCACCTCCAATTTGGTCTCCCTCTTCTCCTCGTTCCCTCCACCTCCGACACATATATCCTCTTGGTCAATCTTTCCTCACTCATTCTCTCCATGTGCCCAAACCATTTCAAAACACCCTCTTCTGCTCTCTCAACCACGCTCTTTTTATTTCCACACATCTCTCTTACCCTTACGTTACTTACTCGATCAAACCACCTCACACCACACATTTTCCTCAAACATCTCATTTCCAGCACATCCATCCTCCTGCGCACATCTCTATCCATAGCCCACGCCTCGCAACCATACAACATTGTTGGTACCACTATTCCTTCAAACATACCCATTTTTGCTTTCCGAGATAATGTTCTCGACTTCCACACATTTTTCAAGGCTCCCAAAATTTTCGCCCCCTCCCCCACCCTATGATCCACTTCCGCTTCCATGGTTCCATCCGCTGACAGATCCACTCCCAGATATCTAAAACACTTCACTTCCTCCAGTTTTTCTCCATTCAAACTCACCTCCCAGTTGACTTGACCCTCACCCCTACTGTACCTAATAACCTTGCTCTTATTCACATTTACTCTTAACTTTCTTCTTCCACACACTTTACCAAACTCAGTCACCAGCTTCTGCAGTTTCTCACATGAATCAGCCACCAGCGCTGTATCATCAGCGAACAACAACTGACTCACTTCCCAAGCTCTCTCATCCCCAACAGACTTCATACTTGCCCCTCTTTCCAGGACTCTTGCATTTACCTCCCTAACAACCCCATCCATAAACAAATTAAACAACCATGGAGACATCACACACCCCTGCCGCAAACCTACATTCACTGAGAACCAATCACTTTCCTCTCTTCCTACACGTACACATGCCTTACATCCTCGATAAAAACTTTTCACTGCTTCTAACAACTTGCCTCCCACACCATATATTCTTAATACCTTCCACAGAGCATCTCTATCAACTCTATCATATGCCTTCTCCAGATCCATATATATATATATATATATATATATATATATATAGGAATAGAGTGAATTGGAGCGATGTGGTATACCGGGGTTGACGTGCTGTCAGTGGATTGAATCAAGGCATGTGAAGCGTCTGGGGTAAACCATGGAAAGCTGTGTAGGTATGTATATTTGCGTGTGTGGACGTATGTATATACATGTGTATGGGGGGGGGGGGGGTTGGGCCATTTCCTTCGTCTGTTTCCTTGCGCTACCTCGCAAACGCGGGAGACAGCGACAAAGTATAATAAAAATAAATATATATATATATATATATATATATATATATATATATATATATATATATATACAGAGGTATAAGCTTGTTGAGTATTCCTGGGAAATTATATGGGAGGGTATTGATTGAGAGGGTCAAGGCATGTACAGAGCACCAGATTGGGGAAGGGCAGTGTGGTTTCAGAAGTGGTAGAGGATGTGTGGATCAGGTGTTTGCTTTGAGGACTGTATGTGAGAAATACTTAGAAAAACAGATGGATTTCTATGTAGCATTAATGCATCTGAAGACGGCATATGACAGAGTTGATAGAGATGCTCTGTGGAAGGTATTAAGAATATATGGTGTGGGAGGCAAGTTGTTAGAAGCAGTGAAAAGTTTTTATCAAGGATGTAAGGCATGTGTACGTGTAGGAAGAGAGGAAAGTGACTGGTTCTCAGTGAATGTCGGTTAGCGGCAGGGGTGCGTGATGTCTCCATGGTTGTTTAATTTGTTTATGGATGGGGTTGTTAGGGAGGTGAATGCAAGAGTTTTGGAGAGAGGGGCAAGTATGCAGTCTGTTGTGGATGAGAGGGCAAGAAAGCTGAGAGTAAATGTGAATAAGAGCAAGGTTATTATGTACAGTAGGGTTGAGGGACAAGTCAATTGGGAGGTAAGTTTGAATGGAGAAAAACTGGAGGAAGTTAATTGTTTTAGATATCTGCGAGTGGATTTGGCAGCGGATGGAACCGTGGAAGCGGATGTGAATCATAGGGTGGGGGAGGGGGCGAAAGTTCTGAGATTGTTGAAAAATGTGTGGAAGTCGAAAACGTTTTATCTTGGAAAGCAAAAATGGGTACGTTTGAAGGAATAGTGATTCCAACAATGTTATATGGTTGCGAGGCGTGGGTTATAGATAGAGTTGTGCGCAGGAGGGTGGATGTGCTGGGAATGAGATGTTTGAGGACAATATGTGGTGTGAGGCGGTTTGATCGAGTAAGTAATGAAAGGGTGAGAGAGATGTTTGGTAATGAAAAGAGTGTGGTTGAGAGAGCAGAAGAGGGTGTTTTGAAATGGTTTGGTCAAATGGAGAGAATGAGTGAGGAAATATTGACAAAGAGGATATAAGTGTCAGAGGTGGAGGGAATGAGGGGAAGTGGGAGACTAAATTGGAGGTGGAAAGATGGTGTGAAATAGACTTCGAGTGATCGGGGCCTGAACACGCAGGAGGGTGAAAGGCGTGCAAGGAATAGAGTGAATTGGAACGATGTGGTATACCGGGGTCGACGTGCTGTCAATGGATTGAACCAGGGTATGTGAAGCGTCTGGGGTAAACCATGGAAAGTTTTGTGGGGCCTGGATGTGGAAAGGGAGCTGTGGTTTCGGTGCATTATACATGACAGCTAGAGACTGAGTGTGAACGAATGTGGCCTTTATTGTCTTTTCCTAGCGCTACCTCGCGCACATGTGGGGGGAGGATGTTTTCATTTCATGTGTGGCGGGGTGGCGACGGGAATGAATAAGGGCAGACAGTATGATTTATGTACATGTGTATATATGTATATGTCTGTGTATGTATATATATGTATACGTTGAGATGTATAGGTATGTATATGTGCGTGTGTGGACGTGTATGTATATGCATGTGTATATGGGTGGGTTGGGCCATTCTTTCGTCTGTTTCCTTGCGCTACCTCGCTAACGCGGGAGACAGCGGAAAAGTATAATAAAATTAATAAATAAATGGCTACACTGACATATCCTATCTCTCTTCTCTCTCTCTCTCTCTCTCTCTCTCTCTCTCTCTCTCTCTCTCTCTCTCTCTCTGAATGATGAAATGATATAATTGTACCCAGAATTTCTAATTTGCGACCCAGCATCTCGTAAAAGATGTGTCTGGGTGTACGCGTTTGGTCAGGAGGCACAAGATGGAATAATATATGACAGGAAGGGATTGAGAATAGTTACATTAGACCGTACAGTCCCTTCATTACAATTGGATATAATCATCTGGGCCGTGTTTACATTATGTCTTTTGGAAGCAGTTTCGATCTCGGAGCGATATGGAAGGATTAATAGGATGTGGGATAATTTGACCATCGAGTAACTGTAAGAAGTGGAAGCTTGTTGATGACTGAGTTGCTAAGAAACCTCTTTTGATCTAAGACTTTCTCGAGAGATGAGGATGACGTTCTTACAACAGAATATAAGTCCTCCTCTTTGATACACATTTTATAGATTACATGCAAATGATGACAGTATGCTACATTTCCCGTTCCTATCTCATGAAATCATAAATATTCGACGCAAGCTTCGTACCACACATAACATGTGTATGACAGGGATATAACACATCCCTCTCTTTCATTTGAGTTCAGTTTTAATCATCCATTTATAATAGAATCAACTGAATACAAAGGTCTGATGTAAACCTATTTCTTTTTTTCTTCTCCTCATGACAGAAGTAGAATCATATGAAGGTTTAATGTTGACCCATCCTCCCTTGCTGACCCATGTAAGTACCAGGTATTGTTGCTGGTGAGGGTGAAAACTGCAGCTCCCACACCTCAGCTCATCTGCTCTCGTCAGAAAACATTCACATCTCTTACCGTCCCGATGAGATTTCCATCTCTGTTCTGTTTCTTTAACTTCTCTCACTACTCCAAGGACAGGCTCTGTCCTTTACTGACAACTGGATGATAAGTGTTGGTTCCTTAGGTCTCTTGTTTCAGCATCCATTAATTCTTTATATTTTTCTGTCTGTCTTTTCATTAACGTCTTAGGTATGTCTCATTGACTATTACTCACCTTCGCTAAAGATATTTAGCCAATACCTTTCTTCGTTGCATTTATTGTGAGGACTCCATCCTCGTCAGCTGTGCCATCTACATCGCCAAGGTTCATCTACGTTGCTGGAAACGTAATCTACGTTGCTGGAAACGTAACCTCATCTTCCCTCCAGATTGTCTGTTTGGCTTCTGTTACCAAATTGCTCTCCGATTCTGGTTAAGCTTTCCATGAGGTCTTGGCGTGATTCTAGAGTTTCCTTCAGATTGTGTGATTCATTCTTCAGCTGTGGGTTATCTTTCTCTTCCCTCCTCGTTTCCAAGAGTATTAGTGTCCCTCGTTCTTAAAGTTTAGTTTCTCTGTAAGTTAATGTAAGTTTGGCCCTCAATGAAAATTTGATTAAATTTTCTATCTTTTTTCGTTGAGTGTGGAACATCATTAAAACCAGAAGCTCAGTTCTTAGATGTCGAATGACCAATTCTTGGATGACTAGCTCCTGGATGACCAGATCCTGAACGACCAGCTCTTGGATGACCACCAGCTCTTGGATGACCAGCTCTTGGATAACCAGCTCTTGGATGACCACCAGCTCTTGGATAACCAGCTCTTGGATGACCAACTCTTGTACGACCAGCTCCTGCATCACCAACGTGTACAGTCATTTCACATCACTTTCAAAAAAAAATCTTTGCTCTCGATCTTTTTCTCCATCTGAAACTTGCGATTTCATATCTAATTCCAGATTAACCTCATCAGAGAGTCGTGTTACACACGGAACATAACCTTGTGTTTATAGCAACTGTCATCATGAATTCCTGACGGCATCCCGGCAACTCTGGTGTAGTTTATGTATAGCCAAAGGCAGTACAAGAATTAGGTAGCTTGAGAACATTAGCGTCAAGTACTTCACAGCCAACTTTCCAATGTTCTACACACGTCAAGAGAGACTCAATAGATCGCTAACTTGCTACACCGCTTCGTCTGATGTTAAAGCCGACTAGGCTATTGTACAGAGAGAAATATACCCTGAACGCTAGACTGAACTGAATTAATATAAACACTTCTTCTGATGTGAAGATAACTAGGCTATTGTACCGAGAGAAATATACCCTGAACGCTAGACTGAACTGAATTAATATAAACACTTCCTCTGATGTTAAGATAACTAGGCTATTGTAGCAAAAGAAACATACCCTGAACGCTAGACTGAACTAAATTAATATAACCGCTTCTTCTGATGTTAAGATAACTAGGCTATTGTAGCAAGAGAAACATACCCTGAGCGCTAGACAGAAATGAATAAACGTACAAATCATGAAGGTGAAGCTCCATCATTACATTGGCCTGGTTAAGGCGGGAGAGTGAAACATGATCTTAATCTTGAGATCATCACAGGGGTATGTAGGACCATCTACTACCCCGGTTCGGAAACCATGTCGCTGAAGGTTCTGGTTCCAATGGTATGCTTAAACTCCACCAGCACAGACTGGAACTAAGGAACCTTTCCAGATTCTGTTCTCATGAGCACCAAGATCCTCTGCGTCATCCACCGATTCTTAAGCGTTGTGTCAGTGACCTTGAAGTAGCAGTCAAAGGAAGTCGTGCGAAAGTAATGATATAATGACTCTTTCAACACGCCACTATTATCTGATAGAATAACCCCTTCAACACGCCACTATTATCTAATAGAATAACCCCTTCAACACGTCGCTACTATCCGACAGAATAACACCTACACACGCCACTATTATCTGATAGAAAAACCCCTTCAGCACGCCACTATCATCGAATAGAATAACCCCTTCAACACGCCACTATTATCTGATAGAATAACCTCTTCAACACACCACTATTATCTGATAGAATAACCCCTTCAACACACCACTATTATCTGATAGAATAACCCCTTCAACACACCACTATTATCTGATAGAATAACCCCTTCAACACGCCACTGTTATCTGATAGAATAACCCCTTCAACACACCACTATTATCTGATAGAATAACCCCTTCAACACGCCAGTATTATCTGCTCTCACTCTGGCTTGTTTCCAGAGCCACTGGTGAGGTTTTGCTGTGCGAAATTTTAGAATCATTTCACCATAAAGTCGGTAACTGAGCCTGGGCAGACGACGTTGATATAATTTCATGAGTGTTGCTGATTCGATTAAACAGAACGGGAAAAATTTAAGGTAAGGGCGCCCTCCCTCTTTCTAACACCATTAGACCTTATTATGAATTACATTCTAGTGCGTGGGAGAAATGTAATCCTGGTGCTTGTGAAAGTATAAGCTAGAAAATTCATTTTATTCCAACACATATTAGGAGATTAGGATATGACATATGAAGTCCATTTGTGCTTTCCTAATGAAACAATTATTCTGTGTCGTCATTTTGTGTCTCCTTAGTTTCTCCGTAGTTTTAAGTTACCTGGAGCTGACGTGGGGCCAAGTGGGCTGTAATCTGAGGCACTCCTTTCTTATACAGAGAGGTGACACCCGCCACCCTCCGATGTTTCGATGCTTCACTTTCCTTTGGTAACTTCTTCGATATTTTGGTAATGGAGAATATCAGTTGCCCGTCTGACCTGCTTCAAAAACCCAGGCGCAAGGTTGTCAGGGCCATTCGACCTGTTGTGAGTTTTGAGTGGTCAAATTGTGACCTACTTTCTCAATCTTTTCTTCCGTTACGTTCTATTTCTCGTCATCAGGTCCTCAATACATCATTGTTTTCCTGTTGAGGTATGCTTGATTTGTCATCGATTATGCCAAAGAGCACACAAGCAGCGAATGTCCATAAGACGCAGGTAAAACCACAAGGGCACGGGAAACGCAGAGCGTCAAGCGCTTTCGTATAATTACAGTCTTACGGTGACTTACAATGAATTACGGTGGCTCATGCTTGACAAATGTAATTTTACGGAAGCGCTTCATTCTTCGTATTTTCCATTTTCTTGTGGTTTCACCAGCATCTTGACGGATGTATCTAATATAGATGCCATTCCCTCTGTCGTCATTTTTACCAAATTCGGTTATTGGTGATCCTACTGTATCTATTATGACTTTCCTTTGTTTCCCAAATCTGAAGAATTTCTTTTGATGTTTCTGAACGTTCCCGGTTATTCTTTGTTCTTGCTTGCGTTTCCTCTACCTTATACCATTCGTTAGTTCTTGACGATTTTCATAGCTTTCCATCAAAGGTAGCTTGAATTTCTTATACTTTGTCTAGTGGCAGATTAATTCCTCCATTTCCCTGGTCATTCAAGCCAGTTTTGAGTTTACACTGCTTTTTCATTCTTTTTGCAAGGCTTTTAACTTTCATTAAAAAGTCTGCTTGAAGATATACTCCACATCTCGTCGACTGTATCAGTATCAAGGAGTTAGGATCCAGTTGGTATTGCAAATTCCATGTCTTGTTTTCTCAAAGTTAGCTCGCCTTGCGATATGGGATCAAGCGTTTGTTGAAATTCATTTCATACCTCACATTCATCTCTAGTCTAATGATATTACAGCTGCTATTTCCCACAGCCTCGCCGAACTCAAAGGAGTTCAACAGGTTCTCTGTCGCTGTTGAAGGCAGGATTTGAGGATATTACGGCCTTCAGTGGGTTTATCAATTAACCAGAAATGAAGTGTGTACAATCGAGTTGATCATTCTATTTCCCATTGTTGATCATGTCTTAATGAACTGTAGTTTATAGATAGGTTGTTCAAGTCATCTATTGTGATTTCTTTCTTCCTCTTGTCTTCGATGGATTTGAGCATTTTGTCACATTCATCCTTTCGCTTAACAGGTCTGTATATGACGCCAAAACGCATTTTAAGTTTGATCTTTGACGGCAACGTCAATGTAGTGAAAATGGCGACTAAATGGCTCATCCTTACCTTCACCGGAGCTGTTTTCAACATACGTAGATTGCAACACCACCTCCAGCCTTGCACAAACCGATCTTATGTTTACGAGAGAGAGAGAGAGAGAGAGAGAGAGAGAGAGAGAGAGAGAGAGAGAGAGAGAGAGAGAGAGAGAGAGAGAGAGAGAGAGAGAGATGGCACGCTGACATACATAGTAGGCGAGAAAGCCTTTTCGCGAGATTGAAAGCGAAAGTCAAAAGGGATGTAATGCTTAGGGCACTTGGGTTACGATGGTGGAGTGAATGTCTGTTTTCCAAGCCAGCACAGGAGCACTGGTGCGTCTGTCATGCACGTACTGACTCGTTCCTGTATTGTCAAGATGTATTGCACACATGAATTGGATTTAGATTCCATCATAACCCTCCTATAAAATGCAAATCCAGTTTGTCACTTACGCAGTGATGCTATTATATCTGCTCCAACCTGACACACACGTAGATGTCACAGACACTGGTTCCCTATAGTTGAGGACGGACCTGATGAGGACCTGGGGAAGTGAAGAGAACATATAAGTATATATATAAGTTTAACTTTTGAAATACCTATACAAATAGATAGAAAGGCGTCATAGGTAACTGTGTAAGAGTTTAATCAGTGGTTCAGAACATCTAGATCATACCCACTGGTCGATTCAAGACTCTGTTTATAAGTGTTGATAACAAGTGGAATAAGTATATGGAAAATGACAAATGATCATTACAGATGTGTGACACCCTGTGTGTGTGTGTGTGTGTGTGTGTGTGTGTGTGTGGACCAACACTGGCGATGAGTCGGTGAAAATCTGAGAATATCCACTTGTGTCAAGTGCTCTTGTCTGATCACCGAACCTCTGCAATGAGCAGCTCTCAATGAGACTTGACCAACTTCCCTGAATAGAATGGGTTCATCGGGTCTTCTACCATGTGGTAAACACCCCTTGTGTTCCCCTTGGTAACTACCTTGCATCGTTGCATGATCCATATCTGTCATCTTTATGGAATGATTGATCCTCTGGATCCCTTCAGATGGTGTAAAGCAGCCAGTGAGGTCGTGAAAGGAAAGAGGCATATGAATCCTGGATTAATGCTATAGTGATGCCATGAGTGTCTCCTAGGATTGCGTTAATCGTCAGCGTCACCCTGTAGTCTGCAGCACACACACACACACCCACACCTCCAACCTGAGAGGAGGACCTTTTGACATATTGATGTCAGAGAGAATCCTTCCATCGCCCTTCGTCCCTCCAGTGTCCTAAATTCAAGCGAAATCCGTCAAGAGATGTCATACGCTGTGCACGAGCCCCACACATGCTGAATTCCCAAGCTCCAGCATATCTGTCCACACAACGTTGTCAGACATCGTCGACGCATTTACATTTACATTTACATTTATTTACAGTGGGATTATACCCGGCGAGATGCAATGATGACCTGTATTCTAAGGTAAGTTTTGATATAGATCGAACATTGAACTGCCAAATACAGCCTCCCATCATGGGCTAATTGTCATGAAAACATCCTTTGCCGGAGTTAGTTAAAACCATTTGTGTATTCCTGGCTGATCCTAATGAACTGATTACGTGTAAACAAACACATGTTATCTTGTCTTCAAAATAAAGTTATCATATGGAAAGCTATAACTCATAACTGTCTTATGATTCATTAAAGGTTTTGATGCCCTAACTGAACAAGAGACTTTGGTTCTCTTTACTACACTGATCTCTAATTCAATAAAGAGAAATCTGTTTCATCAGAACTTTACAATGATAAATTTGTTTACTTGATCAATTTATCTGTACATGCTATGTTATCAATATTTGAAATCTCTATATTCTAACATCATTTATCTTTTGGTTAACTTTATTACACTGGACTGTTGACTGTCTCTTAAAATTCCCTAAACGATTTGTTACTAAAATGTTCTGAAATCGTTTCAACGTGAGAAGAATTTTGTTACATGATTACTAGATATGAAACGTTTATGCCTTCCTTTGTTCGACCGTTTATTTCGAACGTTTTATTTCGAACGTTTTCTTGTGAATGGAAAGTCTCTTTAACACTAAACTGTTTCAGGTATATCAATGACTATCTGTACTCGGACGAACTACGAGACATAAGAATCTCTAGCAAACACACACTACCGTGAGAGTGAACCTGACCCACACTCTTCCCTGCCAGGTCTCACACACCGAGCAGGTCGGGACGACACCTTCGGCTGAACATGGATCTATCTCGAACCGTAAAACTCCGACAGCGTACTGTCTGCAGGCTCGGAGGCTGAGAAGATCATCACGACCTGTAGTCTCAGAGGCCCTGATGTTGGTGACGACCTGTGGTCTCAGAGTCTCTGATGTTGGTGACGACCTGTGGTCTGAGAGACTCTGATGTTGGTGACGACCTGTGGTCTGAGAGACTCTGATGTTGGTGGCGACCTGTGGTCTCAGAGGCTGTGATGTTGGTGACGACCTGTGGTCTGAGAGAGACTCTGATGTTGGTGACGACCTGCGCATGAATGTCCCATAATAAGAGTCTTAAGAACTATCAAATCCGTGAAGTTTTGCGGTAAAGAATTTATTCATATTTCTATTTTACACCACATCAGTTCCCAACCTACGTCCACCCGCCTACTGACCTTTGACAGCGACAGTGTTGTTGCAGGGATGGAGCACTGCTCCTGCACTTGAGGGGAAGAGGAGGGGAGAGGGTTTTCCTCCCCCAAGACACGGAGCATTGCTCATGCATGTGAGGGGACAGCAGGGGAGAGGGTTCTTCCCCCAAGACCCGAAGCACTCTTCCTGCATGTGAGGGAACAGCAGTGTGTTCCTCCCGGTC
This sequence comes from Panulirus ornatus, assembly GCF_036320965.1. Classification (NCBI taxonomy): domain Eukaryota; kingdom Metazoa; phylum Arthropoda; class Malacostraca; order Decapoda; family Palinuridae; genus Panulirus; species Panulirus ornatus. Next base: position 20,957,096 of record NC_092245.1, read on the forward strand.
TTCCCTAACTTCGTCTAGCCAGAGGTAAAGTCTACGCCTCAGTAATGCCCCAGCCTTCACGCACACCATCAGGATCTTTTATTCCTGTGGCACCCAGCCACCCTCATCTTTCCCTACTGTGCTGCTTCACGCGTCGTCAGTCGTCCATTATATTTCACGTCATGAAAGCAGATTTGTCTGGATTTCGACAGTGTGTTCGTTTTCATTTCAACATGCCTTCCACACACACTGGTCGAGCGGCGTTCCCCCAGACACAGTGATCCTTCCTGTTTTAATTTTCCAGTCTTTTACAATGAAACTCCCTCCTCTCTGCGTGCTCCCCGTATCCTACGTTGAATCAAACCTTTCGCTTTAAGCTCTCTCCCTCTTATTGTAAACATGCTTACCTGCACACACACACACACACACACACACCCACCCACACACACACACACACACACACACACACACATGATACATATATGTCAAAGGTTAAGAGACAGAGGCAACACGAATGGAAAATAATCCCTCACCTCACAACACACAAACAGTAATTACAAACACCAGTCATACACACACACACACACACACACACACACACACACACACACACACACATTCGGCATTTTACTTATACATCCATCATGCATGGATATACACGCACACATGCACAAGCGTGTGGCATTTTGTGTTACAAACACTACTGTCAGCACACATTCTTGCCCACAAGCATATTATAAACATCATCTGTCTTAATCACACTTTAACCTGCCTCCTGTGGCTGTCGTCCACGCCATATCAACCCACTCACCACAAAACACCAACCCACCACAAACATCATCTACCACACAACCATTCACCCCCACCACAAACATCATCCATTTCCGACGCCCCCGCTCCACAACACCACCCCTCGTAAAGTTCAGGTGGTCGGCTGGGGGGGTATAGAGAATCTCATATATACTATAGCCACAACGTGAAATTATCTTCAGGCTCTGTGCCCAGCATGACAATAATTCTCCCGTCATAACCCTGTCATAACACAAGGCAGGAGGCTGCCTGTAAGTCGTATATCAAACGTCTTTTCTTTTCCACTGGATATAACACGCATCCGCTTGGTGAAAACGTGTTGGCTATGAGATTATCAAAGTGGTTATAGACTTACACATAATTCAAAAGGATTTTATTATATGTCATTTAATGATCCTGATATTTTCTTCTAAGAGAATTGGTTTTTTTTTTTTTTTGAATTACAAAGTAAATTTGCAGTCTCATATACTGTACATGTCATATATTCGTATACCTTCCAATCTTAGTAAACTAAATTCCCTTCAATATCGTGACTATTTTTCTTGGGTGTTTTTCTAGTGAAGAATTTATTCGGCTGGAGAACTAAAAAGATATGATTCTTACAAGTTTTTTAAAGATATATTTTTTTAATTCTTTCCAAAAGTTATTAGTGTATAGAAAAAAGAGTACGTTTGTTTTTGATAGAAAACCTGTATGACCCTTACTCTCTACAGTAGTCATAAAATAGTCAGCATCTGATCACATCTCCATCCTGTCTCGTCCCTGTCTCTGGTGCCATTTTCCTCTTTTTTATGATTATTTCGTATTGATCCAAGACCCCAGTCCATCTCCGTCACCATAACTCTATATCCTTCCCATATTTCCTCGTGATATGTCCTTCATCACCTCTGCATTTCTTCCTTTAACTTCACTCACTTTCCTGACCGAGTTCTCATCGCTTTTTTCTTTATCATTCCTATTCGTTTTTTTTTTTTTTCTTAAACCCCTAAACTTGCCTTCCCTGCGACCAGCTTTGAGTGTTGTATTCAGAGGCGTTCGACTTCTTGATGGTCCTTGAGCCAGACACCGTGCCATACACGGGGCACAACACACCACGCCGCCATAAGTCTCTGAGCCACACATACATATCTGAGCGTTGCAGCTGTGTATCACAGTACCTCATCTGGGGTAGGAGGGAGAGAGAGCTTTGCCTTTGGGGTGATTTTTTTGCCTCACTCGTCGGGGGTCATGCGCGCGTCTCCGCACTGCAAGCAACGCACACGACGACCCCCTCCAATAGCAGCTGATGTCCTCCACTTTATGCTGACGTAAATCTCCGGCCGTGAGTATTTATGGGTCATTACCACGCAATAGGTTGCTCGTTTGGTGTGCTCATGTGATCCGATCCACTCCCCCCTGCTGGGGAAGAAGAAGTTATGGTAACGTCGCTCCTGCAGGCGTGCAGTTCTGGCAGCCGGGTACGTGTGAGCAACAGAGACGACGTGAGGCGCCAGAGAGAGAGAGAGAGAGAGAGAGAGAGAGAGAGAGAGAGAGAGAGAGAGAGAGAGAGAGAGAGAGAGAGAGAGAGACAGGACGTTCCACCATCGTCTACTTCTGTAAACAGACAACGGTAGATGATAAATGAAATGTCATACAGTGCCTCAAGGGCCCCCCACTCTGTATATAGTGCCACCACCAGTGAGGTACGTGCGTTGGATTAACCATATAAGCAGAACGAGAATATGCAACCTCCCACAATGGTTACTAAGCTTGGATTATCCTGATCACCGGAGTGAAATCTCTCCCAGCAAACTTCAAGAGAAGTCCTTGCCTCGCGTGAGTCCTCTATCGTTTGAAGGGAACCTCCGCCACAAGTTATGGCTCGAGTTAAACCATTGAATTTTCCTCAAGGTAGGACCCCCGTCATTACCCTATCAATCCAGTCGAGTGAATCATAGTTTCAATGGAAGCCAAAGTAACGTATGAACTGAGATTAGATTGTCTTTTGTTCGGCAAAATATGATAACGTTTTAGTCAAGGGGTATCATAAGGTGTCGCAGATCCTGCTGTAGAGGTTTTATGATCCGGAATATGTATTACCAGCTTATTCACACAGGGATCAACTGCACTGAGAAGTAATTACTTATACACCCAAAGAGACGTAGAGCATCTGTCGCAATACCGTGAAAGGAAGTGACCTATTTTGAACGTATTTAATCACATCCTTACATCTAACGTAACAAACGCAGTCACCAAACGTAATCATCTAACCTAACCTAATCACCCAACGTAATGAGATCGAGTGACCATACCTCCTTGTACCACACTGCATAGAGCCTTTGATGAAACTACCGTTGACAAAGTATTTATAACGAAGCTTCAAAAGCTCTTACCCGCAATCATAGTCCGCCTGGGAAATCTTGTTTAGAGAGCAACTTGGCGTGAAGGACCTGAGTGCCTTGCGAACCCACGCTCCCGCCACCAAGCCACACAACCCATAGGGTTCACACTCTTAGTGTGGACAGTCTCGATGCCTTGCGCAGGCGTAAACTCACCACAAAATCCTTCCAGCCAAAAAAAAATCACAATTTCCACTCTAGTGACGTATTGCTCCATCAACATTCCTTCCAAACTCGTAATTCACTTCTCGATATGGCCAAATAAATCAAGCACCTCAGCCTTGATAGAAATTCGCTTCAATCGATCGGTTTCAGACATCAAGTGCGCGCGCTTGCGCTTGGAAATGTCCTCAGCAATGAGACCTCAGCCAGGCTTTGTCCCTCTGTTAGCAGCTGGACGACTAGGCCTCAGCAGCAACTCCTCCTATTTTCAGAACATGAACGAGGCCTTAGCAACGTCTTCTCCCACCTGCAGCACAGTCATGGGTCGTCGGCACGGGTCCCTCCTACAGCAGCACCACGAGACCAACTTAAAAACCGCCTTTTCTGCAGCAGCTCCACGAGACTCCTGCTCCACTTCTTCTATCTTTGTATTTCATGTTTTTCTTTCAAATTTCGTAAAATCTATTGCCCTAGATATAACAAAAATACATAAATCAATGTTTACAAAATCAAAATACATACATCACGATCTGTTTACCAGCAGTGGCAGCTCTATCATGAGCTACACTTCCCAGGATCTGGAATCCTCTCTCTCAGTTCTCATACTCCAAAAGAAATTAAACAAATAACACCAGCAGACCAGCGAGTCAGAGTGAGTGGTCAGACAAGGTACAAAATAATACTTTTCTTCAGATCTATAAATCCAGCCAGACGCCTCACACTTATTTAGCTTAGAAAAGATTAAGGTCAAGAGGCTCATTTACTACAGGTGCCCAACACCATCTAAGGCATCCAAGACCTTACAACTTACCTCAGGCTAGACTTGTCTGATATCTCTTTCAGTAATAGATATGAACTCGTGGGTAGAAGAGGTTCTACTTGAAATGAGGCAAAGTACTTTATCTGCAATACGACTGTCAACCTATGGAAGGATCTGTTAACCAGAGAAGCTCAAAAGCAGCTCCATACATACCTTTCTGAACAGATCTGGGAAAAAAAAAAATGCCTCACTTCACGTCCACGGCTGACCCACAGAAATAGATTGAGAAATCACCTAACCTAGTGACGCTCCTCCTAGTAACACTGTTAACGAGAGTTTCATACTACTGAATATGAGATTCCTGGTATGCAGTAAGTATGAAGAACACATTTGGTCATGTAAACTAGAAAATGATAAAAAGAATACACTGACAGGTAAACTCTTCACTAAAACTAGTGTAAGTATCTCTTTGTAGGAAGAGATTTCCCCGTCTGGTGTTCATCCATTCTTCGCCGCTTGCACGAGCTGGTCAGAAAGCTCAGATGTCATTAGCTATGTGGATCTGCACCGTTCGGCTGGTCAGGGGTTCCTAGACAGCAACGACGGTGCATTCACCGTGTCGTTATAGCAATGCCTACCGAGTGTCCTTTTTCACTCCACAGCGACATAGAATTCTTACTCGTGTGACAGACTTTTCTGTGCAACGTCTGTGGATTATGGGTCTGTTTTCATCTGTGCTTCACCAGGATGGCCAGGATCGTTAGCAAAGACTTCCTCCACTGCTTGTAAACGGAGGCAGAAATGATGTTGTGGTGATGATACGAGGGTCACACCTAACGTATGAGCATGACGGTACAGTCATTATCTGGGACGATAAGACCCTTGAGCATGACGGTAAGGCCCTTGAGCGCAAGGCTAAAACCCTTGAGCACGACGGTATAGCCTGGGTACAACGGTACAACCTGTGAACACGACGGTAAGGCCCTTGAGCACGACGGTATAACCTTTGAAACACGACGGTAAGGCCCTTGAGCACGACGGTATAACCTTTGAACACGACGGTAAGGCCCTTGAACACGACAGTATAACCTTTGAACACGACGGTAAGGCCCTTGAGCACGACGGTATAACCTTTGAACACGACGGTAAGGCCCTTGAACACGACAGTATAACCTTTAAAACACGACGGTAAGACCCTTGAACACGTCTATTTCAAGGATCTTTATCGTTCTATTACTAAGGCCTGTTTGCAATTAACAGAGTCATAATAAGCAAGTGTTTTCATTTCCTTAAGTGCAAGGATCACTTCAGGGGGGAGGGTGGCTAGGCTCGAATATCTCTCTGGGACACGAGTTTAAAGTGGAATATTTCAGCACAGCCCCACAGGCCAAGCCTTCCCTGGCAGACACAGTGTGTCCGCCGTAACCCTAGTCTTACCACAGTAAGTTCCACGGTGAAAGTGAGTGTGTGTGTGTGTGTGTGTGTGTGGGGGGGTGTGTGTGGGTGTGTGTGTGTGTGTGTGTGTGGGTGTGTGTGTGTGGGTGTGTGTGTGTGTGTGTGTGTGTGTGTGTGTGTGTGGGTGTGTGTGTGTGGGTGTGTGAGGCTTTTTACTCAAAAATCTAACTTTACAACCGAGGGTGACAAGCGACCTGGTTGCGTTACATTCTCTGTACACCGACCGTCTCTCAGAGTAAAGGACGAGTGTGGCCAGTTATGATTCTCTTCTGTTACAGCAGAGGACATGACGTGGGTAGATATATATATATATATATATACATCCAAGTCATGGCTCTGCCCAGTGAAAAGTTGAAATGATAAGCATGATATCAAGAGAGAAAGATGATGTACATATATATATATATATATATATATATATATATATATATATATATATATATATATATATATATATATATATATGTATATATGTATATATATATATATATATATATATATATATATATATATATATATATATATATATATATATATATATATATATATACATATATATATATATATATATATATATATATATATATATATATATATATATATATATTCATATATATATATATCTTCTTATTCTTTCTTTCACTCTATTCGCCATTTCCCGCATTAGCGAGGTAGCGTTAAGAACACAGGACTGGGCCTTTGAGGGAATACCCTCACTTGGCCCAATTCTCTGTTCCTTCTTTTGGAAAATTAAAAAAAACCGAGAGGGGAGGATTTCCAGCCCCCAGCTCCCTCCCCTTTTAGTCGCCTTCTACGACACTCAGGGAATACGTGGGAAGTATTCTTTCTCCCCTATCCCCAGGGAATATATATATATGGATAGAGTTGTGCGCAGGAGGATGGATGTGCTGGAAATGAGATGTTTGAGGACAATGTGTGGTGTGAGGTGGTTTGATCGAGTAAGTAACGTAAGGGTAAGAGAGATGTGTGGAAATAAAAAGAGCGTGGTTGAGAGAGCAGAAGAGGGTGTTTTGAAATGGTTTGGGCACATGGAGAGAATGAGTGAGGAAAGATTGACCAAGAGGATATATGTGTCGGAGGTGGAGGGAACGAGGAGAAGAGGGAGACCAAATTGGAGGTGGAAAGATGGAGTGAAAAAGATTTTGTGTGATCGGGGCCTGAACATGCATGAGGGTGAAAGGAGGGCAAGGAATAGAGTGAATTGGAGCGATGTGGTATACCGGGGTTGACGTGCTGTCAGTGGATTGAATCAAGGCATGTGAAGCGTCTGGGGTAAACCATGGAAAGCTGTGTAGGTATGCATATTTGCGTGTGTGGACGTATGTATATACATGTGTATGGGGGTGGGTTGGGCCATTTCTTTCGTCTGTTTCCTTGCGCTACCTCGCAAACGCGGGAGACAGCGACAAAGCAAAAAAAAAAAAAATATATATATATATATATATATATATATATATATATATATATATATATATATACATGTTTGTGTGTGTGTATGTGTTTGTGTGTGCGTCTATGTGTCAGTGTTTTTGTCACCGTGATGAACCCCTCAGGTCCGACCCTGAGGGTGGAGAGGTTGCAAAAGAAAGGAGAGAAGAGGAGTAGACTGTTCCGCTGCACGTAGGAGGAGGAGGAGGAGGAGGAGGAGGAGGAGGAGGAGGAGGAGGAGGAGGAGAGGAGGAGGAGGAGGAGAAGGAGGAGGAGGAGAGGAGGAGGAGGAGGCGTCATGACAGCCAGTTATGAAGGTCTTCTCGAGTGCTACCCATTAAGCTAACCCAAGTCATTTCACCCACTGAGAAAATGTCTATTGAAATTTCATTGCAATTACAAAATTACATTAGAATTACAAATAGACTCGGAACGCAAGGACCTCGGATGATGAATATGAGTAAGGGAGTCACAAGAACTTAGTATGGAATTCATTTTTTTCATATCTTTGTCTCTTGGTTGGTTAGCCATCTGGATCGTAAGGGCAACTACTGCCAGCAGCGTTAACATACAGCCCTCCAAGATAACTCTAAGACCATACGTAGTGTCCCTACACACACACACACACACACACACACACACACACACTTGGTCCTTGGCCTGATGTCAACAGGACTCGTTGTTCTGAGGTCCTCTGTGGACACAAGGCTAGGTAGAAGAGGGGATTCGAGTAGAAGGTGATAATACAGTTGGAACTGTTTCATCTGGCTCTGGCGACCCTATGATGGGGTGATTTGAGCTAAACTTTCTCCCAGACTTTTACGTTATATTACAACGTTTAAAGGCATGGGAGCATCTTTCTTCTGGGCGAGATCTACAGTTTAGTAGTATGAGGTACCAGGGCTTTTGACTAGTTTTCGCCTCCCACAGGCACACTGGTGCTGTCCTGTGTTTATGGCCGACGTGTGGGGTAGGATAAATTGGTTGTGACTGGCTATTTTGTTATGACTATCGACAGGAATTTACTTAAATCGTGTCTAATCATAGAAGAAAAATGTGTTTTTCTTATGTTGTCTTAGAGTATTATGGTCACAACTATGAACTTGGGTTAGATATATACGGGGAAATCCGTTTTGTAAAATGTTTACATCCTCTTACAATTGTCCAGAGAGAGAGAGAGATAGAGAGAGAGAGAGAGAGAGAGAGAGAGAGAGAGAGAGAGAGAGAGAGAGAGAGAGAGAGAGAGCTGACGCCGGCCAGATCTTCGCCTGTCCTTCAAAATGGTCAATGTCGCTCCCGCTGATCCTAAGTGTACCTTGTGATCCTCTTTATCTGGTCGAAGTTTGTGAACCGGATTCCCCCAATGTAATTGGACAGGTCCTTTTGTGGCAGATGGACCATTAGGATCCGATCCCGCGTCATAATGGCCCAGTTTACAATCACAAACTGTCGACTTTGGATCGGAGCTGCCGTCATTAGAGTGTGTCGCATGACTAATGAGGATTCCGTCGTACAGACCACGACAACTGTGTTGAAATGTGAGGGAAAGATTTGTGGCTGTGGTGTGGCTGGCTTAGTGGCTCTGGTGTGGCTGGCTTAGTGGCTTTTAGTGTGGCTGGCTAAGTGGCTTTAGTGTGGCTGGCTTAGTGACTCTGGTTTGGCTGGCTTAGTGGCTCTGGTTTGGCTGGCTTAGTGGTTCTGATGTGGCTGGCTTAGTGGCTTTAGTGTGGCTGGCTTAGTGGCTCTGGTGTGGCTGGCTTTGTGGCTCTGGTGTGGCTGGCTTAGTGGCTCTGGTGTTAATGGCTTAGTAGCTCTAGTGTTAATGGCTTAGTTGCTCTGGTGTTAATGGCTTACTGGCTCTGGTGATAATGGCTTAATGGCTCTAGTATGACTGGTTTAGTGACTCTGGTGGGGATAAGTTAGCTTACATCCCCTGGGTTAATGATGCCAATACTTCTATGTTACTAGCCAGGGTACGGTGCATCTGGGTCTTCCAAATACTCACATCCCCGCCCAATGGAAAATGATGCGCAGGCGCAAGGAGATCGATACATCTTGTTGATACTAATACGGTAAGAAAGGCGAATGGTCTACTGGTCTACATGGGGCTGTGGCATCACTCCAACACCGACACAAGACATCTTGTGGCAGCACCACAACCTCACGAAGTTACCAGAGTACTTCACCTTCATCATACTCATGTGGGTTTGAAATGATATCTCTTGATCCACCTTTATATACTTATATATTCTCACAAACGAATCATCCGCTCAAGTCCAAACTATCAAAGAACATCAAACCAGCATCAACCCCTTTGTGTAGGACGAAATGACCCTGTGTCATAATGACCCTTTCTCATAATGACCCTTTGTCATAATGACCCTTTGTTATAATGACCCTTTGTCAGCCTTTTGGCTGAACCCTAACCCTTAGGTCAGAGGTCAAGGCCATTATACCCAAGGGTCGTGCCGTGGTAATCAACAGAAAAAGTAGTTCCCATGGGGAGTGTCTGGTAATTATGAGAGGAGAATGATGAGACAAGGATCTTACTACGGCGTCGTCTTAAGAAAGTCCACAAAAAATCCTTTAAGTGTAACAGATTATGTTGAGAGAAATGGAGTTGCAGGACGTGAAAACGTGCATGAATACATATATATAAATATATATTTTTTCTTTTTTCTTTTTTTTGCTTTGTCGCTGTCTCCCGCGTTTGCGAGGTAGGGCAAGGAAACAGACGAAAGAAATGGCCCAACCCACCCCCATACACATGTATATACATACGTCCACACACGCAAATATACATACCTACACAGCTTTCCATGGTTTACCCCAGACGCTTCACATGCCCTGATTCAATCCACTGACAGCACGTCAACCCCGGTATACCACATCGATCCAATTCACTCTATTCCTTGCCCTCCTTTCACCCTCCTGCATGTTCAGGCCCCGATCACACAAAATCTTTTTCACTCCATCTTTCCACCTCCAATTTGGTCTCCCACTTCTCCTCGTTCCCTCCACCTCCGACACATATATCCTCTTGGTCAATCTTTCCTCACTCATTCTCTCCATGTGCCCAAACCATTTCAAAACACCCTCTTCTGCGCTCTCAACCACGCTCTTTTTATTTCCACACATCTCTCTTACCCTTACGTTACTCGATCAAACCACCTCACACCACACATTGTCCTCAAACATCTCATTTCCAGCACATCCATCCTCCTGCGCACAACTCTATCCATAGCCCACGCCTCGCAACCATACAACATTGTTGGAACCACTATTCCTTCAAACATACCCATTTTTGCTTTCCGAGATAATGTTCTCGACTTCCACACACTCTTCAAGGCTCCCAGAATTTTCGCCCCCTCCCCCACCCTATGATCCACTTCCGCTTCCATGGTTCCATCCGCTGACAGATCCACTCCCAGATATCTAAAACACTTTACTTCCTCCAGTTTTTCTCCATTCAAACTTACCTCCCAATTGACTTGACCCTCAACCCTACTGTACCTAATTACCTTGCTCTTATTCACATTTACTCTTAACTTTCTTCTTTCACACACTTTACCAAACTCAGTCACCAGCTTCTGCAGTTTCTCACATGAATCAGCCACCAGCGCTGTATCATCAGCGAACAACAACTGACTCACTTCCCAAGCTCTCTCATCCACAACAGACTTCATACTTGCCCCTCTTTCCAAAACTCTTGCATTCACCTCCCTAACAACCCCATCCATAAACAAATTAAACAACCATGGAGACATCACACACCCCTGCCGCAAACCTACATTCACTGAGAACCAATCACTTTCCTCTCTTCCTACACGTACACATGCCTTACATCCTCGATAAAAACTTTTCACTGCTTCTAACAACTTGCCTCCCACACCATATATTCTTAATACCTTCCACAGAGCATCTCTATCAACTCTATCATATGCCTTCTCAGATCCATAAATGCTACATACAAATCCATTTGCTTTTCTAAGTATTTCTCACATACATTCTTCAAAGCAAACACCTGATCCACACATCCTCTACCACTTCTGAAACCACACTGCTCTTCCCCAATCTGATGCTCTGTACATGCCTTCACCCTCTCAATCAATACCCTCCCATATAATTTACCAGGAATACTCAACAAACTTATACCTCTGTAATTTGAGCACTCACTCTTATCCCCTTTGCCTTTGTACAATGGCACTATGCACGCATTCCGCCAATCCTCAGGCACCTCACCATGAGTCATACATACATTAAATAACCTTACCAACCAGTCAATAATACAGTCACCCCCTTTTTTAATAAATTCCACTGCAATACCATCCAAACTTGCTGCCTTGCCGGCTTTCATCTTCCGCAAAGCTTTTACTACCTCTTCTCTGTTTACCAAATCATTTTCCCTAACCCTCTTACTTTGCACACCACCTCGACCAAAACACCCTATATCTGCCACTCTATCATCAAACACATTCAACAAACCTTCAAAATACTCACTCCATCTCCTTCTCACATCACCACTACTTGTTATCACCTCCCCATTTGCGCCCTTCACTGAAGTTGCCATTTGCTCCCTTGTCTTACGCACTTTATTTACCTCCTTCCAGAACATCTTTTTATTCTCCCTAAAATTTAATGATACTCTCTCACCCCAACTCTCATTTGCCCTCTTTTTCACCTCTTGCACCTATATATATATATATATATATATATATATATATATATATATATATATATATATATATATATATATATATATATATATACATATATATATATATATATATATATATATATATCATCCCTGGGGATAGGGGATTAAGAATACTTCCCACGTATTCCCTACGTGTCGTAGAAGTCGACTAAAAGGGGAGGGAGCGGGGGGCTGGAAATCCCCCCCCCCCCCCTCTCGGGTTTTTTTTTTTTTTTTTTTAAATTTTCCAAAAGAAGGAACAGAGGGGGCCAAGTGGGGATATTCCAAAAAAGGCCCAGTCCTCTTTCTTAACGCTACCTTGCTAACGCGGGAAATGGCGAATAGTTTAAATAGGGGTGTGTGAGGTCTCCATGGTTGTTTAATTTGTTTATGGATGGGGTTGTTAGGGAGGTAAATGCAAGAGTTTTGGAAAGAGGGGCAAGTATGAAGTCTGTTGGGGATGAGAGAGCTTGGGAAGTGAGTCAGTTGTTGTTCGCTGATGATACAGCGCTGGTGGCTGATTCATGTGAGAAACTGCAGAAGCTGGTGACTGAGTTTGGTAAAGTGTGTGGAAGAAGAAAGTTAAGAGTAAATGTGAATAAGAGCAAGGTTATTAGGTACAGTAGGGTTGAGGGTCAAGTCAATTGGGAGGTGAGTTTGATTGGAGAAAAACTGGAGGAAGTGAAGTGTTTTAGATATCTGGGAGTGGATCTGGCAGCGGATGGAACCATAGAAGCGGAAGTGGATCATAGGGTGGGGGAGGGGGCGAAAATTCTGGGGGCCTTGAAGAATGTGTGGAAGTCGAGAACATTATCTCGGAAAGCAAAAATGGCTATGTTTGAAGGAATAGTGGTTCCAACAATGTTGTATGGTTGCGAGGCGTGGGCTATGGATAGAGTTGTGCGCAGGAGGATGGATGTGCTGGAAATGAGATGTTTGAGGACAATGTGTGGTGTGAGGTGGTTTGATCGAGTGAGTAACGTAAGGGTAAGAGAGATGTGTGGAAATAAAAAGAGCGTGGTTGAGAGAGCAGAAGAGGGTGTTTTGAAGTGGTTTGGGCACATGGAGAGAATGAGTGAGGAAAGATTGACCAAGAGGATATATGTGTCGGAGGTGGAGGGAACGAGGAGAAGAGGGAGACCAAATTGGAGGTGGAAAGATGGAGTGAAAAAGGTTTTGTGTGATCGGGGCCTGAACATGCAGGAGGGTGAAAGGAGGGCAAGGAATAGAGTGAATTGGAGCGATGTGGTATACCGGGGTTGACGTGCTGTCAGTGGATTGAATCAAGGTATGTGAAGCGACTGGGGTAAACCATGGAAAGCTGTGTAGGTATGTATATTTGCGTGTGTGGACGTATGTATATACATGTGTATGGGGGGGGGGTTGGGCCATTTCTTTCGTCTGTTTCCTTGCGCTACCTCGCAAACGCGGGAGACAGCGACAAAGTATAATAAAAAATATATATATATATATATATATATATATATATATATATATATATATATATATATATATATATATATATATATATACATATATATATATATATATATATATATATATATATATATATATATATATATATTATATATATATATATCATTATCTTGTGGAGGCTAAGGTGAAGATTAGTATGGGTTTTCAGAAAAGAAGAGTGAATGTTGGGGTGAAGAAGGTGGTGAGAGTAAGTGAGCTTGGGAAGGAGACCTGTGTGAAGAAGTATCAGGAGAGACTATGTACAGAATGGAAAAAGGTGAGAACAATGGAAGTAAGGGGAGTGGGGGAGGAATGGGATGTATTTAGGGAATCAGTGATGGATTGCGCAAAAGATGCTTGTGGCATGAGAAGAGTGGGAGGTGGGCTGTTTAGAAAGGGTAGTGAGTGGTGGGATGAAGAAGTAAGAGTATTAGTGAAAGAGAAGAGAGAGGCATTTGGACGATTTTTGCAGGGAAAAAATGCAATTGAGTGGGAGAAGTATAAAAGAAAGAGACAGGAGGTCAAGAGAAAGGTGCAAGAGGTGAAAAAAAGGGCAAATGAGAGTTGGGGTGAGAGACTATCAGTAAATTTTAGGGAGAATAAAAAGATGTTCTGGAAGGAGGTAAATAGGGTGCGTAAGACAAGGGAGCAAATGGGAACTTCAGTGAAGGGCGCAAATGGGGAGGTGATAACAAGTAGTGGTGATGTGAGAAGGAGATGGAATGAGTATTTTGAAGGTTTGTTGAATGTGTCTGATGACAGAGTGGCAGATATAGGGTGTTTGGGTCGAGGTGGTGTGCAAAGTGAGAGGGTTAGGGAAAATGATTTGGTAAACAGAGAAGAGGTAGTAAAAGCTTTGCGGAAGATGAAAGCCGGCAAGGCAGCAGGTTTGGATGGTATTGCTGTGGAATTTATTAAAAAAGGGGGTGACTGTATTGTTGACTGGTTGGTAAGGTTATTTAATGTATGTATGACTCATGGTGAGGTGCCTGAGGATTGGCGGAATGCGTGCATAGTGCCATTGTACAAAGGCAAAGGGGATAAGAGTGAGTGCTCAAATTACAGAGGTATAAGTTTGTTGAGTATTCCTGGTAAATTATATGGGAGGGTATTGATTGAGAGGGTGAAGGCATGTACAGAGAATCAGATTGGGGAAGAGCAGTGTGGTTTCAGAAGTGGTAGAGGATGTGTGGATCAGGTGTTTGCTTTGAAGAATGTATGTGAGAAATACTTAGAAAAGCAAATGGATTTGTATGTAGCATTTATGGATCTGGAGAAGGCATATGATAGAGTTGATAGAGATGCTCTGTGGAAGGTATTAAGAATATATGGTGTGGGAGGCAAGTTGTTAGAAGCAGTGAAAAGTTTTTATCGAGGATGTAAGGCATGTGTACGTGTAGGAAGAGAGGAAAGTGATTGGTTCTCAGTGAATGTAGGTTTGCGGCAGGGGTGTGTGATGTCTCCATGGTTGTTTAATTTGTTTATGGATGGGGTTGTTAGGGAGGTAAATGCAAGAGTCTTGGAAAGAGGGGCAAGTATGAAGTCTGTTGGGGATGAGAGAGCTTGGGAAGTGAGTCAGTTGTTGTTCGCTGATGATACAGCGCTGGTGGCGGATTCATGTGAGAAACTGCAGAAGCTGGTGACGGAGTTTGGTAAAGTGTGTGGAAGAAGAAAGTTAAGAGTAAATGTGAATAAGAGCAAGGTTATTAGGTACAGTAGGGTTGAGGGTCAAGTCAATTGGGAGGTGAGTTTGAATGGTGAAAAACTGGAGGAAGTGAAGTGTTTTAGATATCTTGGAGTGGATCTGTCAGCGGATGGAACCATGGAAGCGGAAGTGGATCATAGGGTGGGGGAGGGGGCGAAAATTTTGGGAGCCTTGAAAAATGTGTGGAAGTCGAGAACATTATCCCGGAAAGCAAAAATGGGTATGTTTGAAGGAATAGTAGTTCCAACAATGTTGTATGGTTGCGAGGCGTGGGCTATGGATAGAGTTGTGCGCAGGAGGATGGATGTGCTGGAAATGAGATGTTTGAGGACAATGTGTGGTGTGAGGTGGTTTGATCGAGTAAGTAACGTAAGGGTAAGAGAGATGTGTGGAAATAAAAAGAGCGTGGTTGAGAGAGCAGAAGAGGGTGTTTTAAAATGGTTTGGGCACATGGAGAGAATGAGTGAGGAAAGATTGACCAAGAGGATATATGTGTCGGAGGTGGAGGGAACGAGGAGAAGAGGGAGACCAAATTGGAGGTGGAAAGATGGAGTGAAAAAGATTTTGTGTGATCGGGGCCTGAACATGCAGGAGGGTGAAAGGAGGGCAAGGAATAGAGTGAATTGGAGCGATGTGGTATACAGGGGTTGACGTGCTGTCAGTGGATTGAATCAAGGCATGTGAAGCGTCCGGGGTAAACCATGGAAAGCTGTGTAGGTATGTATATTTGTGTGTGTGGACGTGTGTATGTACATGTGTATGGGGGGGGGTTGGGCCATTTCTTTCGTCTGTTTCCTTGCGCTACCTCGCAAACGCGGGAGACAGCGACAAAGTATAAAAAAAAAAAAAAAAAAAAATATATATATATATATATATATATATATATACATATATATATACATATAGGTATATATATATGTATATTTTTCCCTCTTGTATTATATCAATATATTATATTATCCCTGGGGATAGGGGAAAAAGAATACTTCTCACGTATTCTCTTTGTGTCGTAGAAGGCGACTAAAAGGGGAGGGAGCTGGGGACTGTAAATCCCTCCCGTCTCTTAAGTTTCAAAAGAAAGGAACAGAGAAGGGGGCCAAGTGAGGATATTCCCTCTAAGGCTCACTCCTCTGTTCTCAACGCTACTTCACTAACGCGGGAAATGGCGAATAGCATGAAAGAAAAGAACATATACGTGTGTGGGTGTATGCGTTTGTATATACGCGTGTGTGTTTACGCGTTTCTACGCCTCGCATCTGAGTAAAGCTGAGATCAAATCTACACTTCAGGATCTGTGTCAGGGTCGACAGTTTCCAGTCCATTTCCCAGTGGTCAAGTGACGCCTCGTCCCACTGAGGTCAGAGCCAATGTCTGGCTCTGGACTGAGCCATCCGGACAGCAGTAGACAATGGGACCTGAAACCTCTGTTTGTAACACTGTCTCTGGTCCGTTGATCCTTGACTGGATGGTCGCAGGATTGCCCCCGTCATCCTCTTGACTGAGAACCCTCAGGACGAGAAACTGGACGAAAATCGTATTTCATAAGACATAAATGCAACCTACTGTACTATACATGGCATTAAACTCTGGTGTGATACTGGTCAGTGATAATTCTGATATGAATAAGAATAAAGAAGATGTTGACAGTTCCCAACATGACACATGGATTGTTTACAGTCCCCAACATGACACATGGATTGTTCACAGTCCCCAACATGACACATGGATTGTTCACAGTCCCCAACATGACACACGGATTGTTCACAGTCCCCAACATGACACATGGATTGTTCACAGTCCCCAAAATGACACACGCATTGTTCACAGTCCTCAACATGACACACGGATTGTTCACAGTCCCCAACATGACACATGGATTGTTCACAGTCCCCAACATGACACATGGATTGTTCACAGTCCCCAACATGACACACGGATTGTTCACAGTCCCCAACATGACACATGGATTGTTTACAGTCCCCAACATGACACATGGATTGTTCACAGTCCCCAACATGACACACGGATTGTTCACAGTCCCCAACATGACACATGGATTGTTCACAGTCCCCAACATGACACATGGATTGTTCACAGTCCCCAACATGACACACGGATTGTTCACAGTCCCCAACATGACACATGGATTGTTTACAGTCCCCAACATGACACATGGATTGTTCACAGTCCCCAACATGACACACGGATTGTTCACAGTCCCCAACATGACACATGGATTGTTCACAGTCCCCAACATGACACATGGATTGTTCACAGTCCCCAACATGACACACGGATTGTTCACAGTCCCCAACATGACACACGGATTGTTCACAGTCCCCAACATGACACACGGATTGTTCACAGTCCCCAACATGACACACGGATTGTTCACAGTCCCCAACATGACACATGGATTGTTCACAGTCCCCAACATGACACACGGATTGTTCACAGTCCCCAACATGACACATGGATTGTTCACAGTCCCCAACATGACACACGGATTGTTCACAGTCCCCAACATGACACATGGATTGTTCACAGTCCCCAACATGACACATGGATTGTTCACAGTTCCCAACATGACACATGGATTGTTCACAGTCCCCAACATGACACATGGATTGTTCACAGTCCCCAACATGACACATGGATTGTTCACAGTCCCCAACATGACACATGGATTGTTCACAGTCCCCAAAATGACACACGGATTGTTCACAGTCCCCAACATGACACACGGATTGTTCACAGTCCCCAACATGACACATGGATTGTTCACAGTTCCCAACATGACACATGAATTGTTCACAGTTCCCAACATGACACATGGATTGTTCACAGTCCCCAACATGACACATGGATTGTTCACAGTCCCCAACATGACACATGGATTGTTCACAGTTCCCAACATGACACACGGATTGTTCACAGTCCCCAACATGACACACGGATTGTTCACAGTCCCCAACATGACACGAATTGTTCACAGTCTCCAACATGACACATGGATTGTTCACAGTCCCCAACATGACACATGGATTGTTCACAGTCCCCAACATGACACGAATTGTTCACAGTCCCTAACATGACACATGGATTGTTCACAGTCCCCAACATGACACATGGATTGTTCACAGTTCATAACATGACACATGGATTGTTCACAGTCCCCAACATGACACATGGATTGTTCACAGTCCCCAACATGACACATGGATTGTTCACAGTTCATAACATGACACACGGATTGTTCACAGTTCCCAACATGACACATGGATTGTTCACAGTTCCCAACATGACACATGGATTGTTCACAGTCCCCAACATGACACACGGATTGTTCACAGTCCCCAACATGACACATGGATTGTTCACAGTTCATAACATGACACATGGATTGTCGATGTGACTGATATCTGATCTCCAGTGATGATTAACGCTGATCACTTCCAGGTTATCATGATCATATTCATGAACATACTACAGACCAAATTCAAATCTACCAGCTAATCAAAGGTGATGTTCATCATTCATATTTCTCTAGACACAGTTCCTAGAATATACCAGCTAATCAAAGGTGATGTTTATCATTCATATTTCTCTAGACACAGTTCCTAGAATATACCAGTCTGTAAGCTTTTGTTGTCAGAAAAGCTCTCTTCATTTTTTTCACTTTAGACAATTATGATTTTCTTAAAATCGACTTAATTCTTCCAGTTAACTGCTGATGTATACAACGTGCCTCAGTATAAGTAGCGACAGTCTTTTGTTTCCGGCTGCAGACATCCTTTTTCTTGTGTTGATTTCTTACAGTTTTCTAAGAACGAGTCTCCTACAGCCTCTGTGGACTGCCTCATGCAAGAAAGGCTGACCCAGTTCTTAATTGAATTACACAGTCACAGCTTTTCACGCTGTTCCCAGAACTGGTCATTTAGATTCCAATGAATTCATTAGGCGACTTTTGCTCCTTCGTCCTTTCATCCACACCTCCAACCCACACTTTACCTTCACATTCACTTTCAAATTCTATTTCTGGCAATCTTGCTCCAGCATCTCGCTGGGTGATCCTTGTGCCATTGATTTCATCTCTCCTTACCATTTTTACGAAGTCGAGGCTCAGCAATATTCCCTCTCCCTTGCTCCAGTGTTTACCCAGGAACGTCTCTAAAAGTCTGCGGGACTGCTCGCCTACCTCACTACTACTGTGGCCTGCGTTCATGTGGTCTTACCCCGGGGCGGCTGCGCCTAACCCCAGGACAGATGATGTCCTTAGATCCTTCAGCATTTTTACCCTTAAATAAGGCGGTACTGTCCCTTGGTATTAAGGCCTGGCCTTTAATCTCATCCCTTTGCTCTACTAGAATGTTTCTACCACAAATAAGATTGTAAACCACAGATATCATGGACCATCAGGTCTCCCTTTGTCTGTCCTTCCCATGTACACCTTTTGGACCTGGTCTAAGGCCGGGTCATCATACCCAAGGTCGTACCATCATGTTAAAGGGCCGTATCCTTGTGTTCAAGGGCCTTAACCCTGGGTTTAAGGGACTAATACACATCATATCTGGCAAATATATTGTAACAAGACACGTTCAACCTGCGAGCTTATGTTACATACAACTTGTCTTGTTTACACTTATTCATGTATCTCATTCCACAGTGAACATGCTCCAGCTTTTGTGACTATATACAGACATGCGTGATGACCTTCTGCCCCAAGTTAGAGCAACGTCAAGTACTGACCAGTTGTACATCAGGCAAGGACCAAGGACAAGTACAGAACAAACATAGTGTGATCCAGCTGTACATTTGCACTGGAGGAGTTGCATGTTCTGATGTTGTTGCTACGGTGCTTGTGATAAGCTGAGAGATTCTTTATGTAGGTTCATCTTTATTACAAACATCCTGATGTGTCAGTCACGAAAAAAATCAATCAGTGTTGTACATATAAAGCAAAAAAAAAGAATTAAGTGAATGATATCAATGGTTACAGTAAATCATAATCAACATAAGATCCAAAAAGCCATAGTTGATAACATCACTACAAAATCCAGGAATTCCAAGATGTATCAAAAACGAGTCAAAGATAATCGAAAAAATAATTCATGTCGTCTCCTTCTGAGAACGATGGGACTAGACAGCCACAAGATAGTTCGCAGTTCGCAGATGATGTTGTCATCAACAGATGGAATTCAGGTGATATCTTTGATGATAGGAACTATAGTGGAACTTACGTTACCTGTTAATAATGTCTCTATGGAAACGTGTTGTCCACCGTCCAGTGAATGATCTACCATTTGAGGGCCTCCACCTACGGTCCAGTATATGACCTACCATGTGAGGGCCTCTAGCTACCGTCCAGTATATGACCTACCATGTGAGGGCCTCCAGCTATCGTCCAGTATAACACCTACCATGTGAGGGCCTCCAGCTATCGTCCAGTAAATAATAATCTAGTATGTCACAACCTCTTTTTTTATCTGAACATTTTCATTTATAGATAAAAATACCATTTAATCTCATATTTTGACAAAGGCATCTGTGGCAATATATCGATCTACCTTTCCATGGAATAGAAAAAAAGAGAAAAATAAAAGCAATTTACGACTTTACTTACTGAACAGAGAATAAGACCAGAGAGGCCAACCAAGACGCATATAAAGTATGCTCCAAAACACACATGATAAATCCAATGGTGAAGTTTCCAGGGGTTATAAGGGCGTACTTGCCTTTCTCCTCACAGTTATGAGGACCCGAGGATCCCTTGTTAGTGAAGTTATAGACCCCTCATCAATCCTGATGGCTCCAGCCTCATCTTACATGGTGCTAGACGAGAGGAAAAATAGACAACTCCTCTCTCTCTCTCTCTCTCTCTCTCTCTCTCTCTCTCTCTCTCTCTCTCTCTCCCTCAGAGCTCGTTCGCAAGCCTCTCGGCGAAGTATACAAATATGCTGACTTCTGAGTCTTCAAGAGACCTGGTTTGGTGCTTGAATATGAAAATGAGATATTTGTGTGACATCAACAGTGCGAGAGCGAGAATCAGGGGGGAGGAGGTAATGTCATCGCAAGAGAAGAAGGAAGAGGAGTGTCCCAGGAGGAGGAGGAGCAGGAAGAGGAGGAGGAATTGGTTACGAGTGAAGGCAGGAGGGAGAGGCGAGAAGGCAACGAAATGATTAAGCAGAAAGTGGGTAAGAAAAGAGAAAATACATCATACGAACAGAGGTAAGCTGAATATTTTGGTAAAATGTGAATGACCGAATTTTCTATTTTCTTGTGGTGCATACCACCTCACAGCCTCTACCAGGTGAAGGGACTGGTGTCCATCAGTCACCACTACCTAGTAGTTGGTGAGGAAGGAGCCTAAGCTAGATCACAGCCTCCACCAGGTGAAGAGACTGGTATCTATCAGTGAGGAAGGAAGAGGCTTGGGTTACTTGCACCATCGTTACCTCTCCTAATTAAAGTCTGTCATCCATCCTTCCTCACCGCTGCCCTACGAGTGAGGAAGGAGCCTGCTATCCCCTAACGCTGCTGACTCACAAGAGGATGTCCAACGAAATGAGGAGGAAGGGACCTAATGTGCCTCAGTCATAACCGGAGTATAAAATGAAGGAGGAACCACACCACTTCCCTCTGTCACTACTCCTCCACTAGTGAGGGAGAGCCTGTTCTACTTCTGTGTGAGGGAGGTACCTTCAGTCAAGCCGTCACAAAGGAGACCTGCTTAAAGAATAAAACCCTCCACGGAGTCCTAATTCTTCGTCACGCTGAGTACAAACCGGCCCTTAACTTACCTCAAACTTTGCTCATAGTCAAGTCCATGTATTCATTCCTGACGTATACATGCACTGAACGATAACTGAATTCTCCTCTACATGATGTGCGACTCTTTCCCCTCAGACCTACCCTATACCTCTGGGCTGTGAGGAAGATTAAGAGCAGAGGTGAGGGATCGAGCGAGACGCACCCAGCAAGCATATCTGTAACTCCTGATGGAAAGTGAGCAACGAACAACACTGAGTCGAGTCCTATCTCTACAGATACATGGCCGTCATTTTAATTCGAGCTACTGTGAGACAGAACTGTAAAAACAACGCTGACGAAATAATGCCTGCTAGAGTTGATCGGTTTAACAGATGTGAATCGACAGAGCTGTGTTCGATATCTTAGTTTGAAAGGCGGGTACATATGTCGTGCACATCTGTGACTGACGACAGATGTGTGAAGGGAAAAGCATCGACTCTCACAGTGATGCAGGTCACACTGGCTCCTCACACGAGTGAATATTTTCTTGAATGTTATGAAATCTAAAACTACAGACGTATAGATGAAAGTTGTTCACAAAGTTTGCACAAGTGAAGGTGCAAATTATTTAGGAAATCCTTCCTTTGATGATGATTGTAAACAGGGAGAGAATATTTTACTAACAGAACCTAATGTTTTTTATTTCTCTTCATAAGGGCAGAATAGGTAGCCATGTATCGCGAGGGCGCCCTTAAGTGGAGGACTTAAAATAGCAACTTTGAAAATGAAGGAGATTAGCGAACTTGAGGCGACGGGAACAGCTAACTTTGATCTTAACGAGGTATAGAGTGAGCCAGGCAGACAATTGCTGCCACCTTTACCACCTCGTTGGCTAAGCCATGGAGACAAGCGCTGCCACCTTTACCACCCTGTTGGCTAAGCCAGGGAGACAAGCGCTGCTACCTTAACCACCTCGTTGGCTAAGCCAGGCAGACAAGCGCTGCCACCTTTACCACCTCGTTGGCTAAGCCACGGAGACAATTGCTGCCACCTTTACCACCTCGTTGGCTAAACCGGGAAGATAAGCGCTGCCACCTTTACCACCTTGTTGGCTAAGCCAGGGAGACAATTGCTGCCACCTTTACCAGCCTGTTGGCTAAGTCAGGGAGACAAGCGCTGCCACCTTTACCACCTCGTTGGCTAAACCGGGAAGACAAGCGCTGCCACCTTTACCATCTCGTTGGCTAAGCCAGGGAGACAAGCGCTGCCACCTTTGCCTCCTCTTTAGCTAAGCCAGGGAGACGAGTGCTGCCACCTTTACCAACTCGTTGGCGACGCCAGGGAGACAATTGCTGCCACCTTTACCACCCTGTTGGCTAAGCCAGGGAGACAATTGCCACCACCACCACCACCACCACCACCTTGTTGGCTGAGCCAGACAGACAAGCGTTGCTTCTACCGCCTTCTTGACTAAGCCGGGCTGGCAAGCGTCATCGTAACCTTGCTTGGCACGGTCCAATACTCCCCACACCTTCACAGTTCAATAGTCGTACAATCTCCCTTTCTTGTGCTCCGTCCTTCAATACGTGATCCACTATAACTCGCTTTTAGGTCTGTAAACATGATACATTACTGCACATAAGACGTTCTTGAAAAACTTGATATTGCACATAAAACGTCACCTGAATATTCATGGAAGGAATTGCGTAAAATGTTTTCAGGAACAGTGAACAATGCCAGGGGAGAAAAAGAAAAAGAAATGTCTTCCGTAAAGAAAGTTTCCATCATGGATCGCGTCCAGAGACGGACTCATCCTCCACAGTTTCCCCCGAGGCACTGCGTCAGACGTAATGACTGGCAGGTTTCCAGTAGCCACCTGTTGCCTCCTCGACCCCTGGACCTCCTCCTGGATATACGAATTTTCCCTCCTCTCTCTCTCTCTCTCTCTCTCTCTCTCTCTCTCTCTCTCTCTCTCTCTCTCTCTCTCTCTCTCTCTCTCTCTCTCTCTCTCTCGTCGTGGCACAAGTCCCAGTTCGAAGATCGTCTTATAAACTCGATGGCGGAAGGTTTTAGCGATGATCCAGACCTGATATCTCTAAGGACATTAAGAAGCAATACTTCCAGTCACCACACCGTGACCTCCGTCTACAAGAAGCCTACTGATCCTTGGACGTTGCCTCCATACCTCCAGTATATACATGTCCTCAAGAGATACAAGACTGGCGTGATCAAAGTCCCTCCACTCCTGTTGTCTAGACCGCTTGGACCCCTGGCACCACAAAGTCCTCGACTTACACAAGACGACCAAATATAAGCCTCACCTTTTCCTTGGGGGAAAGTATGAAGCTTTATCATACCAACGTTGTACGTACGTAAGAACTTACTCTTTATAATCTTACGAGGGAGATCATACAACGTAAGAGCCTCGAGATGGCTACCTCCTACGTACGTGATGGCTGGAACTAACCGCGCGGCAGGACCTACACACCTCCACCTCTGCTCTCAGTAATTTTCATGAGGTGAAGAAAACTTGGTTCCAACATTAATGCAGGGAGGCGGTACCTGCATCCAGATTACGGTCAACTTCTCTCGTCTGGGGTTATCAACGGGACAAAAGTTCATTCCCTGCTCGTAGCCTCTCCCTCCTGCTGGGGATTTACCTAAAAGTATTATAGTTGTGTCTGGAAACATGAGGGCGAGATATCAACACCCATTCTTTCTTGGTACGACTATATAGAAACTATTAGGACGTCGGGTGATTATTAGACGTGTGTGTGTGTGTGTGTGTGTGTGTGTGTGTGTGTGTGTGTGTGTGTGTGTGTGGGTGTGTGTGTGTGTGTGAGGTACTTCATCAGGTCAGGTCATCAGCAATGATGTTGTCTTGTAATGTTGCCACTGTCATCGTCAGCCCTGCCACAGTCAGGGGCCCCGGATGGTGGTGGTGGTGGCCAGTGATCACTACAGACTATAACTCCTCCACAAGGCCAGGCTGCAGGTCGCCCTCCACAAGGCCAGGCTGCGGGTCCCCCTCCACAAGGCCATGCTGTGGGTCGCCCTCCACAAGGCCAGGCTGCGGGTCGCCCTCCACAAGACCAGGCTGCGGGTCGCCCTCCACAAGGCCAGGCTGCGGGTCGCCCTCCACAAGGCCAGGCTGCGGGTCGCCCTCCACAAGGCCATGCTGCGGGTCGCCCTCCACAAGGCCAGGCTGCGGGTCGCCCTCCACAAGGCCAGGCTGCGGGTCACCCTCGACTCTCCACTACCATGAACCAGTTAACTGTGTTGGCTGGTATAGTGACCAGAAAGAACCACCGCTGCAGCCATGACCTACAAACTCCCGTTGCCTTAATACTGTGGGTATTCCCGTAATCCAACGTCGCTCACTGATGGGATGTATACCACTGGTTCATATTGCTGGTCGCAAACGGTACTTCTGGCTGGCAGAAAGACCCAGAATATCATCTAAGATCTTTCTAATATCAAGACCAACGACTCACAGAAGCTCACGAACACACTAGAGCACAAAAGACGACACTGAGCCTTAAAGTGTGGCCAAGACTACACGAGGGATGGAGTTAACAAGGCATCAGGCAGGTCTACACACACACACAAATACACCAACCTTGACGCCTCCACGCCCGCATAACCGCTGACCCTCAGGCACGGTACAGCCACTATATCTAAATGTGCTTAAAACTGTGCGTTCATCCCTACGGCTTATTCTGAAAATCCTCGGTAGTCAGGGGTGAGAGGTGGCAACACCATGGTGACAAAAGGTGAAAACTTAGTTGGTTCGTCGCCCTTTATCACCTGCGTCTCGCGGGACAAAAGTTTAAGTCGCTGACAGCAATCTATCACGCTCTTGACAGGGTAAGGATAGTGGCGGGAAACAATGGGTCTGGACGGCGAGGAATTGTGGGTCTGGTGTGTGTGTGTGTGTGTGTGTGTGTGTGTGTGTGACTGGTAGAGGAGGAAAGAGTGAGGACTTCGAGGATAAGCGTGTAAGTATGAAGGACCAGACAGTATAGGACTCGAAGACGGAGTAGTGTGGGTCTGGAGGATGACGGACCATTGTCATCGAAGTCCATGGTACGTGCCTCGTCCAGGTGTGGGGAGGGATGAGGGCTGGAGGACGTGGGAGTGTTGGTCGCGAGGGCAAGTAAGTTTGTGTATATCTGACCAGCGGTACATGATGGTGCTGCGGTGTGTTGGAAGTGGTACACACCACCGTACACGGTCACCACACACACACACACACGAGACTGGGCCCCCACGAGTGTAAAACTCCCTCCACGTAAGGTAAACATCGGTCATTACATACACACACGAAAGCAACATGCACTGACGCTACAGAGGGAAGTGCATAAATCCGACAGAGTTTCACTTATTCTAATTCTAGTCATTACATCGTTTTGATAATAATAATAATGATGATGATAATAATAATAATAATAATAATAATAATAATAATAATAATAATAGTAATAATAATAATAATAATGATAACAGTAATAATTATAGTAGTAATGATAATGATGATAATAATATGATAATAATTATAGTAATAATAATGATAATAATGATAATAATAACAGTAACAATAATAATGATAATAATGACAATAATAATAACAATAATGATAATATCAATGATGATGATAATAATAATAATAATAACAATAATAATAATAATGATAATAATAATAATGATAGTGATAATGATAATAATAAGAAGAAGAATGATAATAATAATAATAGTAATTACAACAGTATTAATAAATAATACATTGCATTATGCTTCTAGACACTAAACTCCACATATAGAATAATTATTCATCTCGATATAATCATGTATTTTGAAGAAATGTATGAAACTTGCATTCAAATGAGAATAAGAAATGCAGATAAAAAGCGTTTAGGATAGAAGTTCAACTGCAATTTCAAATACAGAGTAAAACATAACTACAGTAATAAAAGCAAAAAAAAAAAGCATATGCAAATGAAGCCTTTTTAACTGCATGGCAGGTCATACAGCGTCATTTATGTCCTTCATATTATATGATTACTGTCATTAACACACAATGTCTGTTCGTCTGTCCGTCTGCCTGTCTGCATTATCTCCAGGTCTGTTCTTATCAGCCAGACCCCCAATCATGTGGTAATGTTATTGTATGATAAGCCTTAATAATGTTCCATTGTGGAATCAAAAAAAATCTTAAACCTGGGGTCCATTTTAAGGATTCCATGTGCGAAATGAATAAGGAAGATTCTGGGTATTAGCTTATGCAAGCAAATACGTTTTGTGACTGTCATGGTACACACAAGACCCCCGCGCCTGGGTTCGAATCCTGGGCGCGGTAGAAGGCCTGCAGTTTACCCAGCTGTTCATCCTTCTCTAAGGTATGGTTGATAAATTTGAAAGCTTACGATATATATATACATTTATCTATCATTCATTATATATAATCGCTGCTTCCCGCGTCAGCGAGGGAGCGCCAGGAAACAGACGAAGAATGGCCCATATATACTTTACACACACACACACACACACATATATATATATATATATATATATATATATATATATATATATATATATATATATATATATTATATAACGCAAATAAGATTGCCCTTGATTACGTCATTCAGTTCCTCGTGTCGTTTCGCACAACATAAAAGGAAGAAGTATATATTTTTCCCGTATTTCTCGTCACATTATCTGTTCATCCACGTGTAAATACGTAAATTTCTTGAATTATATTTTCAGCGTTATGTCATGTACCGAAGAAAAAATATTGGCTAATGACTAATGTGAAGCTAATCAAATGGAAAATGAGTGTTCAGGGTACAATCTGAAAATACAGTGATACTATTTAACACAGATCAAATCGTCTGAGCTGCATATATATCTATCTATCTATCTATCTATCTATCTATCTATATATACATATATATATACATATATATATATATATATATATATATATATATATATATATATATATATATATATATATATATTTTTTTTTTATTATATTTTGTCGCTGTCTCCCGCGTTTGCGAGGTAGCGCAAAGAAACAGACGAAAGAAATGGCCCAAACCCCCCCATACACATGTATATACATACGTCCACACACGCAAATATACATACCTACACAGCTTTCCATGGTTTACCCCAGACGCTTCACATGCCTTGATTCAATCCACTGACAGCACGTCAACGCCGGTATACCACATCGCTCCAATTCACTCTATTCCTTGCCCTCCTTTCACCCTCCTGCATGTTCAGGCCCCGATCACACAAAATCTTTTTCACTCCATCTTTCCACCTCCAATTTGGTCTCCCTCTTCTCCTCGTTCCCTCCACCTCCGACACATATATCCTCTTGGTCAATCTTTCCTCACTCATTCTCTCCATGTGCCCAAACCACTTCAAAACACCCTCTTCTGCTCTCTCAACCACGCTCTTTTTATTTCCACACATCTCTCTTACCCTTACGTTACTCACTCGATCAAACCACCTCACACCACACATTGTCCTCAAACATCTCATTTACAGCACATCCATCCTCCTGCGCACAACTCTATCCATAGCCCACGCCTCGCAACCATACAACATTGTTGGAACCACTATTCCTTCAAACATACCCATTTTTGCTTTCCGAGATAATGTTCTCGACTTCCACACATTCTTCAAGGCCCCCAGAATTTTCGCCCCCTCCCCCACCCTATGATCCACTTCCGCTTCCATGGTTCCATCCGCTGCCAGATCCACTCCCAGATATCTAAAACACTTCACTTCCTCCAGTTTTTCTCCATTCAAACTCACCTCCCAATTAACTTGACCCTCAACCCTACTGTACCTAATAACCTTGCTCTTATTCACATTTACTCTTAACTTTCTTCTTCCACACACTTTACCAAACTCAGTCACCAGCTTCTGCAGTTTCTCACATGAATCAGCCACCAGCGCTGTATCATCAGCGAACAACAACTGACTCACTTCCCAAGCTCTCTCATCCCCAACAGACTTCATACTTGCCCCTCTTTCCAAAACTCTTGCATTTACCTCCCTAACAACCCCATCCATAAACAAATTAAACAACCATGGAGACATCACACACCCCTGCCGCAAACCTACATTCACTGAGAACCAATCACTTTCCTCTCTTCCTACACGTACACATGCCTTACATCCTCGATAAAAACTTTTCACTGCTTCTAACAACTTTCCTCCCACACCACATATTCTTAATACCTTCCACAGAGCATCTCTATCAACTGTATCATATGCCTTCTCCAGATCCATAAATGCTACATACAAATCCATTTGCTTTTCTAAGTATTTCTCACATACATTCTTCAAAGCAAACACCTGATCCACACATCCTCTACCACTTCTGAAACCACACTGCTCTTCCCCAATCTGATGCTCTGTACATGCCTTCACCCTCTCAATCAATACCCTCCCATATAATTTACCAGGAATACTCAACAAACTTATACCTCTGTAATTTGAGCACTCACTCTTAACCCCTTTGCCTTTGTACAATGGCACTATGCACGCATTCCGCCAATCCTCAGGCACCTCACCATGAGTCATACATACATTAAATAACCTTACCAACCAGTCAACAATACAGTCACCCCCTTTTTTAATAAATTCCACTGCAATGCCATCCAAACCTACTATTCGCCATTTCCCGCGTTAGCGAGGTACCATTAAGAACAGAGGACTGAGCCTTTGAGGGAATATCCTCACTTGGCCCCCTTCTCTGCTCCTTCTTTTGGAAAATTAACGAACGAAAGGGGAGGATTTCCAGCCCAACGCTCCCAATATATATATATATATATATATATATATATATATATATATATATATATATATATATATATATATATATGTGTGTGTGTGTGTGTGTGTGTGTGTGTGTGTGTGTGTGTGTGTGTGTGTATATCATTGAAGTTATTGCCAGAAATATTCAAAAGGTAAACAGTGTAAGTTATGTAGGAGAATTAGGGCTGCTGCTGCTGCTGCTGGTGCCTGAGCCCCGTACCATGAGAGTCCTGGCGGGGATTAGCTCCGTTCTTCATGCTTCTCACCTTGTCTCTCTAATGGATTCCACGGTAATACCAGGAGCAATTGCCTTCCCAGTTAATTTCTTGGCGGGTCTTGGAAAGTTCCCAGGCCAGGGACGTGTTCTGTTTCAAGGTGCTCCTCATGGAATTCTCCTCCTCCAGAATTACCGGTGTGTGTGTGTGTGTGTGTGTGTGTGTGTGTGTATCTCGGCACAGTGTTCGTGGGTTCATTCGACGTTTTTCAGAATGATTGATGGAGGAGGAGGAGCGCGCCCCTGGTGGTGTCTGGGGAACTGGACGACGTCAGCTGTTGAAGGGAACAGTTGACTTCTTACATGTTTGGAGCAGATCATGTAATACCAATGGTGTCCTTATGTGCCACAAGAAACTGGCAAAAATAATATATATATATATATATATATATATATATATATATATATATATATATATTATCCCTGGGGATAGGGGAGAAAGAATACTTCCCACGTATTCCCTGCGTGTCGTAGAAGGCGACTAAAAGGGGAGGGAGCGGGAGGCTGGAAATCCTCCCCTCTCGTTCTTTTTTTTAATTTTCCAAAAGAAGGAACAGAGAAGGGGGCCAGGTGAGGATATTCCCTCAAAGGCCCAGTCCTCTGTTCTTAACGCTACCTTGCTAACGCGGGAAATGGCAAATAGGTTGAAAGAAAAAGAAAAGAAATATATATATATATATATATATATATATATATATATATATATATATATATATATATATATATATATATATATATATACAGAGAGAGAGAGAGAGAGAGAGAGAGAGAGAGAGAGAGAGAGAGAGAGAGAGAGAGAGAGAGAGGTTAGTACTATGAGTGAAATGTTAGCCATATGATCGTTTACTAAACTAAGCTGGCTATGATGCCGCACTTCTCTGCAATATTTCAGACAAGTTCTGTGATGCCCCTAACATGTATCAGGTCGGCCGACACCCGCTCCACGCCCGGCCAATAAAACGAAATTCCTCTGAAGTCTAAAAGCGGAAAAAAGATCACAGATCTAAAGGGTTGATTTAAAATTCTAGTCTTACCTCCCCGCTGCTGGTATATATACTGGGAAAAGAGCACCAACAGTTGCCACTCCAAGCTTAAATGTGGTGGTGATGGAAGGTTATTCAAATCCACAGTCTATTTTTTTCCCGTCGTTTTTACGTAAAATTACTGCACCATCCAGACGACGACGAAGATACACCGTCGCCATGAGACATGGAAAAGTCGAGTTGCGGTACAGGATCCGGCGTTTTCCAGTCGAAGTT
Source organism: Panulirus ornatus (assembly GCF_036320965.1). Lineage (NCBI taxonomy): Eukaryota > Metazoa > Arthropoda > Malacostraca > Decapoda > Palinuridae > Panulirus > Panulirus ornatus. The sequence goes on from NC_092245.1 coordinate 20,988,085, forward strand.
CCAGGGCCCGGTAGCGCTCCAGTCGAGGTTCTAAGGCCCAGTCTCGTTCCAGTTAAGTTTCCAGGGCCTAACACTATTCTGCTTAAGGCTCCGGAACCCGATGGAGCTCCAGTCGAGGCTTCAGAGGGCCATCGGCTTTCCAGTCGCGATGCTCTCTTGTCTGGTCCTCATGCTCCAGTGAAACATCAGGCCCTGTTGGCGCTTAGTCACGGCCCTGGGGCGTGACGTGCGCCAGCCGTGTTGCTACGGCCTGATGGTAAATGATACGTTATTCCAGGGCGTGACGCGCACCGAATACAGTTCCAGAACTTGATGTTGCACCAGAGATGGTTCTAGGACCCGCCGTTGCACCAGGCGTGGTTCCAAAAGGCCAAGTAATGCACCGTAAGTGATTCCATGGCCTGAGGGGGGTGTACGAGACGTGATTCCATGGTCCTTTCTGGTATCAGCCGTGCCTTGGCGGTACTGGAACACGCCATAAACTCTTGGCTCTTGCTATCATCACAGCCTGGGAGATGTGTGAGAGTCAAGGAGGCTATGGTCACGAGACTGAGGTAAAATTCGAAGACTAGACGAAGTAAACTTCAGATGTGGCTGCACGTTCGCCATCGTCAGTACTTTATGAATCCAACGAGAAATTCGCAAAATTGCACAAAGTGAAGCTGTCCTGTGGGTGAGGGTAACTCGGGTAACTTGCATCGAGGGTTTCGTTCCAGTGAGGAGTTTCCAGTCACGTAACTGGAAAGAAACTCGCGGGACTAACTTCTTCCAGCGATAGTTACTATTACCGATGGTCCTCGATCGCTGATGAATTTTGAGGTCTATAATGAGTGAGAGTGAATGCAATGATGAGCTTCCCCGAAGGTCATTGGATTATACGTTACAATGTTGTTATGACCGTCTCATTACGTAACTTGGTCACAACATATAAGCGTAGTTGTAATTGTTATGGAGCGATTAAGGTTAATAGAGCATGGTACACGACTGTAACCTTTATGATAACTGGTTATCATAAACTCAACGTCGTAATCTGACAGATATGATCTTTGATATAACCTGTTCTCATGTGTGAGTATGACTCTCAATATGCTTGTCAATTCCTTTCATGAAGCGAGACTCTATCAGTGTCTGCCATGTGGTAAGACTGTGTCATACATGACTGACGCTGTCACGCCGTCTATAGTAATATTATAATGAAATCATCAGACTAAAAACACCTGATATATTTGAAGTGGCTGTGTCCCCTGACCTGATTAGGACTGGTCGGTCCAACTCTCGGAATTTATACATTAACAAAAGGAATACAATCCCTTACTTACAGAAGTAAATTCCTTCATCCTTTTCAGTGTGTCTGCTTCACCAGCATTCCACATCTAAGAAAAACAGATGAATAATGTTGGCATTATGTCATTCGGTGGGGAATGTCAAAAATAACAAATCAGTCTAAAAGTAAACTAAAATGTAGACCCGTGTTGCCACGCTGGTATATCTCCGACCAGAGATGCTCCCAACTGTTAATACGTATATTCTCTTATGGAAAATACGTAGAAATTACCGAAGTTTAGACATTCCAGCATCGACGTGGAAAATCATTTGAAAACCGTTTTCTCTTTTTCCTGAAGGTATATCATACATTTTCTATAATGATATTTGCAGGTTTCATATATCTCAGAGAAAAACTGTCGTAAAATGCCATGGCAAGTATCAAATGTAATTTGGTATATCACTTCTCATGTTATACTTACACAAATGGTCCATCTGGACTTCTCTTTATTCCTTGGGGGGGAAAAAAAACAAAAAAAAAATGCAAAATATAGCTATGGTTCCACTAGGATGAATGACGTATTATACATTTCTGGTTGGATTCTACACAGTTTTGCGAAACACTGCAACATGCCTGAAGATATCTTATATATCATTCACACACACTTTGTATTTTCCTGCTAGTTCATCGTCATTTGCTTCCTAACAGTAACATATCTTTCGCTTCTCTTCTTTGCCCTGGCCTGGTCCCACAAGCTTCAGGTAAGCACCATCTGCCGTATCATGTTAATCTTATCTCTCGCTGAAATTTCCCTCCCTTGCACACATCACGATCCATTTTTCTTAGCTATCAGACACGCCGGTCTCAGCCCCACCCGGAAGCAGATAAGGCCTGGCTGACGCTAGCTATGAAGGCCTAAGGTTATATGCTTCTGTTTTTGAGTCGTTAAACGTCTGCCGTACGACGTGTGTTTGTGTATATCTCAGAGAAGGGGCTGGTACGCAACCTCTTTCTACCAGCTTAGGCTAGGCTCGCCCTGGGATGATGACGAGGGCAAGGGAGGCGAGGGAAACAGCCCAGCCCAGCCCAGCCCAGCCCAGCAGCAGCAGCAGCGGCAGACGTGGAACATGAATAACAATTTCCGTATGAGTATATTATTGTTATGAGGCTGGGCAGCGGAGGCAGGGGATGGGAGGAGGGAGGTGAGGGGCTCTGTTACGCAGCTCTCTGACGCGTGCAGCAGCCACCAGTCATATTGAGTGTTTCTGACTGTGTTGACTGTGAGGTGGTAGTAGGATGGCCAGAGAGAGACATTAAGAATAGATGCTAACTGTGTGGGTGACTGGGTGGCAACTCTGTGGATGACTGGGTGGCAATTATGTGGATGACGGTGGTAACTGTGTGGATGACTGGGTGGCAATTATGTGGATGACGGTGGTAACTGTGTGGATGACTGGATGGTAACTGGGTGGATGAAGTTTTTCTGATACAGTCAGCAAAAGTAACCTATATTTTGTAAGCAGAGGGTAAGCGAACAGCCCCCTATTAACTGTAAAATGTGGATACGATATCATTAATTTTTCTCTCTATGTACAGTAGATGAATCGGATCATATATCTTCGTGTCTGCCACTTGCATTTGCTCTTCATGGACAAGACATATTCCACTTAACAGTAGATTACCAGCCATCTCTACAACCCTGACTACATCCTTGTTATCACTCGTGTGTTCGTAGTGTTGTGTCGTGTTATGCAACACCAGACATGATGACAGGACACCACAGACATGAAGGCTCCTGTAGAGTCAGACATGAAGGCTCCTGTAGAGCCAGACATGAAGGCTCCTGTAGAGCCAGACACGAAGGCTCCTGTAGGGCCAGACATGAAGGCTCCTGTAGAGCCAAACATGAAAACTCCTGTAGAGCCAGACATGAAGGCTCCTGTAGAGCCAGACATGAAGGCTTCTGTAGAGCCAGACATTAAGGCTCTTGTAGAGCCAGATATGAAGGCTCCTGTAGAGCCAGACATGAAGGCTCCTGTAGAGCCAGACATGAAGGCTCCTGTAGAGCCAGACTTGAAGGCTCCTGTAGAGCCAGACACGAAGGCTCCTGTAGGGCCAGACATGAAGGCTCCTGTAGAGCCAAACATGAAAACTCCTGTAGAGCCAGACATGAAGGCTCCTGTAGAGCCAAACATGAAAACTCCTGTAGAGCCAGACATGAATGCAGTTGTACCCAAACTGGTATAAGACAATATCTATGAACACGATTCCTTACTTCCAGGTTGAAAATTGAAATACAATCTCTAAAACAAAGTGATCACAGGGAAAATCTTAAAGTCTCATTTACAATAGTTCTTTGTTAATACACCCGAAACAAATACACGCTGTGTTATATACGGGTCAGGCACAAGCACGTAAAAACAGGATTATGGACAGTGTAGTAACTACGAGGGATTGGATCATGCATCCCCACTATTTTCCAACCGGATACGTGAAATAAAAAAAGGGGTTACATTACAATCTGTCAAATATATCATGTAACTTTTAAACAGAATCTAATGAAGTGAAAGGCTTTCAACAGTAGAGCAATATAAACATTTATAATATTTGGTGTTCCCAGGTCAGGTTTGCTGAATACTGTTGTAATGTTTTATATTTTGGCACAAGTGGTGTTATCTATTATGGGTTTAATAGACAGACTATTATTTTAGTCACTTTAAGGGTTAGTCATGTGATCATTGGACTTTCCACTCTACACTTAATCACAAGATTACTCTAAACACTCAACTTCGAGTTCCTTTGTTCTATTGTCTGTATATTCCCAACTTACTCTCGTATATCTAACATTATATCAACACTGAAACAGTTGATGTATCATTCCAGATCATAAAACCTCAGGGGTTTCAGTCCGTCTGTTTGTATAGGTGGATGTTCCAATGGCATCCATCATGTCGTATGGACACTGGGCAGTGAGGGTGAATGGCGGGGTTAGTCTGTCTAACAGTGGAGGAGGAACTTTATATATATATCCTACAGCCCGAGGGCACCGCAAGGGCCACTCTTGGCCACACCATCCTTACCACACACACACCCTCAAGATGATAGGATCATCCTTGCCACTAGGTGTCCGTCCTCAAGGTCTAATTATGATACCCATTTGCAAGGGGTTTTCCACCTTAGGGACAACACCAGCAAGGGTGAGTGATTGTGAATCGACTCGGTCATCAAGTAGTGAGGTGAGTGTGAGGGTTTGTATCATGGGATGAAAACGTTAGGCGGTTGTGGTAGATGTTAACCAGTCTATCTCTCTCTCTCTCTCTCTCTCTCTCTCTCTCTCTCTCTCTCTCTCTCTCTCTCTCTCTCTCTCTCTGGGTCGGTCGTCCCACCGCATCATCTCTCTCTCTCTCTCTCTCTCTCTCTCTCTCTCTCTCTCTCTCTCTCTCTCTCTCTCTCTCTGGGTCGGTCGTCCAACCTCATCACCTCTCTCTCTCTCTCTCTCTCTCTCTCTCTCTCTCTCTCTCTCTCTCTCTCTCTCTCTCTGGGTCGGTCGTCCCACCTCATCATCTCTCTCTCTCTCTCTCTCTCTCTGGGTCGGTCGTCCCACCTCATCATCTCTATCTCTCTCTCTCTCTCTCTCTCTCTCTCTCTCTCTCTCTCTCTCTCTCTCTCTCTCTCTCTCTGGGTCGGTCGTCCAACCTCATCACCTCTCTCTCTCTCTCTCTCTCTCTCTCTCTCTCTCTCTCTCTCTCTCTCTCTCTCTCTCTCTCTCTCTCTCTCTCTCTCTCCCCGCTCCTGCTGGCCCTACCTGACTGGGGATCATGAGAGAGACTTTCTCATTATTTCTAGCGTCGTTCGAGCAATATTACCTTCCCCGTGATGTTAACAACCATTAACCTCAAGCACCATTAAAGATAGGAAATGACTCTAATCAAGACAGACGTGCAGACCGTAACCCTTGTGATCAAACTGGATTGTAACCATGTTGTGACGAAAACGAAAATGCTCCAAAAGTTCGATAGACATTTGGGCATATTAGTTTCCCATGAATATTAATACCCTGAACAATAGACTATTTCAAATTAATTCTGCAGACTTGAAAATTCGTTGATTAAATGAATTTCACAGCAAATAAGTTCAGACAGATATTTTGTTATATGGCAATGATATATTTGTGTGGACTGATGACCAGTGTGGATTTCCATGTGATGTAGAGTACTAGGTAATATGGACCAGGAGGTGGTATGGACCAGCAGGTAATATGGACCATCACATAATATGGACCATCACATACTATGGACCAGCAGGTAATATGGACCAGCAGGTGATATGGACCAGAAGGTAACATGGACCAGCAGGTAACACTGACCAACAGGTAATATGGACCATCACATGATATAGACCAGTAGGTAACATGGACCAGAAGGTGATAAGACCACCACATGATGTGGACCACCAGACAACATAGACCACCATATAATCACCAGACACAAACTGACCTCCCAATATTTCACGAGATAAAAACCTACACAAAATCCCTCAGTTACATATAACATTTGTAAATACTTCATATCATCCTAGTTAAATCTTACTCTTGATAAACAGATACATAGAAAAAAAAGCTGATAAAGCAGTTATCTGTTCTAGCTACGAATTAATCACACGTCCTCTACACCAGACTGAAAAAAAACCCAGTAGCATCCAAAACTCTTGCAAAAAAACAGAAAGGCAGAAACATACACGTGACAAGATTTTGATCTCATATGAACATCATCTCCAGCAGGAGAAAAACCCATGACTTCCAGATCTTAGCCTTGGTCCTCATCCACAGGATGAGGCAACAGGAGCTAAGGGACACTTTCCCTCCTAAGAAAAGGAACCCCTACCATTCTATGGTAAAGGATTCCTCCCCTCCTGTCATGAATCCTTCTCCGCCTGAGGGACCTTCTTCTACACACCTCCCGCGGTGCTCAGGGAGCGAGTGAGTGAGCAGTTGTTTCCAGAAGGAGTCTGTGAGTGTGAGTTTTCCATAACTCTCCTCACTAGGGGTATGTGCGTGTGAGTATGGGTGCCTGTGATCCCTCAGCAGACAATACAAGTCCTTTTAAAAGTGATAATCATAAAGAAAACATGTATGGATTATATTGCTCCAATGGTCGAAATCATCTACAACTCACGTTTGGTTACCTTACCAATGGTATTCGCCAGTGAACCTTTTAGACTCGACATTTTGCCCAAGCTTTAAATTTGTGTGCGAGTCCAGAAAGCCAGTTCATATAACTCTTGACGGGAATACTTTTCCCCCATCTTTCAACACTGTTTGTTACGTAAATAATCTACAACATCTTCAACATCCTAGTGTTCTCTTATGTGTATATCTCAAATCCTGTAGTTGGACATCCTATTTACTTTCAAATTCCCTCTCAGTTACCCTACTGCCCATCTAGCTGCTTTATCTCTGTACCTGACTCAATCTCTCTCGCTCGTTTCCATCTTTACGAGGTCGGAAACCCAGCCATACTCCCTCTTCCCGTGCCCCGACTTTCGCCCGAGAAGATCGTATATTCCAGGGAGGGAGGCGTTTCGCCTCGCCTCCCACCTGAAGTTTAGTGTCGATTCCCATTGTGATCTGCTCTTATTTTCATCTTGCGTTGTCCGTGACTTACGGACCTTGCTATGATCCTTTGACCTCTAAACACCTTTTCGCACCGGGTTTTACTACTGGAATCCAATTATGGAAGAAACAGGACACGACCCAGTAGGGTTCATACGTACGTGCATTGGTGAATTAAATGTGGTGTAGTAAGTGATAGGCAGACACCTCATAAGGGCGTACACAGTCACATCGGTCATCACTTTAAAGCCGTGGGTGCGATGGATTTCAGACTGAACACCTCCTCCTCCTCCTCCTCCTCCTCCTCTCTTGTGCATACGGTTGGCAAACGTGACGTTTGCGACGTCACTGCATCATGGCAAGTGACAGGAATAGCGTCACCGTTGGCTTCACTTTTTCCCATATGAGTAAACCTTTGCTGCCAATGCGATGCTAGATACGAGAGCTTTGTTCGGAATTTTTCGCCGGTTTTGCCATATCCTTCCACACCGAAGGGGTGAAAGTAATTCATTGTGTTGACTGTACTGCCGCCTGGGTGTGGAAATGAGGAGTATAGTGAACCACCTTAAAGAGACTATAGATCATGAATCATAACTAAGGCTGTTGAAGACATCGGGAAGATGAGATCATAATGTCTCACTGCTTGTTGACGACTGGTGAGTTGTGATGTCTCTAGACTTCTCTATGCACGCCAGTGACAGTCAGTGCATCACTGCACTAAAACATTCAGTAAATCTCAAGTGGAAGAAGTGCCTTTTGCTCAGATGCCAGTCGAGTGCCTGCTTACCTCCCATGCTCTTTCCGTGGTCCTTAGCCAGCAGAACTTGGATTTACTGCTGGAACTTCGGTGATAAAATTTGAAGAGCCAGCAAGTTCGCCACCGTTTACTACCCATCAGTTAAAGTTAAAGCAATGGCAGTAATATATCACACTTTATTATCAAGTTAAGGATGTGGTCTGCTGCAGCGGGTCTCGAGGACGGGGGAGCGTGGATCTCAAGGACGGGATGAAGAATGGCCATCGAGTACACAAGATAGTGGGTCTTGAGGACTCGGGACTGTGGATGGATGTGGAGGAGGAAGTGTGGGTCTCGCGGAAGCGGGATTGTAGGTCTCAAGGGAGGCTTTAGAACGGCGAGATTTTACAGTCGAGAACGAGGAAGTGTGTCTCAAAGACAAGGGAGCTTGGGTCTCGAGGATGAAGGACTACGAGTCTTGGGAACAAGACATCTTAGACCTTTGTCTGCGGAATATATAAACAGGTGTCATATCCAGCTCTGGGGCATTTGCCCGCGGCCTCTGGCAACAGATGACATGCCCAGCCCTGGGGCACCTGTCTGAGGCCTCAGGGATCAGATGTACCTATTCCTGAGTCATCTGTATGTGGTCTCAAGCGACCGATAATATGCCCAGCCCTGAGAAATCTGTCTGCGGCCTTTGATGACACGACACGCTTGGACATCTGGCTGATCCTTTTGGCCCATCAGTGGAACACTTGTCTGCATCTAGGGACACATGCACATCATACTAGCAAAGCTTAAATTCACGGAGATCTTCAAGAACAGAAGGTTCTCAGTAAAAGTACTGCCAAAGGGATATCCCAGGATTCAAATAAACATAGTCTCCAGTCACTCCCATGGGAAATTACTGAATCCCCTTTAGTTCTAAAACACACAGACCTGGTTGGATGTGAATCTAATCTCTTTCGTAGCTATTTTCTGTCCAGAAATGCGTCCCACTTGACCTTTTCTCCCTTCTAGCTCACTGTGAAAATAATTCATAAAGAAAACATTGTGGATGACGTACACGAAGCAGAACCGCCGCTGGGGAAGACCCGCGTCGTTTTAAGTAATGTTGTGATTAACCTCATTCTCCCGGGATGATTCCAGCGGCAATTGCTGCTAGTCACTGATCTGTTGTTATGTCTGGAAGGTTTCCAAGCCCGGAGCCTGTTCCAGTTCCAGGAACTCATGGCGCTGGTGGATTTACTGTGCTCCGGAGTTTCTGGTTTGTGTATATCTACTCAGGGCTCGGAAACAGTTTAGTGTTATCAGGAGTTGTGGAGAATTGCAGTTGCTGTATGGCGGGTTTAATGCTCGCTCTGGTTAGAGCAGCGTAATACAAGACTCCTCCAGCTTAAAGGGTATTCATGCCATATTATGTAATGTTTATGGGTAAATAACGCTTTGTCATATATATATATATATATATATATATATATATATATATATATATATATATATATATATATATATATATAAAGTATGATAAAACGTATGATCTATTCTGGGAGATTTATCATCCCTCGTCTGCAGGGGTTTCAGTCTGTTTCAGTCACTGAGGAACTTAAACTCAGCCGATGTGGGCAGTTCAAGGATCGATGGAGGATATCCACCTGAGCACATTCTCCAACCCTGTGTGGTGATGTTACCACACAACAATGTTCCAGTCGAAAGGGATCAAATGCTTTCCACTGGTTCACAATATCCACCATAACTTGAGTCTTCCAGTGGGCCACAGAAAATAACATTCTATCCAATGAGGATAAGTTTGAATCTGTTTATGTGTGGAACAAGATGAGATAAAAGAACATCGCTCACTGCATACAAGAAGGTTTATCTTTTCAGCGAAGATTTTAAGCTGGATTTACGAGCCAGCAAGACTTAAGACAGAACTGATGACAGGACTCTATAAAGCAATTAAACTCTCCTTAATGTGTTCTAACTCGATATTGAAGGCGAATGATACAAATAATTATAAGATTTGAGATCTCTCATAACCCAAGCTGAGCCTTGAAGAAAATCTATGACAAAAAGCGATTATAGAGCTGACTCTATATATTCTTTGAAGCGAATCTATACCAACTTCAATAACTTCATCATAACCAAATAACTTCCCCTCACTCTGCAGGGCTATCAACACCCGAGGGTGTACTATCGCAAACACCCTAGACAGCCAAGAACTTCATCACCACCAGTAATCTCCATCAGTCACCAACAACCTCTGCAGAACTTATAACTTATTAACTTCACCACCACCACCACCAACTTCCTAAGACGCTTGCCTCCTCCTCCTCCTCCTCCTCTTACCATCCACCAACTTCCACCGAGAACTTCTTCCTCCCCCGCCTCCACCACGAACATCATCCCCACCAGTAATCTCCATCAGTCACCAACAACCTCTGCAGAACTTATACCTTACTAACTTCACCACCACCACCACCAACTTCCTAGGACGCTAGCCTCCTCCTCCTCCTCCTCCTCCTCCTCCTCCTCCTCCTCCTCCCGCCATCCGCCAACTTCGAGAACTTCTTCCTCCCTCGCCGCCACCACGAACATCATCACCACCATTAATTTCCCTCATCACCAACAACTCCTCCCGCACAGCCAAGTGGCAGGACCTCCCTCGCTGGAGCCACTTTCTTAACTTCGTAAACTTGTGGGGAGAAAATTCCTCGACAAATCTGTGAACTTTTTAGCCACTCAAGCAATCCTTTATGAAGAATTGCCCAAGTGGTGCCACAAGTTGCCGAGGAAGCCAGAAACACAAGGATCGGTGGTTGAGGGAAAAAAAAAAAATAGATTACGTTTAATATCGTTTATAAAATGCAATCTTTCCCGAAGATATTTAGTAGAGATGATTCAAATGATTACATCCCTTTTTTTTTTTTACGATATATGATATCTGTAACTGGACTTACAGTATGGAATATACAGATAAAAAGATGTAAGGGATTCAAAATGAATTTCCACGTAACCCATAATTGTCTTCATATCTTATCATTTACTAAACATATAGTGACACACACACACACACACACACACACACATGGTTTAAGCAGTAGTGTGGGCGTATGCACCAACGAGTGAAGACATGGTACATATAAGTATATATACGAGGTTCAGAGACGGGGTAATATGATGATGACAATAATAATTATAATAGGAATTATAATGATAATTATATCAACATGAATGAATATGATGATTATGATGATGGTAATGATAATGATGATATTAGCGATAATCATAATAATGATAATGATAATAGTAATAATACTAATAACAATAACAACAACAATGATAATGATAACGATTATATAGATAACTAAAATAAAGAATAAAACCACAGGAACTACGTATAAAAGGAACACCACTCACTAACACACCGCCAATCGTATAAACTCAGCTAACCTTACCAGTGATCCTACTGCACACCAAACTTATGGAGTCATTCCCACATCAGTTCTTTCCCACTGTATCACGTCCAGCGAGCAGCAACGGTGTCGCTGTAGTGTCTGGTGTATATACTAATACATCTCTCCTTGTAAAGTCCTTACGATTATTCGGTAGTTGATATATATTCATTTTCAGGTCAACGAAATCTAAGATGGTACAAACTCTTAACTTTCCACTGGAAAGAGTGTGTGTGAGTGTATGTGTGTGTGTGTGTGTGTGTGTGTGTGTGTGTGTGTGTGTGTGATGACATATCATTACTGATAAAGATTCGATAGATAAGGCAATGAAGAGAAGAGAGAGGAGAAGGAGCAAGTTGAAGGTAATGGAAGGAAAGAGAATACATGTATACATATATATATATATATATATATATATATATATATATATATATATATATATATATATATATATATATATATATATATATATATATATATATATAAAACTGACGTACCGCCCTACTGGTCGTGACCCCTAGCTGGCTAGATTAATCATAGCTATAGCAATATACAATAACTACCCTTCAATAAAGACTAATATAGCTAGTGAAAACATGTTCACACAGTTACTAACCTTCGATATAGACTGTAGTATAGATAGAGACAACATATTCATACAATAACTACCCTTCAATATAGACTCTAATATAGATATAGACATGTTCATACAATAACTAACCTTCAATATAGACTGTAATATAGCTAGTGACATGTTCATACAATAACTACCCTTCAATATAGACTGTAATATAGATATAGACATGTTCATACCATAACTAACCTTCAATATAGACTGTAATATAGCTAGTGACATGTTCATACAATAACTAACCTTCAATATAGACTGTAATATAGCTAGTGACATGTTCATACAATAACTACCCTTCAATATAGACTGTAATATAGATATAGACATGTTCATACAATAACTACCCTTCAATATAGACTGTAATATAGATATAGACGTGTTCATACGATAAGTACCCTTCAATATAGACTGTAATATAGATATAGACATGTTCATACCATAACTAACTTTCAATATAGACTGTAATATAGATATAGACATGTTCATACCATAACTAACCTTCAATATAGACTGTAATATAGATATAAACATGTTCATACAATAACTACCCTTCAATATAGACTGTAATATAGATATAGACATGTTCATACAATAACTACCCTTCAATATAGACTGTAATATAGATATAGACATGTTCATACCATAACTAACCTTCAATATAGACTGTAATATAGCTAGTGACATGTTCATACAATAACTACCCTTCAATATAGACTGTAATATAGATATAGACATGTTCATACCATAACTAACCTTCAATATAGACTGTAATATAGCTAGTGACATGTTCATACAATAACTACCCATCAATATAGACTGTAATATAGATAATGTTCATACAATAACTAACCTTTAATATAGACAATGATATAGAAAGAGACAATAGGTTCATACCACTGGAGAATATCTCTCTACTTCAGGTACACATATCGCCACTTTCATACCCTGTACCCTTGTTCAACCAGGGAGAATTTTGAGCCTCTCGTATGTGTGACGTGTAGTGATGCATCACATGTCTTCCTATACATCAAGTACCACGATAGCACAGTCGAGAAGGCACCAGATATTCCCCAAAAAACAAATCCTTTTATGACAAAGACATTTCTCTTGACAACGAACCAATAACCTTTCTTTGTCCTTTTTGCTTTTGTTCAGAGCACAACATTTTTAGCTCTTGAGTTCCATTACTACTACCATATAGTGTTGTAGTTATTTATGTAGTCATTTCGTAGAGGAAGGGGTCTTCTACGTGGGGGAACGTAGGAAGGAAATGGATCATGTTGTGTAAGAAGTGAGACATCTCATTATGCCCTCGGTCAACAAAATATGACGTCAAAACTTTACCTACCACGAGAAATTGATGTTTACAGGCGCATGAAATTTGTGAAAAAGTGGAGGAGATGACGATGATATATATATATATATATATATATATATATATATATATATATATATATATATATATATATATATATATATATATATTTTCTTTCTTTCTTTTATACTATTCGCCATTTCCCGCGTTAGCGAGGTAGCATTAAGAACAGAGGACTGGGCCTTTGAGGGAATACCCTCACCTGGCCCAATTCTCTGTTCCTTCTTTTGAAAAAAAAAAAAAAAAAAAAAAAAAAAAAAAAAAAAAAAAAACGAGAGGGGAGGATTTCCAGCCCCCCGCTCCCTCCCCTTTTAGTCGCCTTCTACGACACGCAGGGAATACGTGGGAAGTATTCTTAATCAGTGTTGTAAATGGAAATGGTGAAGAGCTTGTAGATTTATGTGCTGAAAAAGGACTGGTGATTGGGAATACCTGGTTTAAAAAGCGATTTATACATAAGTATTACGTATGTAAGTAGGAGAGATGGCCAGAGAGCGTTACTGGATTACGTGTTAATTGACAGGCGCGCGAAAGAGAGACTTTTGGATGTTAATGTGCTGAGAGGTGCAACTGGAGGGATGTCTGATCATTATCTTGTGGAGGCTAAGGTGAAGATTTGTATGGGTTTTCAGAAAAGAAGAGTGAATGTTGGGATGAAGAGGGTGGTGAGAGTAAGTGAGCTTGGGAAGGAGACTTGTGTGAAGAAGTAAAAGGAGAGACTGAGTACAGAATGGAAAAAGGTGAGAACAATGGAAGTAAGGGGAGTGGGGGAGGAATGAGATGTATTTAGGGAATCAGTGATGGATTGCGCAAAAGATGCTTGTGGCATGAGAAGAGTGGGAGGTGGGTTGATTAGAAAGGGTAGTGAGTGGTGGGATGAAGAAGTAAGATTATTAGTGAAAGAGAAAAGAGAGGCATTTGGACGATTTTTGCAGGGAAAAAATGCAATTGAGTGGGAGATGTATAAAAGAAAGAGACAGGAGGTCAAGAGAAAGGTGCAAGAGGTGAAAAAGAGGGCAAATGAGAGTTGGGGTGAGAGAGTATCATTAAATTTTAGGGAGAATAAAAAGATGTTCTGGAAGGAGGTAAATAAAGTGCGTTAGACAAGGGAGCAAATGGCAACTTCAGTGAAGGGCGCAAATGGGGAGGTGATAACAAGTAGTGGTGATGTGAGAAAGAGATGGAGTGAGTATTTTGAAGGTTTGTTGAATGTGTTTGATGATAAAGTGGCAGATATAGGGTGTTTTGGTCGAGGTGGTGTGCAAAGTGAGAGGGTTAGGGAAAATGATTAGGTAAACAGAGAAGAGGTAGTAAAAGCTTTGCGGAAGATGAAAGCCGGCAAGGCAGCAGGTTTGGATGGTATTGCAGTGGAATTTATTAAAAAAGGGGGTGACTGTATTATTGACTGGTTGGTAAGGTTGTTTAATGTATGTATGACTCATGGTGAGGTGCCTGAGGTTTGGCGAAATGTGTGCATAGTGCCATTGTACAAAGGCAAAGGGGATAAGAGTAGGTGCTCAAATTACAGAGGTATAAGTTTGTTAAGTATTCCTGGTAAATTATATGGGAGGGTATTGATTGAGAGGGTGAAGGCATGTACAAGCATCAGATTGGGGAAGAGCAGTGTGGTTTCAGAAGTGGTAGAGGATGTGTGGATCAGGTGTTTGCTTTGAAGAATGTATGTGAGAAATACTTAGAAAAGCAAATGGATTTGTATGTAGCATTTATGGATCTGGAGAAGGCATATGATAGAGTTGATAGAGATGCTCTGTGAAAGGTATTAAGAATATATGGTGTGGGAGGCAAGTTGTTAGAAGCAGTGAAAAGTTTTTATCGAGGATGTAAGGCATGTGTACGTGTAGGAAGAGAGGAACGTGATTGGTTCTCAGTGAATGTAGATTTGCGGCAGGGGTGTGTGATGTCTCCATGGTTGTTTAATTTGTTTATGGATGGGGTTGTTAGGGAGGTGAATGCAAGAGTTTTGGAAAGAGGGGCAAGTATGAAGTCTGTTGTGGATGAGAAAGCTTGGGAAGTGAGTCAGTTGTTGTTCGCTGATGATACAGCGCTGGTGGCTGATTCATGTGAGAAACTGCAGAAGCTGGTGACTGAATTTGGTAAAGTGTGTGAAAGAAGAAAGTTAAGAGTAAATGTGAATAAGAGCAAGGTTATTAGGTACAGTAGGGTTGAGGGTCAAGTCAATTGGGAGGTAAGTTTGAATGGAGAAAAACTGGAGGAAGTAGAGTGTTTTAGATATCTGGGAGTGGATCTGGCAGCGGATGGAACCATGGAAGCGGAAGTGGATCATAGGGTCGGGGAGGGGGCGAAAATCCTGGGAGCCTCGAAGAATGTGTGGAAGTCGAGAACATTATCTCGGAAAGCAAAAATGGCTATGTTTGAAGGAATAGTGGTTCCAACAATGTTGTATGGTTGCGAGGCGTGGGCTATGGATAGAGTTGTGCGCAGGAGGATGGATGTGCTGGAAATGAGATGTTTGAGGACAATATGTGGTGTGAGGTGGTTTGATCGAGTAAGTAATGTAAGGGTAAGAGAGATGTGTGGAAATAAAAAGAGCGTGGTTGAGAGAGCAGAAGAGGGTGTTTTGAAATGGTCTGGGCACATGGAGAGAATGAGTGAGGAAAGATTGACCAAGAGGATATATGTGTCGGAGGTGGAGGGAACGAGGAGAAGTGGGAGACCAAATTGGAGGTGGAAAGATGGAGTGAAAAAGATTTTGAGTGATCGGGGCCCGAACATTCAGGAGGGTAAAAGGCGGGCAAGGAATAGAGTGAACTGGATCAATGTGGTATACCGGGGTCGACGTGCTCTCAATGGAGTGAATCAGGGCATGTGAAGCGTCTGGGGTAAACCATGGAAAGTTCTGTGGGGCCTGGATGTGGAAAGGGGCTGTGGTTTCGGGCATTATTGCATGACAGCTAGAGACTGAGTGTGAATGAATGGGGCCTTTGTTGTCTTTTCCTAGCGCTACCTCGCACACATGAGGGGGGAGGGGGATGTTATTCCATGTGTGGCGAGGAGGCGATGGGAATGAATAAAGGCAGTGTGAATTGTGTGCATGTGTATATATGTATGTGTTTGTGTGTGTATATATATGTGTACATTGAGATGTATGGGTATGTATATTTGCGTGTGTGGACGTGTATGTATATACATGTGTATGGGGGTGGGTTGAGCCATTTCTTTCGTCTGTTTCCTTGCGCTACCTCGCAAACGCGGGAGACAGCGACAAAGCAAAATAGATAAATAATAAAATATATATATATATATATATATATATATATATATATATATATATATATATATATATATATATATATATATATATTACATATATATATTACTCAACAACATTTCATTTACAGAACATTGGCCAAATGAAACCCATTAAAAAGAGACCGTCATACTCACATCTGTAGGGGATATATTTCCTTTACACCAATGAAATTCATGAAACCATTCCATCTCTTGAATTAAATGATTCCTAGAAATAACATTTTTTGTGCCTCTGACCCAAAATATTTTGTCGACCTAAGTGAAAACTTCCATTATTTTCATGTGAATTATTTTTTTTACCTCTTTCCTTAGTTTCAGGTCTGTACAAAATAATATATTCGTTGCCAATTTTTATGAAGCGAGTGAGTGCGTGGCGACTTTTTGTATAAACTGTTTTATATATTGAAATTGTGATGCGCACTTATTCTAGAGCAGCGGACAATACATAATTAAGGTGAATAAAAGATCAGTTTAATTGTGTAATTGTTCCAGTATTGTATCAGCACTGATGTTTATGACCCAACTCCGATGCATATATATATATATATATATATATATATATATATATATATATATATATATATATATACAAATAGGGATGTTCGGTGGAGGGTGGATGTGTTGGAAATGAGATGTTTGAGGACACTATGTGGTGTGAGGTGGTTTGATCGAGTAAGTAATGTAAGGGTAAGAGAGATGTGTGGTAATAAAAAGAGTGTGGTTAAGAGAGCAGAAGAGGGTGTGTTGAAATGGATTGGCCACATGGAGAGAATGAGTGAAAAAAGATTGACAAAGAGGATATATGTGTCAGAGGTGGAGGGAACGAGAAGTGGGAAACCTATTTGGAGGTGGAAGGATGAAGTGAAAAAGATTTTGAGCGATCGGGGCCTGAAAATGCAGGAGGGTGAAAGGCGTGCAAGGAATAGAGTGAATTAGAACGAAGGTGGTATACCAGGGTCGACGTGCTGTCAATGAACTGAACCAGGGAATGTGAAGCGTCTGGGGTAAACCATGGAAAGTTTTGTGGGGCCTGGATGTAGAAAGGGAGCTCTGGTTTCAGCGTACTATACAAGACAGCTAGAGACTGAGTGTGAACGAATGTGGCCTTTGTTGTCTTTTCCTAGCGATACCTCGCGCGCGTGCTGTGGGAGGGGGGTGTCATTTCATGTGTGGCGGGGTGGCGACGGAAACGAATAAAGGCAGCAAATATGAATTATGTGCATGAGTATATATGTATATGTCTGTGTATGTATATATATGTATACTTTGAAATGCAGAGGTATGTATATTTGCGTGTGTGGACGTGTATGTATATACATGTGTTTGTGGTGGGTTGGGCCATTCTTTCGTCTGTTTCCTCGCGCTACCTCGCTAGCGCGGGATACAGCGACAAAGAATAATAATAATGATAATAATAACAATAATAAATATATATATATATATATATATATATATATATATATATATATATATATATATATATATATATATATATATTCCAATGAGTCCACGGGGAAATAAAACACGGTAAGTTCCCAAGTGCACTTTCGTGTGATAATCACACTATGAGGGGAGATACAGGAAAGAAATATAACAGTCAATTGATATACAACGAAGAGACGTAGCTAGGACGCCAATTGGCAAACAAGTGACTGACCGAATGGAGGTATATATATATATCTATATATATATATATATATATATATGCATATGTCTAAAGACAAATTTGCTATCAGAGGAAAGTGTGACAAGTGCCCACAGTTGGAAGTTGAAATGGCAAAGTATGTCTGACAATGAAAACCGACAGAATGAATATGATGTGTCCCGAGGATCAATTTGAAATTTGCCCTGAAACTAAAGAGGAAATAAGGCATCACAGATTATAAGGCGAGCCATGCTTGGTGCACAAGATTTATAAAAAAAAAAATGATTTTGTATTGAGATGGAGAAGGAAAATATCACTGCGTCTTCCACAAGAACATGATGACAAGGTTATTGAATTTCCTATGTTCATAATCCACTTCTTAGTCCCTCCCATCATGCATGGATTTCAACCTAACGAAACTATTACCCATGTATAGGTCGACCTCTAATTTTTTTCCTAAACATTCGGTCTTAAGAACTCGAACTATACAAGAATATATATATATATATATATATATATATATATATATATATATATATATATATATATATATATATATCCCTGGGGATAGGGGAGAAAGAATACTTCCCACGTATTCCCTGCGTGTCGTAGAAGGCGACTAAAAGGGGAGGGAGCGGGGGGCTGGAAATCTTCCCCTCTCGTTTTTTTTTTTTTTTTTTTTTTTTTTTTTTTTTCCAAAACAAGGAACAGAGAAGGGGGCCAGGTGAGGATATTGCCTCCAAGGCCCAGTCCTCTGTTCTTAACGCTACCTCGCTAATGCGGGAAATGGCGAATAGTTTGAAAGAAAGAAAAAGATATATATATATATATATATATATATATATATATATATATATACATATATTCTTGATGTCCCTTTGGATAACATTATTCTAACAACACAAAACCCAAAAACTCTTCCATGGACATGATAGTCGTCAGCTTCATATACTTGTGTCTGGAGTTAGACCTTTATCATGATGATGATGGCCACCACTCCACTACCACCCCATCATCCCGTGCAGGTCGGCCTCTGTATACGTAGTTGTGGTTAAATGTTTCAGTCCAGCGGTGGTGGGATGTCAAACGCAACACCTGACATTCGTTTTCGCTTGGCTGGTGCCACGGCGTTTGATGGGAGGCAGCGCCCGGCACCATGTACCTTTAATAGCTCCATCTATTAGCAGAAGCTGTTGTCTGGTGCTCTAGTGAAGGCGGATTTGTCGTGCCATTGTATCTATTTGTGAGAGTCATCCAGGGATGGCGAGAAGCAGGTGTTGCAGTCCAAAGATGGAGTGAGGTAAGCGATGTAAGACAGAGATGGAGAGCTGCTAGGGAGGCAGTGCCGAGATGGAGTGAGGTGAGAGGCATAGTCTGTCCGTGGAGCGTGGTGATGCGCGTGACATGGTCAAAGAGAGATATCTTGGAGGAAAGTGGTGGTTGTGTGTGATATGGAAAGGGACAGAAACAATCTATTCCTCTAAGTGATCTACGACTATCTAGGCTCCCAATTTTGAACAAAAGATAGCTATCAAAGCCAACATGGATTCCTATGGAATTAAACCGTGTTTGTTCCTAACGAGAATAGTTTCAAGTCATTAATCATGGCCGTATCCAGACTCGTTAAGTCTAATGGCTTCCAGAGACAAGTTTCTGGACTGAGAATCTCTATGTCCTTGTGTGATGAACTAGAGACTAAGATTATAGGGAGATCCTTTATCTTTCCTCCATAAAATCTCAAAATTGAACAGATAAAAGCCTTTTTTTTTTCCAGGGACATCACATACCGCTCGTAGATTCATCCTCGTCTTCTATAATTTCACTTGTGTTTCACACAATACGTTGGCCATCACCTGGCACTGATGATAGCCTTTATCATAATTCTTCGCCCGGTGGTCCTGGGAGTCCAAACAGATATTTAGGGATCTCTTTCATATCCTACACAATGTTCCTTGCCCATATAGATAAGAGAGTTTTATGCGTTTATGGGTTTATCTCCAACTTTCGAAATTACTTTCGAGCCAGCGCAGATGATTATGCCTGTGCAAACCCTACCAATGTTGACGGCAAGTGAGTACAAGCATACGTAGTGATGATCTTGAAGGGCCAGGGTCACAATATCACACGGCAGGAGCGCATTACCTTCCCTGGTAAAGGTTCCTCCTGGTGGAGTCCCATAACAGGTTGTGGTGCGTGTACACTCGCCCGCCACTTTATACCTTGTTTACCTGACCGTTATCTCCCGGTAGACCGGGGATGGAGGGGTCCTAGCTGGCTGTCTGGCTGGCTCGTGGCCTCACCTCCCTCCCTCCCTCACCAGGGCGGCTCTTCCTCCGCCTCACCTACACAATATTATCATCCCACCAAACCTCACTCACTGCTGCGCTGTGTAAACAGAGAACAACAGTAATATCGGCGGCGGATTTACATAGAAATGGTTTTATGTGGTGCATTAAGATCAGCCGAGAATATTAGCCACCTCCCTGACCACTGGAGTGTGGCAGATGAAGACTTTACTCTGTTTCTTAATGTGGTCGGCTGTGCCGGGCCTGGCTGGCAGCCGGAGTTAATGGAGAATATCTGCGTCATGTAAAAAGGTTAATTGGAAAGAATGAGTTATCTCCATGGACGTGCAATTGGTAATTTTTTTTTAGTTTGATTTAAATGTGGACGATTTGCCCGAGCGTCGATTAGCGGCACTTGGACCAGAGTGTGAGCCGCCTGACTCCCCTCACTGGCGCAGTGTGTGTGAGCAGAGGACCGAAAGCTTTAGGATAGCAGCTTACGACAAGACAAGTTTTAACTCATCGGTAATCCAATGGTACAGTGTTTGTGTACCGCATTCGGTGGCCAGGGTTCGATTTTCGAGTATACAATGGTTGAATTATCTATCTATCTATCTATCTATCTATCTATCTATATATATATATATATATATATATATATATATATATATATATATATATATATATTCCTATGAGTCCACTGGGAAAATGAAACACGATAAGTTCCCAAGTGCACTTTCGTGTAATAATCACATCGTCAGGGGAGACACAAGAGAGAAATATAAGTCAGTTGATATACATCGAAGAGACGAAGCTAGGACGCCATTTGGTAAACCATTTTCCCAGTGGACTCATGGGAATATCTTGATCACGCGCAACACTGTGATCCTTTCCAACATATATCTATATAATTAGTTCATCCTGCAACCTCCACAGTGTCTTTTCCTGAAATTAATCTCACACAGAAAATGTTTGTCACCTTTTGTTATCGAGTTCGCGTGTGGCGGATAAACGTCTGTTGTCACAAGTTTCCACAAGATACAGGTTTGTTATGGTTTTCTCAGCATCATAAGTTTGGGGGAGGTTATGGCTTGGATCTATAACTATTGTTGGCTCGCTGCTTCTCCTCACCCCTGGGGGCTCCTGGCGAGAGAGAGAAGGAATCTTGATTCTCTTTGTGAAAGAAGAAGAATCAAATATCTTTCTCCTGACAAGTAATGACGTTGGTTGTCGTAATAATACCAAACCTATTCAATCCTAGACCTGAGGCCACAGTGAATGTTGATATTTCTCCTTAAAGGGAAGAACTCCATTCTTTGTGTACAGTTTGCTGTTCTCTATATGAATACTTTCAAGGTCCAGTTCTATGTTATCATTCATCATAGACTTCATTCTAGACACACTGGTTAGGTAAGAATTCTAGTGAATATCTAGACATATTTTGACGGAGTATACGACTACACACAGAACATGAGAGTAGTACGCCTTCCTGTATTTGCTTATGGGTTCTTATGTATCCCATTCAGACAGTGTATATATATATATATATATATATACACCCGCACCAGCTCTCAAGGCTGACTTGTGCAGCTATACTTCCGAAGCATAAAATGAGAGCGGGAAGCACTAACTTTACCCCAACGTGTAGACTGAGTCATTCAGAGAAACGTTATCCCTTACGACGACTCATTTTATCGTCTGCAGACGCTGGGGAAGAAACTGGACGAGTCCTGGATCACGACTTCGGAATGGACTCGCGATGTCTCGACACCCTCCCCTCAACCCCCCTTGTCGATCTCATGAGCACCGACCAGCAGGAACCCTGGCGACAGAACTGAATTCAAGAACTCGAAAGAAGAAAATCGTATTGACCCATCTTGTCTTCTAGAATGGGACTACTTTGAAAGTGTCTCAGGCTACAGGTTCAGGGTCAAGAACTCCAGGAAATATATTCTTTTTTTTTTTTCTCTTTGAGTCTGCCACCCCGACCATGACTGCTCGGTGAGTGAGACCCTGGAAGCGCAACTTTAGGGCGATACGAGAGACGAGTTTGGGCCACTACGTAAGGCTCTGGATGAGGGCAAGAGAGGGAGTCCTACCGTACTGATGTGACCACGGCTGAGTGTGTCAGTGTGTCAACCGTCTTAGTCAGCTGCTCAGGGACGGGCGGAGCTTGTCGATGCGTAACGTACGCAAGAGCGTTTGCTTCGCTGCCAGTGGTTAACGCAGTCGTAACGATCGTTGTAAGATGATTCGCGTCAGGATGGACGTAGGGTCGAAACCCAATACAGTGCACTACTACTTCGATAGACTTTTATTGATATAACTGCCAGGAAAAATATATATATATATTTATATATTTTCTTTTTCCTTTCATACTATTCGCCATTTCCCGCGTTAGCGAGGTAGCGTTAAGAACAGAGGACTGGGCCTTTGAGGGAATATCCTCACCTGGCCCCCTTCTCTGTTCCTTCTTTGGGAAAATTTAAAAAAAAACGAGAGGGGAGGATTTCGAGCCACCCGCCTGCAGCAGGAGCCTTGACGATGACATGAACGAAGGAAGGAAGGTTAAGGTGTGACTCATATATACACACGGGAAGACCTTCACCACTAGAGTGTGTGCTCCAGTGTCACGAGTTTCGTCCTCCATAACTACCAGTTCGTCCCACTGACATACATAATGGCGGTCAGAATTAATGCCCGACCCTGAAAGCTCTCCTTGGAGCAGAGGCGAAGAAAAAAAATATATCAAAAAACCTGACATATTTATTTTTTTTGGAGGGGAGGAGAGAGGAGGCCATGTTCGATCTTGTTTTACATCTCTTGATGAGAGGCATCCATAAACAAAACTGACGGTCGTATAGGAAATAAACGACGGAGTTACAACCCAGCAGAATGGCTGATGAAGGACAAGATATGGGAGGAATGGGGAACAAACCCATTACGCCTCCCTTCCGTAACGGATATACATTTGTATAGATGGGTAGATAGACAGAAAGATAGATAGACAGAGAGAGAGAGAGAGAGAGAGAGAGAGAGAGAGAGAGAGAGAGAGAGAGAGAGAGAGAGAGAGAGAGAGAGCTTGTCTTACGACCTCTGGTTCACATAGCACATACAAGCCTAGTTTAGGATGGCAAGTGTGTTCTCACATTGATCTGCCTCAGGGAAACTCTGCCTATGACCACAGTCTACAGTTGATGTATCTACTCCACATCTGACGTCACTGATGTCTTCCTGGACGGAGAATTGGGAATCGCTGGTTCGTCTACATATTCCATTAAGTCTGTGTCACAAGTGGATATTTCTACTTCTGGTGTGTGGCTCATGATGACGCAACGGAACACATGAATATGGACTCTACATACCACCTTTGTCTTCTGAAGTAACTGTACATTCATTCTATAAACATGTCAGCCAGCGATGGAGTAGATGAACAGGAAAACTGCCAGAATGAAGTGACCTCTTAGATAGCTCATGTCTGCTGTGGTGAAAGAAGAGAGAAAAGAAAGTTGTCTCTATATGGCCAGTGACGTATCCTACAATGACCACACGAGAGGTGTAGGACACATGACCTTCAGAACCAGAGCTTCCCAGTCTTGTATGAAGATTGTGGCCACGTCCATGATGGCCTTGCTCAAGCCCGTGACGTCATGTTACTAGATAGTGTGTAACACTTGCCGTGGACCTCAAGACTGGCGTCCAGTGGTCTGCTGCAGGACCAGGGATTAAAAGATGACAATATCAGCAAACAGAAGACAGACCAGCATTACACCAGGTCCTCTGACAACTCGGCCATGGAAGATCACTGGATATAATACTGAAGGAACGTCTGTCAGGCTTTAACATTCCTGTGATGCAGGATTCACTTCCCCCTACGAGTGTTGTATATGTCCACATCTTACATCCCTACGGCCGGAGGAGCCACGTCTCCAGCGTCCATCAACCCTGTTGTTTATGTGTCACAGGAAATGTTCAACAGTTCCAATATAGTTCTGACGCTCGTCATGTCTCTTGTCTGGCCCAGGGAGGGACACACAGCAGGCACCCGTCCCCCAGTGTCTCCCGTCCACATATCGATTAAACAGAAAGATCGTCTGTTCGTCCTAGTGAAACACGTCGTCAGTGAACCAGCTCAGGAATAAAGGCTCCATCAGTGTGTTCCTATTCGTCCTGTCTATTGGCACAATACGATCCCATTAGACTGTCACTCATACTGCTGGAAAACAGTTCACAGTCAATACCTTCCAATCCTCACATCTCCTGCCTCTCACCACACCACTACACCCTCGCATGAAACTCTTATATTTCTGATCCTTTCCCAACTTCTGATTTCTATTCTCCACGGTGTCACCCAGACATTACAACACTCCACCTACATCATGTTATAACCTCAAATGTCTTCCACTAATCGAACGCACAGATTATAGCTGCCAGAGATGTTCACACACACACTGGGAAAATAACGTCGAATCAAATTGGGTAAAACTGTCTTTGGTGATATTCTTCTAACGCACACCGACCCTTGCATGGAAGGTTCTGTTCTGTTTATGTTGATTGTTGCTCTAAATTGTGATGCTGGCTTGGGGGAGAACGTGAGGTCATTGTTGTGTGCTGGAGTTGTGAGGATGAATATAACATGAGAGTGAGTTGTTAACTGTTGTGCTGCGTGTTTATACACAGTCAGGTCCCCATGATGATTACAGTATAGTGGTATAAAGTTTGCCGAGTTGTCTGGAGCGTTTTATGTTTCTGTAGTCTTGTGAGGACACTGTAATATTTTTCAGAGGTTTTATGTTTTGTTTTAATGTCTTTTATACTGACCTATCAGCTGGTAGCTGGTGTGTTCCTACACATTAAATATATATCATTATGTAGATTGTCTTCTCGAGAAATAATGGAGCTCTCCCAAGTCCCATTCCTTCCTCAGGAGACAGACTGTCGCTTCCTTCTCCTTGTAAGTAAATATCTTCCATGTTTTCCTGGAAGGAAGATGAAATAATATTGAACGTGTAAAGTTCTCTTGTCTGTAACGCTGGTCTATGTAGTTCCATTAAGTTACTCTTGGTTCCATATTCATAAAGTTACTCTTGGTTCCATATTCATAAAGTTACTCTTGGTTCCATATTCATAAAGTTACTCTTGGTTCCATATTCATAAAGTTACTCTTGGTTCCATATTCATAAAGTTACTCTTGGTTCCATATTCATAAAGTTACTCTTGGTTCCATATTCATAAAGTTACTCTTGGTTCCATATTCATAAAGTTACTCTTGGTTCCATATTCATAAAGTTACTCTTGGTTCCATATTCATAAGTCTGTTCATTTTCCTACAAACTTCCATTTTCTTCAGTCTTCAGTCTAGTTGGAGTCATCCTTTCTCTGTTTATCTTAGATAAAGTCACCAAGGTTTCCAAAAGGAGTTGATGACTGGAAGAAATATTTACACTGCCTCTGAGACCAACCTCCAACATGACTCACAGAACCATTGACACATCAACTACTTCAGATGATGATGCTGATGTTTGGTTGTCGCTTCTTGGTCCCTGTGAAGTATCTTATAACCTCAGAGTCCTCACACTTAAAAATCCCTAATACTCCTTTTCCAGATCCTCTGGAAGAGATGGTCTTCTCAGAGTCCAAGTGTTAACCTGGCCACTTACACTTTATGTTTAGAACTTTGAGTTTTCTAAGAATTCTTTATATCAAGTATAGTTTCCTCACTCCTCTGACTGGTACTTATGTGCATAAATTTAACCAGCAAAAGCAGAGTCCAGACGGCAAGATGCAGAACAAGTGTTAAGGTGATGGAAATATAATGTTTTCTTTTATCAGTCTCAAGACAACGACCTTCTTGGTCAGGTCTGAGAGCCTCAGTCACAGGAAATGTCACGTCACAAGGAACCAAATCAAATCTCAGACTCCCCCTCTACCATCGAGGTGTCCTTCAGAAGGTCTCTAGCGTTGGAGTGCCAGCTCACAAGAGGCCTTTCTTCCTCTGGTATTGGACCGGCATCAAAGGAAAATGGTCACACAATTTTTTCCTTTGGATTTAGGATTTCTTTTTATTGTCTCTTAGCTTCCGAACGCTGGATGGAGGTGCAGGTTAAACCTGAGGAGGGTGAAATAGCTTTTTCCTTACTTTCGGTCATTCGTGAGCTTGAAGTGGAGTCAATACACAGAGCTGCTCACACCAGTCTAGAGCCGACGTGGACGATATCTGTAGATATGTAGGCTGAACACTTACATCATCCCATCTACTGACGACTCAGGGAACATTGTGTATTGCCTGTCGGAGGAAAGCACTGGTCTATCGTCCTTCACCATTTGGTCATTAAGAAGACCTCTGGTCCTTCGCTAGACCTAAGATGATGATGGCCAGTTGATGTTCTTATAAACAGATGATTCAGATTCAATTCCATGTAGGGAACATTTCTGTTGTTTATGATCGATCTGTATATAAACGGTGGCTAAGTAATATCCTCCATGACCACAACACATCAAGGTAGATCAAAAGGATCATGTCTAAAATACCTTCCGGCGATAAAGTTATCCATCAGATGAAAAATATCGAAAGACAGATAATATATATATCTGGCGTTGTTAGACGAAATATTAAGTATGTAGTATGTCACAAGAGACAGAATGTGTAGAGCAATAAAAAACATGAGAGTCAGATAAAGACCCATCAACAGTGGGGTCTCCACGGTCACAATGGCCGAGTGTTCGACTCGTCCAAACAGATTCTGTTGACTCTAGTGATGTCCGTTTACCGTTGTGTAGTCAGACCTTGGGAGGTATATGCAGCGTCTGGCTTCTGGGCTGAGAAAACAAAATCCTTCTTCCTTTCCCGCTGACGAACCTGGAGCGGCAGAACTGGAAGGTTTAGTTTCCAGATCACAGACGTAGCCTGATTTAGAGGACCATCTCTGATGGCTGGAGGAGGATCAGCAAATACCGGAAAAGAAGCTCAAATATCGGAGAGGTATTTTACAGCAGCTGCCACGAGCTGGGGCACTGATGGTGTGTTTGCTCTAATAACATTACTGCCTCCGTAATTCTCTCATATATTTACTCAGTATTTAATGAAGCGCTGACTGATTGTCGACGTACCAGGAGTCTTGAAGACGAAGTTATGATGTGTTTACCTTTTTCTCTCCGTTTTCTATACCTATTCGCCGACCCCGCCGTGGCGTAGGATCATCATGAACCGAGTCTTCCAGGAGAGAAAAAAGGATCTCTATTCGGTTCCAGTTTTTCCTGATTTTTTTAAAGTAATGATACAGGAGGGGAGGTTTTCCGGTCCTGCCATTCCCACTACACGTATTCGCCTTCCATGACACGCAGGAGGTACGTGGTTATCGTGTTATTCATTCCCTGTACCTAGATACACACACACACACACACACACACACACTGTGCTCACCTCCCTCTATAAGGACGACCATCACCTGAGGTGACCCACAGCTGATGAGTCTAACCTTAAAGGTATTTCCTCTTGCCTGAAGAGATGGGAAATTTTGGGTGGGGTTCATCTTTATGTAAGACCAACATGTCTTCCTCTGAATAATGCCATTCATTACCTGTGATCTCGATGTTCTTCTGGACATTCAATTTCCTTTTTCATTTCCTGGACGAGTGAGGAAAAAACGTCACCTCTCTTCAAGACGAAGAAAAAGAAATAAAAAGGAATCCACGAACTCACGTACTTTTGTGGGATGGGTTCTGAGAAACCCATTTGCTTGAAGATATTTTATGGCCCGGTTCTGAATACCCTTCTTAGCCACCGGGAGCTTGGAAGGTACTAACAAATTCCTGTATAAATCTTTATCATCTCTGAGAAGTTATCTGTGTGGCGTGGACGTACCTGAGGAGGAATATTCTTTAAGGTAGAGAGCACAAGACGTTCACTGGAGGGAGAAATCATTTCCCTTACTCTGAGAGGATGTTCTCTTCCAAGGCTTCGAGGGAGCGGGATATTGGGAGGTTGTGGCCTGACTCATCTGTTGGAGGCACTACAATTCTCTATCTGGTGCTGGAGGCCAGATGTTGGAGGTTGTGGCCTGACTCATCTGTTGGACGCACAACAATTCTCTATCTGGTACTGGAGGCCAGATGTTGGGAGGTTGTGGCCTACCTCACTATTGGACGCACTACAATTTTCTATCTGGTACTGGAGGCTAGATGTTGGGAGGTTGTGGCCTACCTCACTGTTGGAGGCACTACAATTCTCTATCTGGTGCTGGAGGCCAGATGTTTGGAGGTTGTGGCCTACCTCACTGTTGGAGACACTACAATTCTCTATCTGGTGCTGGAGGCCAGATGTTGGGAGGTTGTGGCCTACCTCACTGTTGGACGCACTACAATTCTCTATCTGGTACTGGAGGCTAGATGTTGGGAGGTTGTGGCTTGGCTCATCTGTTGGACGCACCAGGGTTCACTACCGGGTCACACCTGTGCTACAGATGTATTCGCATCCTCCCTACAGGGACACAGGACCACCACTGCCAGGACAGATGTCATGGTTCCTGCTGTAGCCAGCTGGCCTGCTCGTCCAGTACCAACGGTACTTGCTGTACTCGGCCACTCACGCATATACGTAACTCTGTAATGTTACAGCCTAAAATTTCAGCGTCCTCCACGCTGATCAACTGAACATGAAGACGAATACGAGAAAACGTCAAGTTAATGAGTCTGCTCTACTGCAAGTAGACATGGCTTTGGTCTCTGCGTAGACACTCACAATACTATATGATATATTGACCAATCAATTCGCCCAGCACTTACGTCTGCCCAGGCACTCCCAGTGTGGTTATGAGAACATATTAGACGCTCAACACAAGCTTCCTAGATCAACGGAGGACCTTCAACTCCCTACAGGTGTTCAATTACCTGAGAATCAACCAACGATTTCAAGAATTTCAAGGAAAACAAATATATCTTCCTGTTTTCTATTGTATCATTTGCCCGTCCACCTGACTGATGCTTGTGCAGACGATTTTCCTCCCAGGAAGTACAAGGTCTATTGTCCTCACGACGCCACGGTCAACAAGGTGGTGTGGGTTCTCAAGAGTACAGTATAGAACTCATGGTCCACCACCTCCAGTCCTGGTCACCTGCTGCATTATACAACGGCTGGAAAGTGCCTGGAGTGGTTCCTCTGCCTTCTGGTTAACACTCACTGACCTCCCGTACTGGCTGGTCAGTAACGTTGCTATACTGACCCAGCACGGCAGGCGGGGTCATGGTGACCTCCCCCTCTGACAGTGCTGGGTCAAGTGAGAGTCAACCATATACGCCCACGAGATGTCACCGACTGTGGGAAACCTTTTTGTGGTGAGATGGGTTCACTTTCAGGTCCGGGGTGTTGTTGGGCCAGACACCCCACCTGTCACTGGAGAGTTTTACTGCCATCTCCCCCGCCTCTCTCTCTCTCTCTCTCTCTCTCTCTCTCTCCTCTCTCTCTCTCTCTCTCTCTCTCTCTCTCTCTCTCAGCAGCCACAGGACTGCGGCTGAGGGACGGTTGCCTGGTACTGTCTCCTGGCTCTGCCAGCACGACGTCTGTGAAGGACATGTGCCATTGGAGCACCGTCTTGTGCTGGTTTCTGTACATGGCATATCTAAAGCCTCACCTCTCTCATCTCTCTTGGTCTATTGCAACATTCTGCAGCCTGTGATTGCCTCATTTATTACTGTAATTATCAGTTATTATCATTATTATCATTATTACAAGAACTGGCTTTCTGTCCACTATGGTCAGCTCTGATTCCTATCATAGTTGAGCACGGGCCATACTCACCAGCAATCCTTCATCAGCCAGACGAGACAGACTGAGGAATCGAATTTAGCCGAGTGTGTGTGATGGTGAACGTGGCTATTATTACATGGGATCAGATCCCATTAGCGCCTCTGCCACAGAGGGCTTATACACTTACACTGGGGGCATCTGCCACGATGGAATTCATCCAGTAAGGTGGATCATCATAGGCTTTAAGTAAAGGCCGGGATCGGGTTAAGACAGTATTACTCCGACCCTCACTTGTGGAGCCTTGTGGTCTGTGCAGTACAATGATGATGTTAGGTCAGAACAACGAAGGAAATAAGCTACATAACTTGATAACAAAGGAAATAAACTCCATAACTTTGTATGGAAGGAAATAAGATCCATAACTTAATAAAGTCAGTAAGCTTCATAGCTTTATAACAAAGGCAATAAGCGACATTATGATATAGGAACTAAGCCTCATAGCTTTATAGCAAAGGAAATAAACTCCATAACTTTATAACGAAGGCGATAAGCTCCATAACTTTATAACAATGGAAATAAACTCCATAACTTTATAACGAAGGCGATAAGCTCCATAACTTTATAACAAAGGAAATAAACTCCATAACTTTATAACAAAGGAAATAAACTCCATAACTTTATAACGAAAGTAATAAGCTCCATAACTATTAAACGAAGGCAATAAGCTCCATAACTTTTCAACAAAGGAAATAAACTCCGTAGCTTGATAACAAAGGAAATAAGCTAATAACTTTATAACGTAGGCAATAAACTCCGTAACTTTATAACGAAAGTAATAAGCTCCATAACTTTACAGTGTGATGACAGCAGAAAAATATGAAGAGAAATATAACAAATGATCTTTTGGGGAACGTCTGCTGGTAATCATTTTTCCCCCCTCGCTCTTCTGCCACAGGCAATATCAATAGGACAGGCAAGTATACCCACTAATTGGACACCAGCCATCGACCAACGACAGGACCAACAGAAAACGTGCCTCTGGCCACACACACACACACACACACACACACAGAAACACACACACACACAGACACTCACCACACAGAAACACACACAACACACACCCTCCAGTCCGTGTCTACAGGCCAGCAACACTGTTGCTTCCCTGGCAACATAGTGTTATATATATATATATATATATATATATATATATATATATATATATATATATATATATATATATATATATATATACATATACTCTGTAACAGGTTGTAACTGGTATACATTTGGTGTACAAAGTAAAGGCCCCCGTGAAGCTTACATATTACACTCGTATGAGTTTATTTTTCGTCTGTAGATTATTCATCATATATAATTCATCTTATATTCCCTGTTTAATTATACGTTTCCTTCTATTCAGAAGCTGGATTATATATCTATATGTTTTTCAGCAGTAGACTCGCTTGCTGAAAATGTACTTGGCTGTGTATAGCACTGTGTTCCAGCAGGAATTTTATTTTTTTCTTATGAAGACGCGAGAATAAGAATTGCTCAGCAGTAGATACAAGGTCACCACCGGGAGCCTATCAACACCAGAGACGGTGAGAGAATGTAAGCAGGAGAAACACCAGCAGGAACAGCGGTAATGATAGGATCAGCGCCAGCAGCAAGGAGGGAAGTGTCAAGTTGTGCACAGTAGAAGCAGGAACAGCAGCGCCAGCAGCAAGGAGGGAAGTGTCAAGTAGTACACAGTAGAAGCAGGAACAGCAGCGCCAGCAGCAAGGAGGGAAGTGTCAAGTTGTACACAGTAGAAGCAGGAACAGCAGCAGCAAGATGAGCATAGCAGCAGCAGCAGTAGCAAAAGAACACAACAGAAGCAGGAGTATCTGGACTAGTAGGAGGAAGAGCACAGCAGAAGCAGGAACAACAGCAGCAGTAGCAGGATAAGCACAGTAGAGGAAGGAACAGCAGCAGCAGTAGCAGGATAAGGACAGTAGAGGAAGGAACAGCAGCAGCAGCAGCAGCAGTAGCGGAGGGAGATCAAGACTGCAGCAAAGTCAACAGCTTGGCAGGGAGGGCCGACGGTTGCTGTCGTGGACTATAAAGAACACCAGAGTCATTAAGGAAGGCCGGAGGGAAAGTTACTGAATCTTAAGGACATTAATATTGCATGAGGAGACCAGAGCTGCCTCCACCCTGGTGACTGGAGCTGCCTCCACCCTGGTGACTGGACCGGAGTCTTTAGTGAGGCAATTGTTTTGGTCCGGCAGGCGTAGGAACATGAAGACGCCAGACATTTGTACTGGTGACCTGGATAGTTTTGGTCCGGCAGGTGTAGGAACATGAAGACGCCAGACACTTGTACTGGTGGCCTGGATAGTTTTGGTCCGGCAGGCGTAGGAACATGAAGACGCCAGACACTTGTACTGGTGACCTGGACTCTTCATCTGACTTGTGAAATCACGAGTTATTACGCTCAGGCAACATTAAGCTGGTAGATGAGACGACACAGTTGTTGGCCCCTCCTGTGGATTGTGTTTCCAGTGTCTATTCGAGTAAGATGATTGGGTATATGTTTATGTTTATATAACTAAAAAGCTAAAGGAGCTAGGGAGATAAGAGTCACAAAGGTGGAAGTCTTGCTCTTAATAATGTGTGCCGGAGAGTGAACAGAAGATGGAGTATCATGCTTGAGGGACGAGAGGTTGACTGTGGTCTGATGTGGGGAGGGGGAAGGAACAAGCAGAGAGAAGGTCTGGGTCTATACGAGTCTGGACGGAGAAAATGAACGTCTCTGAAACATTAAAAAAAATGGAATGATCAACGAATGATAAAACTGATATGGAACCACACCTTCTATCCACACGTACCCTGGTTCTGCCAATAGACTAAACCATATCCTCTATCCACACTCACCCTGGTCCTCTTAATAGGTTAAACCATATCCTCTATCCACACTCACCCTGGTCCTCTTAATAGACTAAACCATATCCTCTATCCACACTCACCCTGGTCCTCTTAATAGATTAAACCATAACCTCTATCCACACTCGCCCTAGTCCTCCCAATAGACTGAACCACACCCTCTATCCACACGTACCCTGGTCTTCCCAAAACACTCAACTACATTCTCCATCCACATGCGCCTCAGTCCTCCCAGTACACCTTACCGCCCACTCCATCCACCCTCACCCCAGTCCTCCCAACACTCTACACTCCCCAGCGATGCTGTTATAATCCATAGTCTGGCGGACTTCCCTGAACAAACTCCGGTAAAAAGTCTTTCCCTTCCTCAGTTTCCTCTTCCCCAATCCTAATACTCCCTCTTCCCATCCCAATCCCGATATTCCTCTTCCCCATTCTTCACCAATCCCTCTCCCACCCCAACCCACCAACCGGGGTCACGACCTTTGAGCCTGTAGGTCATCACGAACGTCACGGACCTCTGAGCCTGCAGGGCGTCACCAGCGTCACGGACCCCTGAGCCTGCAGGGCGTCACCAGCATCACGGACCCCTGAGCCTGCAGGGCGTCACCAGCATCACGGACCCCTGAGCCTGCAGGGCGTCACCAGCATCACGGACCCCTGAGCCTGCAGGGCGTCACCAGCATCACGGACCCCTCAGCCTGCAGGGCGTCACCAGCATCACGGACCCCTGAGCCTGCAGGACGTCACCAGCATCACGGACCCCTGAGCCTGCAGGGCGTCACCAGCGTCACGGACCCCTGAGCGTGCAGGGCGTCACCAGCATCACGGACCCCTGAGCGTGCAGGGCGTCACCAGCATCACGGACCCCTAGGCCTACAGGGCGTCACCAGCATCACGGACCCCTGAGCCTGCAGGGCGTCACCAGCGTCACGGACCCCTGAGCCTGCAGGGCGTCACCAGCATCACGGACCCCTCAGCCTGCAGGGCGTCACCAGCATCACGGACCCCTCAGCCTGCAGGGCGTCACCAGCATCACGGACCCCTGAGCCTGCAGGGCGTCACCAGCATCACGGACCCCTCAGCCTGCAGGGCGTCACCAGCATCACGGACCCCTCAGCCTGCAGGGCGTCACCAGCATCACGGACCCCTGAGCCTACAGGGCGTCACCAGCATCACAGACCCCTCAGCCTGCAGGGCGTCACCAGCATCACGGACCCCTGAGCCTGCAGGGCGTCACCAGCATCACGGACCCCTGAGCCTGCAGGGCGTCACCAGCGTCACGGACCCCTCAGCCTGCAGGGCGTCACTAGCATCACGGACCCCTGAGCCTGCAGGGCGTCACCAGCATCACGGACCCCTCAGCCTGCAGGGCGTCACCAGAATCACGGACTCCTGAGCCTGCAGGGCGTCACCAGAATCACGGACTCCTGAGCCTGCAGAGCGTCACCAGCATCACCGACCCCTGGGCCTGTAGGACGTCACCAGCATCACGGACCCCTGAGGCTGCAGGGCGTCACCAGCATCCCCGCCTCCAAGCCAGAAGGTAGTCACTATCCCCCACCAGGAAACTGCAGGAGCTTTTAGTGGTCGTATATCACCTTCAACCTCACATTTTCTAGCCTCGTATTTTAGTATGAAATGTTTGGACGTGGAGTGTGTAGAAACGGGTGAGTCAGCAAGGGGAGCCGGGTGTAACTGCTGGTATTTCCAGTATAATTTATCGTATAAATGTTTAGAATATTTATCTGCTGGAGATATGAGAAGGCCACCGAGTGTTAGAATATCAGAACTAAACTCAGAATCCGTTTCGAAGTGAGTGACAGAAGTTTATTGATAGAAAATGGGAATATAGATATCATGTGGTACAGTTTTCTATTGTGGTATAACCGAAGAAGTTTACGATCGAGTTGAATTAAGAGGAGAATATTTCTTAAATCTGACTCCTTGTGGTTCACTCAGCACCAGAAGAGGACATACAAACTCTTCCAATTCAGGATCCTATGACTATTCCTGCTTCTGTATGAGCCAGTAACTTGGAACTTCATTTTTTTCGAACACTCAAAAGAGGAGAAAAGAAAAGAATAAAGAAAAAGTTATCCTCGACGTAAGTTGAAATTCTATTTGCCAAACTCTACTCAGCTGGACGTGGAAAGAGCTCACAATATTGGCAGTAACTCACAATGTGCATTTTATTTCGCGGGGTAAAGGGAATTTGAAGAAAATAATGAATAGTGCATTGAGTAATCTCATCAATTCAGAAGCAAATGAAGGTAATTTTGAACCAAATGTGCTTTTTTTCCAGCAATAGAGAGCACAGGGACGAGATTTTCAGATGTTCAAGTTAGATGTGACAGGAGATAATGAGCCAGGGGTCCGACGCCTTCCTGTAGGTTCATTATGGAGCTGGTGTTATCAGAACCTCGAGAAATTGAAGCTCGCGAACCTGCTCGGTTATACACACAAAAACAAGCAAACGGACACATGAATAGTAAATGATAAACACCTACACACCTCCACATACACATGTATACACACTCACAAAAATGCAAGTATGCTTCACTTTTACGTAGACAACAGTATGTAGTCTCAAACATGGGATATTACTGTAGTATGATTTGATAGGTGTCAGACTGGGTCTACGAGTTGATCAAGCATTTAATGACTTAATGAGTTAGCGGACTTCACACGATCATCGGATACTCTGATGGCATCACACGGGTCAGTATGTCTGGTGAAACTGGACCTCTAGATGCATGGGTTGGTAACAAACAGTTTATTTCTATACAGCTGAATAAATAATGGTTATTTAATCTTAGATGATTCAGGACTTACTGATTTACGTTCATTAGCTAGTTAAAGCAACCTTATTGCACGTTACGTAAGTAAAGTTTTCCCAAGGGGAACTGAAATCATAACAGATTCTGATGTTCACATGAATGAACTGATTTCACGCCTAGATTGTCTGCATTCAGAGAAGTCATTTCGGGTCTTGAGATAAGCAACAGAGAAACTCATTGCATCCAGGGACGAACTATATGTATAATTTCATAACTATTTCGGCTTTCAGATCATTCTCACACACAGGAGGAAGGAAATGTGTGTGGAACTCGTCTGTGTACATCCCAGTCTTAGGCATCCATTGAGGTAAGACCTCACGAACCCATCTGTCTGATGAGGTGGGCCAACTTCCAGCAGAAGTGCAATCAGAACTGAATAATGGAAACTTGGTGGTGAGGACGAGACGCCCAAGGTGGAATCATGTTGACCCGGATCAAGGCTAAATGGAACCTGCAGGTCGGGAGGAAGCCACGATGGCATCACACAGACCTCCACAGCTTTGAGCAGCTGAGCGTCACCACAGGCACGACTAAGATCACTTGATGACATAAACATAAAGTAAATGTGTAAGTCAAGTGTGAGAGAATATTTTTTGGCGGGACAGATGGTCATTTCCTTAACATTTGCTAACTCGTTATGTGAAGTTATACTTTCCCATGTCTCTTCTTTTTTCCCCCTTTCATAATCCTCTTTATAATTCAATGAAGCCCTAGCCTTCATGTGGACATTTGTCCGTGGCGTGACGGGAGCCTTCAGGGTAGAAAAAAAAAAAAAGGAATATCACTGGCCACTCATTAACAAAATTTATATATGAATGTATAAATGCTCACACAGTGATATGTTTTCCGATGTTGAAATATATGTGTAGAGATTAAGTCGCAATGACGCAACATCCTCCAGGGAATGAACGCAAGGGACATGTTCCAGAATTAAATATAAATATTGTAGTGTGAGCGGAGGACGAGGGGACCACTGGGTGGGAGAGATAGAAGGAAGAGAGTAAAGACTGGAAAGGGAAATATGAATCAGGAAAATGGACTGGGTGAGCAGAGATGCGGTCTGAAGAGCGAAGGGAAGAGATACTGGATCAGTTGGGGTCAGTGGTAGAAGAAAGGCCATTGGAAGAGCTTCATGGAAGGCAGTGTCGGAGAAAGAAACAAAAGTGTGTAAGGTAAATATACGTATACTAGGTGTACAAGGGAGTGGAGGAGTACAGCGTGGTGTGAGGGAAAGAGAACTTGAGGATACTGGAATGGCCAGGAGCGTCAGGACAATATGAGGGAGAGGAAGCATGTACTAGATGGAGACAGATGCTGACAGGGATGAGTGCAGCTCTGAGGAGGTGAGGGCTGGAACATTAAGGTGCAACGACTGGAAAATATTGGTGATATGTAAGATGATCCTTACGAGCTGGAACATTATAGCGCAAGGACTGGAAGATATTGGTGATATAGGATGACCATTACAGAGCTAGAACATCATGGCCCGGTGACTGGAAGATATTGGTAATGAAGGATGACCAACACAGAACTAGACCATTAAGGCCCAGGAGTCTGGAACACAGGGGGGTCTGGAACACAGTGTTGGTATAAGATGAAAACATAAGGAAGCTGGAACACAGGGGGTCTGGAACACAGTGTTGGTATAAGATGAAAACATAAGGAAGCTGGAACGCATCATCCTGGGGCTGACAAATGTAGTCTACATTTCTTAAGATGAAAATAAGATGAGACAGCAGAGCCTGACGTCCAGGTCTGGATTACTGACGTGTGGGCAAAAGTGAGGGAGCAGTGGTCAAGTGGCTGCTACTGCAGGGGTGAGGCGGGTCTCCCTGATGACTACAACATCATGTGTCACATGGAGGACTGGCTGGTACAGCAGGAGTGATGCCAGCAGCTGTCAAGTGTACCTCCTGTGTCTCAGGCAGGAAAAGCTGCTAAACTCTTTATGAGGAATAAAGATAGGTTCCTTTACTCCTGGATTATACTCTACCGTCGTAAATGGTCCGTCCACCATCACGACTCCGTCTAATGGATACAGTACAGGGTCGTAAACAGCAACTCATCTGGAGCCTAGACACGATGCGGCAGGACTCACCATGTCAGCAACATCTACAGAGTTTCTTTGGCCCTGGAAGAGACCGATACCACAGGGAGAAACATGGGTAGTTGATTTTTCCGAGTTAGTGGAGGTCCTCCTTATATTGTCTACTGGAGCAAAAACCTAAAGACTGGGGATCTATTGGACTGAAAAGTGTTTGTAAAAGAAAGAGCCAACATGATATTGGTGTGGAGGGAAGGTCAGGACATCAGTGCTAATATGGAGATAACGACAGATGATGGAACGTATCAACAGTAGGGAGATTAGGCAAGATGATGGAACATGTCAACAGAGAGAAAGAAAAAGAGATGAACGACGGAAGAGTTGATATCATGATGGATGAGTACCGCTCCAGGGAGCAGAGGACTTGGGTAAGAAGGTGCTGGTGGGTGGAGGACAGTGGGACAAGACCCGTTATACAAGACACACTCAGTCTACGTCTGCGATGAGAATTTGCAGAGAATAAGCGATGTGGCCAGTCAGTATATTACTAGAGGAAACAACAAAATCATCCATTTCTCTCCCGGCGCAAATAGATGCGATTTTACGTTTATTCTTGTTACCTTAAATACTAAATCTAAGGAAGGCATAAGGACTGGATGGTTCTCCATCTAAAAAGAAAAGAAAAAATCGAAACACGATACTGATGGGGGTTTAGAATCGTCATGGATACATGATACCTACGAAAATGATTATAGATGATACATACGTAGCACTTGAGAAGGAGGATGGTAGATAACTGATACTTGTGGAGGAAGATGATATATATACTTAATACTTACTGATGAGGGAAATAGATACATGATACGTATGAAGGAGAGAAAATACATACTTGATGCTTATGGAGGAGAAGTATAGTTACCTGATAATGATAGCGGAGAGTGTAAGATACCTGATATCTACGTAGGAAGAGAAAGCAATCTGATATCTACGTAGGAAGAGAGAGCAATCTGATATCTACGTAGGAAGAGAGAGCAATCTGATATCTACGTAGGAAGAGAGAGATATCTGATATCTACGTAGGAAGAGAGAGCAATCTGATATCTACGTAGGAAGAGAGAGCAATCTGATATCTACGTAGGAAGAGAAAGCAATCTGATATCTACGTAGGAAGAGAGAGATATCTGATATCTACGCAGGAAGGGAAAAGAAACCGATATTTGCAAAGGAGGACAGAAACGTAAAAAACACCTGACACCTACTGATGATGACACCTGATACTCACGTAGGAGGATAACAGATACATCAAGACTTGTACAGGCCGATATACTGGCACTGATGGAACATACTGTTTGATGTCTAAACAAAAACTTCAAGAGCATCGATCCTCATCTCAAGATCCACAACTCCTCCCAGCTGTTGTCCCACCACTCCACCACTACCACCACTCCTTAAACATCTCCAAAAAGCCTTTTGTTTGTGGATTAAACCGAAGCTTTCTCCCCTGCACTCCACCGCCCCATCAGGGGTCTACCAGCTGCTGGCGAGGACAGCTCTGTACACACACACACACACACACACACACACACACACACCACAGGTACACCACCGCTTCGAAACAGTGGCAAAAAAATTATGAATTATCGCTAAACAATTTTTTTTAACAGAAGCTCAACCATGACTTTTTTTAACAGAAGCTCAACCATGACTTTTTTTTACCAGAAGCTCAACCATGACTTTTTTTTTAACATAAGTTCAACCATGACTTTTTTTTACCAGAAGCTCAACCATGACTTTTTTTTAACAAGCTCAACCATGACTTTTTTTTTAACAGAAGCTCAACCATGACTTTTTTTTAACAGAAGCTCAACCATGACTTTTTTTTTAACAAGCTCAACCATGACTTTTTTTTAACAGAAGCTCAACCATGACTTTTTTAACAGAAGCTCAACCATGACTTTTTTTAACAGAATCTCAACCATGAAGAAGCTCAACCATGACTTTTTTTTTAACAGAAGCTGAACCATGACTTTTTTTTTAACAGAATCTCAACCATGAAGAAGCTCAACCATGACTTTTTTTAACAGAATCTCAACCATGAAGAAGCTCAACCATGACTTTTTTTTTAACAGAAGCTCAATCATGACTTTTTTTTCTTTCTTTAAGGATTCCCCAAATTTAAGACCAATACGTGAGGGTTTTCATCTCATGTTTACCTTCGTAGCACCTTAGGAAATGCCATAGCAAGCCTGTCGAACCGCAGATTCAGCGCAAATCCAACTGTCGACCGGAGGAAACTGCTTCTCTTTTATAATGATCATTCTAAGCCAACCCAGGTCTTTCCTGGAAAGCGACACTTCCTCCAAGTGTTCAAATAGGAAAGAAAAAAAAGAGCAAGAAGAGTCAACTTCATAAAAAAAGGTCGCATCCTGAGAGACTTGAGAAGAGCAACATAAGAGAGGAAGATAAACAAGTACCTAGGCTTCCCCCTTGACGCCCCACACTCGAGAGCAGGAATTATAAAATGGCCAACTTTTTTCCCTCCGTAATGAGCAGTAGTATGAGCTAAACCCCTGGATCCACTCACGGCTCCGTGATCTCCAAAGGCAGTATAGAAAGTGGCCGTTGTTCACCCCAGACAGTTGTGCAGACCCCACCCCCTTCCTTGGGGAGAGGTTGGGCCATTCACGGGACGGTGGTCCGTAGCCAGTAGGGTCCGGATCATTAAGTTGTCAACGTAAGATAGGGAACAGTTTGGTGGTCCAGCTGAGGACGACCAGGGAGGACGTGTGTGTGTGTGTGTGTGTGTGTGTGTGTGTGTGTGTGTGTAGAACGTTTGACAATACTGCATATTTACTCCTCATCCATAGAAGCTGAAATTAGGCTGCCAGACCCAGGGCTGTGTCAGGGCCAGCTGATCCCCAGACCCAGGGCTGTGTCAGGGCCAGCTGATCCCCAGACCCAGGGCTGTGTCAGGGCCAGCTGATGATCCCCAGACCCAGGGCTGTGTCAGGGCCAGCTGATGATCCCCAGACCCAGGGCTGTGTCAGGGCCAGCTGATCCCCAGACCCAGGGCTGTGTCAGGGCCAGCTGATGATCCCCAGACCCAGGGCTGTGTCAGGGCCAGCTGATCCCCAGACCCAGGGCTGTGTCAGGGCCAGCTGATCCCCAGACTCAGGACTGTGTCAGGGCCAGCTGATCCCCAGACCCAGGGCTGTGTCAGGGCCAGCTGATCCCCAGACCCAGGGCTGTGTCAGGGCCAGCTGATCCCCAGACTCAGGGCTGTGTCAGGGCCAGCTGATCCCCAGACCCAGGACTGTGTCAGGGCCAGCTGATCCCCAGACCCAGGGCTGTGTCAGGGCCAGCTGATCTCCAGACCCAGGGCTGTGTCAGGGCCAGCTGATCCCCAGACCCAGGGCTGTGTCAGGGCCAGCTGATCCCCAGACCCAGGGCTGTGTCAGGGCCAGCTGATCCCCAGACCCAGGGCTGTGTCAGGGCCAGCTGAGATCCCCAGACCCAGGGCTGTGTCAGGGCCAGCTGATCCCCAGACCCAGGGCTGTGTCAGGGCCAGCTGATCCCCAGACCCAGGGCTGTGTCAGGGCCAGCTGATCCCCAGACCCAGGGCTGTGTCAGGGCCAGCTGATCCCCAGACCCAGGGCTGTGTCAGGGCCAGCTGATCCCCAGACCCAGGGCTGTGTCAGGGCCAGCTGATCCCCAGACTCAGGACTGTGTCAGGGCCAGCTGATCCCCAGACCCAGGGCTGTGTCAGGGCCAGCTGATCCCCAGACCCAGGGCTGTGTCAGGATCAGCTGATCCCCAGACTCAGGGCTGTGTCAGGGCCAGCTGATCCCCAGACCCAGGGCTGTGTCAGGGCCAGCTGATGATCCCCAGACCCAGGGCTGTGTCAGGGCCAGCTGATCCCCAGACTCAGGACTGTGTCAGGGCCAGCTGATCCCCAGACCCAGGGCTGTGTCAGGGCCAGCTGATCCCCAGACCCAGGGCTGTGTCAGGGCCAGCTGATCCCCAGACCCAGGGCTGTGTCAGGGCCAGCTGATCCCCAGACCCAGGGCTGTGTCAGGGCCAGCTGATCCCCAGACCCAGGACTGTGTCAGGGCCAGCTGATCCCCAGACCCAGGGCTGTGTCAGGGCCAGCTGATCCCCAGACTCAGGGCTGTGTCAGGGCCAGCTGATCCCCAGACCCAGGGCTGTGTCAGGGCCAGCTGATCCCCAGACCCAGGGCTGTGTCAGGGCCAGCTGATCCCCAGACCCAGGGCTGTGTCAGGGCCAGCTGATCCCCAGACCCAGGGCTGTGTCAGGGCCAGCTGATCCCCAGACCCAGGGCTGTGTCAGGGCCAGCTGATCCCCAGACCCAGGGCTGTGTCAGGGCCAGCTGATCCCCAGACCCAGGGCTGTGTCAGGGCCAGCTGATCCCCAGACCAGGGCTGTGTCAGGGCCAGCTGATCCCCAGACCCAGGGCTGTGTCAGGGCCAGCTGATCCCCAGACCCAGGGCTGTGTCAGGGCCAGCTGATCCCCAGACCCAGGGCTGTGTCAGGGCCAGCTGATGATCCCCAGACCCAGGGCTGTGTCAGGGCCAGCTGATGATCCCCAGACTCAGGGCTGTGTCAGGACCAGCTGATCCCCAGACCCAGGGCTGTGTCAGGACCAGCTGATCCCCAGACCCAGGACTGTGTCAGGGCCAGCTGATCCCCAGACCCAGGGCTGTGTCAGGACCAGCTGATCCCCAGACCCAGGGCTGTGTCAGGGCCGGCTGATCCCCAGACCCAGGGCTGTGTCAGGGCCAGCTGATCCCAGAACGTGGTGTTATTGATCAAGGATCCTGGGCGCCAGCCAGAGAGTCAGCCTCTCCCTCAGCTCAGGATAATATGGTAATGACGTAAGACTGGTCGACCACATGTGTCGATTGCCCAACATTATACCAGTGGACGACCAACCTGGGCTGGTGGTCAGTTGGCCAGCCACCGACCACCAGTCTGGTTTCGACCAAAATGATCAGCTACCTGAATGATAAGCTACCACCATGTTCAACTATCAGGATGATCAGTTACCAGGATGATCATCTAATGGTCTGATCAACTATCAAGATGATCAGCTACCTAAGGGAAGACAAAGTGCGAAATTGAAGATTTACTTTAGATCCGCTTTGGCGGCGCCAAAGGCCAATAGAGTGGGCGTGGAGGCCAGTGCACTCCTTCTCCAGGCGTGGAGGCCAGTGCACTCCTTCTCCAGGCGTGGAGGCCAGTGCACTCCTTCTCCAGGCGTGGAGGCCAGTGCACTCCGTCTCCAGGCGTGGAGGCCAGTGCACTCCGTCTCCAGGCGTGGAGGCCAGTGCACTCCGTCTCCAGGCGTGGAGGCCAGTGCACTCCGTCTCCAGGCGTGGAGGCCAGTGCACTCCGTCTCCAGGCGTGGAGGCCAGTGCACTCCGTCTCCAGGCGTGGAGGCCAGTGCACTCCGTCTCCAGGCGTGGAGGCCAGTGCACTCCGTCTCCAGGCGTGGAGGCCAGTGCACTCCGTCTCCAGGCGTGGAGGCCAGTGCACTCCGTCTCCAGGCGTGGAGGCCAGTGCACTCCGTCTCCAGGCGTGGAGGCCAGTGCACTCCGTCTCCAGGCGTGGAGGCCAGTGCACTCCGTCTCCAGGCGTGGAGGCCAGTGCACTCCGTCTCCAGGCGTGGAGGCCAGTGCACTCCGTCTCCAGGCGTGGAGGCCAGTGCACTCCGTCTCCAGGCGTGGAGGCCAGTGCACTCCGTCTCCAGGCGTGGAGGCCAGTGCACTCCGTCTCCAGGCGTGGAGGCCAGTGCACTCCGTCTCCAGGCGTGGAGGCCAGTGCACTCCGTCTCCAGGCGTGGAGGCCAGTGCACTCCGTCTCCAGGCGTGGAGGCCAGTGCACTCCGTCTCCAGGCGTGGAGGCCAGTGCACTCCGTCTCCAGGCGTGGAGGCCAGTGCACTCCGTCTCCAGGCGTGGAGGCCAGTGCACTCCGTCTCCAGGCGTGGAGGCCAGTGCACTCCGTCTCCAGGCGTGGAGGCCAGGGCGCTCCGTCTTCAGGCGTGGAGGCCAGGGCACTCCGTCTCCAGGCGTGGAGGCCAGGGCACTCCGTCTCCAGACGTGGAGGCCAGGGCACTCCGTCTCCAGACGTGGAGGCCAGGGCACTCCATCTCCAGACGCAGAGGCCAGTGGACTCCGTCTCCACACGTGGAGGCCAGGGCACTCCGTCTCCAGACGTGGAGGCCAGTGGACTCCGTCTCCACACGTGGAGGCTAGCGGATTCCGTCTCCAGGATAGTGTTCAAAAAAAATAGCTCTTACGTATTCAAACAACAGATCAGCTCTTACGTGCTCAAACATCCTGATTAACAGCGGGTGGTGGAAGCAGTGAGCCCGTGGCAACATTCTATGTGATGCAACCAAGTCTATGTAACTCACAGTAAAATGATAACAAATAGCTAATGAAAAAATAATAGCATGCGTGCGTGAGTCTTACAGAGCTACTGAATGCAAACTCCATCATTACCCTGCCCCAAAATACGAAAACAGAACACTGGCCTGCACGAACTTCACCGCACGAACTTCACTGCACGAACTTCGCACGAAAAACACTGCACGAGAAACACTTTATTGGCAAAATAAAACATTAAACATATGGGGCTATCAGATCCAACCCCAGGCACACCTAAAAA
Source organism: Panulirus ornatus (assembly GCF_036320965.1). NCBI lineage: Eukaryota > Metazoa > Arthropoda > Malacostraca > Decapoda > Palinuridae > Panulirus > Panulirus ornatus. The sequence goes on from NC_092245.1 coordinate 21,032,626, forward strand.
AAAAAATGTGAGACATATTTAACATCAAATTTTGAAATGAGTGAAAAATCCGATGAAAACATAAAGTGATGATAGGCTGACTAAGACTTCAGGTGAGGATGACCGATTGCAGCAGGCAACACAGACAGAAAAAAAAAAAAACAGCGAAATATCACAGTCATAAGTGGGGTTGGAAACAGCTACGATTGTACATTGCCCTGCGCATGTAGTTACGCCTACCGCCGCAAGGGAGCAGTGGTAGCTTGCCTGAGTGGCGTCTTTGAGTACATTCATCCTTGGGAAATCTCATCTTCATTAAGCTAAACTCTTTATACATGCAAAGTCATATTAGTGAGACTCAAATATAAAGATGTTTTATTATCTCTAATAACTCTATAAACTTACCGTCTTGAAAGTCTGAGGAAATTCAAGCGTTTAACACAACTAAGACAGCCAAGCACTTGAAGTTGGCGAATCATAGAAGAGCACAGAACCCAACATTTACCACAAATTCCAAAGCCCACTTCTAAAGCTTGGAAACGAAGCAGAACGTAAGGATCAGTGAATTCCATTAGCTTTGTCTATGAACTGGGCAGATGCACCAGAGAAAACACTGCCGCTTAACAATGGTTATTGAGCCACAACATGAAAACGAGCTTGTTGTTCGGGCTCTCACAAGCGGCTGGCTACCAATTTTTGCCCTTGTGGAAGACAAACTAGAGCGGTATAGAACCAAGGTTCAGAACCCACGAACCAATGAAGTTCGCTGGCAATGAAGCAATGCTGTCCGTTCCTCTGCTACCACTGCGGAGCTGGTCTCACTAACAATATTCAGAATGAGCCACTGAAGGTAAACTTTACCCTGACCCCCAACCCTGAGCACACGGACACATAACAAAGCATTGCATTAAGTTTGGAAAAAACACTCCTTTGTAAACACTTCACTGAGTGAAAAACGCCCCATAAACATTGCTTTACACTTAAAACCAATGAACATACAAGTCTACCAGAAGCAGTACTTCACATATATTTAAGAGTAATAAACATATGACACCAAATCTAGATATATGTGAATAATACGAAGAAAGCAGTGAAGGTTAACTAAAGATGGAAAAGCTGAAAGAAGAGAGCTGATCATGGCATTCTAATCGAAACAAAAATGGCATCCTAGCTGAGAGCAGTGTAACCCTTCCTACGTATTGATACGTGGAATAAAAGCTCAAGGAAGCCCAGTTGTCAAGAAAAGATGCACAGAAACATTGCTATAGTGCTAAGCAAAGTCTGACTTACCGAAAAGACGAGTAGACATTACATCAGGCAACACAAGACTTGAAACACAGAGCGTAAAAACACACGGCCGTCTTGGAAGGCGACACAGAGAAGACTACAAATGGCGGCGAGAAAGAGATACAAAGAAGAGTAATTTAAGACTTTGACATACTAATTTTTGTGATGCTTGCAGTAACGCTATCTGGATGTGTGAGTTAAGAACTATTAGAAAACGGGATACATGAACCGTAATACAAGAGTAAACGAGAACTTAAGATAATTCTAAGATATTCAAAACTGCCATCATTTATGCAGAGAATAAAATCCTTTGTTCTATTTTGTGTGGCATAAATGTTATGTTTTACTTTAGCAATGCAAAAACTTAATATAAACTAACATTTTGTTAAAATACACAACTTTCTTCATGGTTCAAGAACAATATATCTTATTTTGTTGGTGCGAATATAAATTGATAATTATGTACACAAGTCCTTAGCCTATCTTTAATTTGTGCTGGTAATTTATCGTAATTTACATTTCTCCTAATACTCTTACACCTCACTTCATTCTTGAATATTGTGATAAAAGGACACAAATGATCGTGTGATATTCATTTGGTGCAATACTGTATTGATGAATATATATTAGAATATTTCTTTTTCATCTTACGGTGGACTGTATGTACATGCATGCACACATGCATGCAGTAATACAAAATACGATATCAAAGTATAAGAGTCTGACATGCATGCATATTGACATTCACATGCAAACACAAGCAGTCATAAATCTGTTCAAAATATGATCACAGACATTAACATATCATAGCCTTTTAAAGAATTCAATAGTGTTTTATACATGGATGTAAAATGATTATTAAGTCTTACAATTCAAGATAATTCTTTCAAAGCTTAACAACTTAATATGCAAGAATATTTCTATCTACATGCAAATATATTCAGTCATACTCGTTGAAAATGAAAACACAGGCAGTGATATGCAGAGTCAGTTAATATTCTATAAACATTTTGTTTGAGCGAAATATAGGATTGTGGATACGAACACACAAAGACGAAAAAAGAGAACACATGTAATTATTAGTATAAAGCTCAAAAAGAGGTAAAAATCTTATACAGTCTACTTGACAGTAAAGTAAATGAATAAAATTATTTCCAAATACAGCACCGGTTAATAACATCCAAAACGATGCCAAAATTATTATTAAAACAACTCAAATAAGACCCATATGGTAATGAAAGAAATGTCATCATGCCATTGCTTGTAAACATAACTTAAGATTTTGAATTCATTTGAACGTACGAAAATTAATACGTTTTTCTTTTGTATCCGCAAAATGTTAAAGCTTCTGCAATTCTTTTCGATGGAATGTAATATCCTCATTCTAAAGAAAATTGATTTGCCTCGTTTTGCAAAATTTCATAAACATTGGCACCATATATCCCATATATCGTGACATTCATCATCCTATTAATGTTTGCATTATCAAGGAGAGTAATCATGCAACTTCTGAGCAAGAAACGCCCTTCTAGAGTCCTTCATCGTGACCTATTAAAATAACCACAGCTCCTCGAATGTCTAACCCTAACCTGCTTAACAGTGACCCAGCAAAGCGCCAGCCGTTCCCCGGCAGGCCGACCCTAGACTCTCACCTCACCGTGACCGACTGCATTAGCAACTGTACCTCTTTCGCATGACAGACTTCCTCACCGCGACCCAATAGACTAGCTGCCACTCCCCGGCCAGCCGACCGTAGCCTACCTCACCGCGATCCAGTAGACGAGCTGACGCTCCTTGTCCAGCCGACCCTCGCCCACCTCACCATGACTCAATGCAGTAGCCACCACTCCTCGGCCAATCCTGGGCCACCCACCTCACCCTGACACATTATAGAAGCCACCGCTTCGCGGCTGTCCGAACGTACCCTACCTCACCGTGAACCAGTACAGTAGCAACCACTCATCTGCCTATTCTAGCCTCCCTCACCGTGAACCAGTGCAGTAGCTTCCCGCCCAGCCGACCATAGCCTAGTAAAATCTTTCCCAACCTCCCCAGAAGCAGATAAGCATAATGGAAATGTACCATTATTATTGTAGTCTGCTGTTGTGAGAACGCGCGGAGTTGCCATGTATAGGAATAGTTGGGCAGTAGGACGAATTCTCACCACAATTTCTGATTTCTTTCACTGGCAACATGAAGCTTCAATAGGACCAGGTGGTCTGTTACTGTTTGTATATAGCAAATCTGAAACAAAAATAGTCATTCAACTGAGCTAAACTGGCAATTTACCAATACCATGTTAACTGTAATAACCTGTATGGCGGGTTACACGTTCCACGATGAACAAACAAAAGCTGTCACCTGAAGGAATAGTAATATTCTCCAAAAGTCTTTGTCCAATGAGTTCATAAGTTCTATACATTTTCTAGCTGTGGTAACCACAATAATAGTTGTCAAACCTTCCAATACACCTAACTATAGTTCATTACTCGCTCTACATTCGTTACAGCCATTAATCTCCAATATGTTACTTATACCTAGCTAGAAATAAAACCTTTATTCATGCCAACATCAATCAACCCTGAGCCAAGGGCACGAAACTGGCTGGCAGCTACCCAGCCGACGACCGGCCAACTGTGGTCACACATCCAAACCTTTCCACCATCACTCGTGTCAATAACCTCAGTTTTACCCCGAATGTCTCAGTGAGCAATACCTTACCTTTTTTTTCGATAGTTCCCTTAAGAATCAACCACCTCACTTCCCGAACCCTTGTCGCGATACTGTCACTCACCACAACAACCCAGGAAATGAAGGCAAGAATCATTAAGTCGTCATCCGTTCCGAACTCTGAAATGAGCCCGCTCATCGACCATCTCGTAAACCATTGTCTCAGTCTAGTGAAATGACTTGCATGCCTTTTTTTCCGTTCTATAACGTTCGTTTTTTACTATATACTAAGATTCCATGTACTTAAGCTTCATGCGTATGTCACTAAAAGATATGTGTCGGAAACGACTTTTTATTTATGATAAAGTATATATTTTGAAAGTCATTCAATCCAAAGGCCATTAGAATGGCTTCCCAGCTTATAAAAACAAAGTGCAAGAATGAAGGTTTAATTCAAAACCTCTTTGGCGGCGCCAAAGGCCGTTAGAGTGGCGTGGCGGCATCCAGAGCCAAAGTGCCAAATTCCAGGTTTAACTTAAAGCCCCTCTGGCGGCACGAAAGGCCATTGGAGGGGCGTGGCGATATCCACAAAAGAAGCTTTCTTTTTAACTGATTCCAGATCTTTGGATGATGTACCTCCTTTTCCTTAGGCTTCACTGGTCATGACTGACCCTCAGATTAGACTAATCATGAAAGTCTTCTCCTCCCTAGGCAACCAACCGTGCACTGACCCTTCTCATCTCTCGCATCACTACACGTTAACCAATGCAAATCCACAGATCCCTTTTACCCTCTCTATTACCTGGCAGTTCTTTGCTGCAAGTTGTCCTGCAAATGAGAACCGTAACACCAGACTACCTGAAATAATTGCCAAGGTTATATATCTAATTATCTTCTACATGGACAAGTTGTAGATATATTTCTATTTACACTAGTTCACCCTCCTCTTCAGGTACAAATGGTAGGGTTAGTCCACCGTGTCGAGTTACTTGCAAACGAGTTTCAGTGTTAATGGGTAAATTCAAGTGAATTTGAACGTGTGATGAAGGTGTATCATAGTCCTGGTCTACTGTATCACAGAGGTGCTGGATGGCAAGTGCTGGTGTAGGGTGTGGCATCGTAATATAAGACTACCTGTACAGTTGACACATCTTGTTGAAGGATTATTTGCGTTTTGACTTTTGGTACGTAATACTATGATCCTACTGACCAGAATCTTCATTTATGTGCTTAGTATGCTATCATTTTACTCAGAATATCATAAAATTTTCCCAAGAAAAAAAAAACAATTTAAGTTTTCCATTAAGCAAGTCCCTTTCATTAATTTTTTTCAGACCATTCGTCAGGTATGACTGCACTTAAGGGCATTCCTCTTTTCGTTTGAGCATTAGGCAAGAAGGCGGCACCTCTTGTAGCAGAAACTTCCCTCCTGTTGCTCTTGTGATTACCTGAGTTCTGATGCAGTACACACAGGAGGAATCTCTGATCGCGACTGTGGATGTTATAAATTCAGTATAATAGTAAGTAAAGACTTGCTTCGTTAAGCCCTCTCCTGTGTAAGTACATCACTCGAGAACTTCCAGCTGCATTTCAGGAGTCCTTAACATATGACTACATACCACTTGAATACATACTACACTGCATACCACTAGACTACATACCACTGCACGCTACAACTTAACTATATTTCAAAACAGACAACTCCAGTACGTGATCAGGTGAGGCTGATGACCCGTCGTCTGGTGCTGCAGTGTGACTGCACGCTACAACTTAACTATATTTCAAAACAGACAACTCCAGTACGTGATCAAGTGAGGTTGATGACCCGTCGTCTGGTGCTGCAGTGTGACTGCACGCTACAACTTAACTATATTTCAAAACAGACAACTCCAGTACGTGATCAGGTGAGGCTGGTGTCCCGTCGTCTGGTGCTGCAGTGTGTGGATTACTACTGGTTGTTAAGGCCAGCTGGGAGATGGTCATGGGGTCTGCTACTGTCACCGTGTGAGGATTACCATGGCGACTAGTGCTCCTGCCCTCTACATGGATGGGGTACAAGTACCTGTAACATCTGCCGGGAGAGTTAGTGGTGTTAGTACAGCAGAATCTAGCGGGAGAGTTAGTGATGTCAGTACAGTGGCATCTGGCGGGAGAGTTAGTAATGTCAGTACAATTGTATCTGGCAAGAAGGCGAGTTTCAACAGTACACCAACAAGAACAACTATGTGTTTATTTTCTATGATTCATTGCAAAGATCAAGGAGTTATCTGCCACAAGTATATTCTATCACTTTTGAACTTAGCAGCTTATCTGTGATGGACCATTTGAAAAGTCTTACATCTTATTGAGAGGCGTATATACTTATCTGAAGACTTTATCAAAATATTAGAAGAAAAATCTTTGAAGATTTTTATTCACAGTTGAAACTTTCGCACATCCCTCTTCCCCAAAGTTATCAAACTTAAAATTTTGATTGACTACAGCTACGATATCTTATATCTAAAATGATGGCATATGGATAGCCTAAAAAGGACATAGTTATATGAAGAGAAAGTAGCTTACTCTATATCTATAATTACATGATATTGTTTCAGTTTTATATAAGATGTAGCTTGGTGTCGACCTATTCGAGATCCTCTTGTTATTCTTGATCAATAATTCATCTCTCTCGTAAGGTCATTCAACTGGTCTTTAACCTCAAGTTTCCTCAACTGTTCTCTCACATATATCGTATAAACCCTCGGACGTTAGTGAGAAGCTTTTGGTTACAAATAACAATGTTCCTAAGCCATAGGTTCTTAAGAGAATTTACCTCCTTAGTTTATTCTTCTTCCCCTAAGCTCTCTTTGAACTGGCCCTTTCATCATCCACAAGGCACCTGCTTTCCAGTAAGAAGGAATCAACGCCCAGGCTTAAGAATACCATTCACAAGTTGCTCCTCCACACCCTGCCCTCAACCACACCACTCCCCATGTGTGGGTTACTAGGCTTCTTCCTCCCTGGCAGCTGTGTCGAAGCTGGACACCAGAAGGAACGGGAGGCAAGGGATGGACAAATTCCTGTTTTACATACTGTCTTATGTAAATGTGTCTGTCAGCTGGAAAGCCTGTGGATGAGTTCTCTCCATCTGTGTCTGTCTGTAGTCGTGGATCTTGGATGATAGGTATTTACTGTCCTGTCAGACATTCTTCTGTCTAAACATTGCAGCTTTTTCGGTCACTGACGATAGTCAGGGTTAGGCTGTGACTTGTCTCGTAAAGATGAGCTGTCAAGTGTCAAGTGAGTGCAGGGATACCACAGGTCCAGTAAAGCTAGGCTGTCAAGTGTCAAGTGAGGTCATAAGTACAATGGATCCAGTCAGGACTGAGCTACAACCCCCTGAAAGAAGATTGGATTATATTTACAGGTTTCAGAAATTTTCTGACGACTGATAACATAAATATACTCCCCACACCCACCAAGGGATCACGTGAGGGAGGCAGGCGTCGCCCCCTGGAAAACGCGTCATTAAAACCCCATCAGTTGTGTTTTATCGCTGTAGACATCAAGGGTTTATAGGTCTGCAGCTGTGGTGGTGGTGGTGGCAGCGGTGGTATAGAAGCTTACGTGTATTGTGTCTCTGTGTGTCACTGGTACGTGGGAGACGCTTGTGGTGTCCTTAGATATCATGATCACAATGTCTCCCTCCTCACCATACTGCCACACACTCCTTCCTTCTGGCAACTACTTACAACAGATGTGTTCACCAGACACGTACATATTGAGGGTCAATTGTGGCATTAACAAATTGCGGTCGGGCCGCAAAGGCATTTTAAAAATATTAACATTTAGAATCATTGTACAAAAAGAGTACCTTAGTAGAAAATATAATCATATTAGATATCTAAACTCAATATGCCGTAGTACATGATCAGAGTAATTGTCCCTATACTTACGATAATCAACTTATGATATCTCTTATTCAATTACTAATAATTTTTCTCATTCGCTTTCTTTCCGTTCTCAAGACAAGTACTTGCCACATGTGGCCCTCGGGTCGTGAACACCACAGATTTAGAACCTTCTCTTCTATATGTCTGTATCTAATTAAGACCTTTGATCCTTAAAGTTGTTACACTACTTTCTTACGTCTCAGGTTTATCTTCATCCTCCTCTGTCTCTCTGTCTTTGCTACAGCCACTGTGTCAACCATCTTACCACAAACATTCAGTCCAATATCCTGGGTTTATTACGGTGCGGGCGATCGCTTAGCTACAGAGCAGCCCGCCATGCGGACCAGCCTCCTCCTCTTCCCCTTCCTCCTCTTCCTCTTCCTCCTCCTCTCCACAGTCGTTCCTCACATCTCCCTTCAGTGGAGCTTCTTTTCTACACAGGTTTGAACCCATGTATGGTCACTAAGTCTTTTAGCCTACTTGATTCTCTCTCTCTCTCTCTCTCTCTCTCTCTCTCTCTCTCTCTCTCTCTCTCTCTCTCTCTCTCTCTCTCTCTCTCTCTCTCTCACGCGTCTACTGTGGTGGGGAGGGACTGCCGAGGTCTGTCGCTAAGCGAGCAGAGAGAGTAACCCACACCACAGGGGAGTCTGTGGTAGCAGATGGCCTCGCCTGAACCACCCTCCCTCACTCACTCCCTCCCTCACCCATCCATCACCCATGACCGATCGTTGTTTATAACTTGAAGAGAAACGTCCTCAGTAACTCGAGGTTCCTTTACTTACTAGCGACTTCCTCTGGCGGAGGAGGATGCGTGAGCAGACTGGGTACAGGAAGGACGGGCAAGTTATGGCCATAGTGGTGCCAGCGGCCCAGGGATGTGGCCAGCCATGACGGGAGGACGTGGCTGGGAAGGGACGCCACCACAATTAAAGACGCGGCCGAAGAAATGAGGAAGAGGGAAGGGGAATAACAGGGAGTCAAAGGTGTAATGAAAGACATGAGAGGTAGTAGAGGAGGAGGGGAGTGATGGGAGACAAGGAATACTGGAGAGAAACATGGCAAGACGTATTACCGATCAATGAACGAAGAATGTACACGAAGGAATGATTCCATTAACAACATCATGCAATACTTGAACAGTATTGTAACGCACATGTAAGCTATATTATCTCGACATAACTGTTAATAAGACGTATAAAAGAGAGACACACGTAATGCTGAGAGCATTTTGCCATCTATGTCACACATAAGAGCGAATGACATGCTAAATCATTACGTTAAATCGTTACATCGTAATTCTCTGAAAAAGTAACTGACGATGAGTTACCAGCGTTACTCGAGGCTTACCTCACGACAGAGGTTCATTTGCAAGGAGTGGCATCAGATTATTACTGAGTGTGACGTACGACCAAGCTATCATTTCCAAATTTCACACAGTCAGTAATTATCTTACTGGATGATAGAACATACCAGGATCGTCAGCCATGAGGAGCAGTAGAGCACGAACGTAGCTATCACCTGGAAGGCTGACCAACTCCTCAAACGTCAGGCTGACCAACTCCTCAAACGTCAGGCTGACCAACTCCTCAAACGTCAGGCTGACCAACTCCTCAAACGTCAGGCTGACCAACTCCTCAAACGTTTCAAACGACGAGTGAAGGCCCTCTGGTCTGCGGGGATTATTCAGAGCGACGAGTGAAGGTCCTCTGGTCTGCAGGTTATGTCCAGAGCGACGAGTGAAGGTCCTCTGGTCTGCGGGGTACATCCAGAGCGACGAGTGAAGGCCCTCTGGTCTGCGGGGTATATCCAGAGCGACGAGTGAAGGCCCTCTGGTCTGCGGGGTATATCCAGAGCGACGAGTGAAGGCTCTCTGGTCTGCGGGGTATATCCAGAGCGACGAGTGAAGGCCCTCTGGTCTGCGGGGTATATCCAGAGCGACGAGTCTTCCGTCAGCAGGAGAGGAGATCAACATCAGAACTCGGTGGCAGGAATCGTAAGCCATCAAGGATATTATCTGTAATGATTATAGGATAACACTTTGAATGTAATCAGTTCATGTATGTACACCAATGACCGAGCTTTACATATGAAGAGTCTTGCGAATTTTGCTCGAAAGAGAATTCTGAACAATATTTTTGAAGTGTTAGAATATACAGATTGAATGAGAACGCAACATAAAATGAGAGAAAAAAAATGTAGTTTGCCATTTATTGTACCTTCATTTTTACATTTGCTTTAAAAAAAAAAAAGAGTGAAAGCCATATACTGGATATACATTTCAGAGAAAATCACTGAGGTGGTATACGTGAAAATATATTTCAAATAACATTAACCAATACACTATATACTTCCTCCCCATCCCACGTCTCACGACCGACAGAAGATCATTGCTCTAAGTTACAGTCAGGCAAGCACCGTACAAGCTTGGCTTGAACGGTAGCTCTGACTCTGGCGGTTCCAACTCACTCGTTCTAACCAATGTGTTGCCTCTAATGTCCACCCGAGTCACACTCCCAGTTACCATCTACTTACCAGTCTCAACACTGCTGGGTAGAGGTTAACTCAAGACCCCATATTTGACTTGGGATTTCTCGTATATGTTCGTCTGTCTGGGGAAAATAATGGCTGATCTTTACGCATGTCTGAACATATGAAACTTAGATGATAAAGCAAGTTAGAATGCCCCGCGACATACATGGATTTCCTTGTCTTTTAAAAAGTACAACATTTAGGGTCTTATGTTTAACATGAGACCAACTGGAATAAGATTCATATTACGACAGGTTCTGACAAATGTCTCAAAATGTCAAACCCATGTGCATAAAGGTATGTGTCTTGATTACGATAATGCCATGTTTGGAATGCCTGGCTTATGACTCATCCTGTAAAAATTTAGGTTAAAAGTCACACAATCATACACAACACTCAGTCATACCCAGACGTGCTCTAGGGTCGAGCAGTCATGCTTAAGTAATGTATTTTGGGACTAATTACCTCATTATCACTATCAATTTCTCTTATATTTTCCGCATGATGGGATCTATAATCAGTACCCTGTTGGTTATGATCCATGGGACTTCACGCTATCCAAGCCGTTTGATATGTACCAGGTCAGGCCGTCCGGCCAGAGGTCTGATGAACTGTGTGGTAAGAGTTACATATACATATAACACGTACCTCCTGCATGGCTTTCCTGGGCCACTAGTAGGATTCGTATACCATCGGCTGAAAGCCATTGCTCTGCTCTACACACTCTGTCTTTACAGTTCGCTAACCATATCACTGTAGAGTGAGATCTTGTGTATTACGTGCTCATTTTGACATAAGACAATGCTCCATCAACCGTGTGTTCTGAAGGACACTCGTATCGGTCGACAACGAACGGTTATATACGGGTCTTTCACTCTTCCTTACACAAACAGAGGTAGAGGGAGTACTTCCGTTTTCTCTGGCCTTTCAGCTGACCGACCCAAGACTTTTCGTCCAGCTCCCACCTTCGTCTGCACAGATCTTGTTCCAGGTTACGTCCCTAGTTCTATAAGTACCAAGTTCCTGCTCTATATCTGCTCAACTTTACGAGTTGCTCCGGCAGGCGGAGGCGTCTCATCCTAGTTTCTGACGTCCGTAGTTGATTGGATTTGTATCGAGATTGTCTGTCTTTCCTCGAGCTTCAGAAAATATGTGGTGAGAGGAGAGAGTGGCAGATTCTGAGAGGGGGATACGTCAGGTTTTTCTAAAGCTGATGTGTCTGTCCTCAACACTACAAATCTAGATATGGAATAGATAAAATATATCGATTTAATGGTTTAAAGGTGTTTGAATGTCCCGAGAAAATGTTCTAAACGTAGTTTCCAACACCAAGGTGGAATAGCTGATGTGGTGGGTATGTCTGGATCTATTGCCTCGGCATCATCTGACGCGTTTTCGTTTATACATAGACACTTACCAGCCATAGTATCACCCGATGGTCAACGCTACTCTGTCTGACTGATCACAATAGGTAAAAGACATTTGATGATTTGATCTGTATTTTTGAGGGTCTTCCTATAGAGTAGGGCGTCCTCCTGCCTGAGTGAGGGGTGGCGTTGCCCCACTCACAACAGACAGTCAGGGACACAGAGATTAAGAGTTCTTACCAGCCTTTACCCCGGGGGTCACTGATAATACTCTCAGCTTGGGGATAAGCCCCAGTTTCACTCGTCCATCACTGTCGAGGTGAACAATCTTACTATATAAAGTGAGTGTCAGTGATCGCTATCAAGGAGGCAACTGTGCTATATGGGAAGAAAATATATATGATGATCTAGTAAGTTTTTTCCATAATCGTTCAAATGATTCGTGGGAAGTAAGGTGAAAGTGATCTACGATGACCTACAGCCAAGTAGGTGTCGCTCATCTGGTCTTATCAGTCACTTTGTATTGTGGTCGGGGTCGCCAGATACAGTCATGAGAAGGAAACATCCAAGGAACACCTTGGCCAAGCTTAGTTCAAATTGGCCAAGGAGTTTCAGGGAAGGTTAGAATGCAGGAAGCTTAGCGGACGGACGAAAGGCAACAGATGATGGTGGTAAATATTGATGGCAAAAGCTGACAAGGCGTTTGGTCAGGTGGGGGCACGAAAAGGTGGGGAAAATATTCATGGTCGCATAGATCGGGCCATTTGAATTCAGATCTAAGAAACACATTGACACAGTTTAAGATTCATTTGTATTCCCCCTTCCCAACTCCCAGTTTGAATATTAGGCTCAGTTTTGGTCACTTTACTTGACGAAAGACAGACAGAATGAAGAGAATACAACAACGAGTTACTAAGATAACTCCAGGACTGAGAAAAACAAATTCTAGAAAAACCAATTCGATGACCAAAACATTCCTTCTTTTTCTTCCCCCTTGGGAGAAGAGAAGCTTCAAAGGTAATCTGATATTTGTTCTAGATCATCAAAAGGCTTGGTATAATCTGGATCTAGGTGAACCCTTCCTTGTTATGACCTACCACCCGTATTTACTGTCGTTGTTTGGACAACATTTGGGTTTCTCATTTTTCACCACCATCATCATTTACTGTCATACTGTCATCAACGCTCCCTTGTTATTATTGCCGAGATCGACCTGGATGATAACACCATCCACAACATCCATTGTTATTACCATCTCATCCTCGTTTGTCATGATCGCTATCAGTGTTTGCAAGACGTGGTTGTATTTGCTGTTGTGTTGTGAAGGAGAATAAGGGGAGAGTTGTGGAGTCAAGACGATTATGTGAATTGATATGATCGAGGAATCAGGCGGTCAGGTCATGAACTGTGGAAGAATCACAGTTGATGCGAAGGTCAAGCGGCGTGTGATTATGGAGTGGAGGTGATGGGGAGTCGAACGAGGAGGTCATAAGGTCAAGTGAGAGTTGTTAGACTGTGGCAGGGTCACGTCAGGGAATAAACACTGAGTCAAAAACAGAAGGAAAAGTTGGGAGAAAAATATGGTTTGAAGGGAATAGTGAAGATTTTTGAAGGGAAACGGAAGATTAAGCCCATTGAGCTACATAACACAAATGATGAAAAAGACTTGTGATAATTCCTGAAGACCTAAAGCCAAGTAAGCAGTCCGTAAAAGGATTAAGACAACAAGAGGATCAGTATCATAGGATTCATACGTAGTGGCATTCGAATTCAAGTTTAAATGATCAAATCCTCTCTCTATACATACAATTAGGGCGTCACCTTACGAGAATAAAGACTACATAATAGATACATAGACTGTACGATAGACAGATAGACTGTATGATAGATAGGATCAACAGAATACAGCAGTGGTTTACCAAGATAACATCCAGACTAAGAAAAGTGTCATGAAATCCTGCCAGATGACCATGATTTACTTCACACATAAAACAGACCTCATGAGAGGTATGTGGAACCATCAGTCTTGTCCTAAGCAGCTAATCAAGAAGTCCCTCATTCTGACTCAACCATCTTGGGGAAGCGAAGGTAAGTGCTTTACTTACAGTGAAGCTGCGAAGTGTTTTGTCATGACCAGGATTGTCAACCAATAGAATGATTTACTAATAACAGTAGTGGAAAGCAACATAATAGATATGCTCAAAAATGGGCAAAGACAGACACCTTGCTTTAAGTCCACGACTGACTTTATTTGTGCGTCTCAAAATAGAAGAAAAAGATGAAATATTACAAGCGTCTTTTCTTACGTCGTCTGTTGGCTTTTCTACACTTCACTAAACTCTTTGTTTACAGTCTCTTTTGTCTTCCTCGAAAGGACTTAATGGTTGCTCCTTCTTTGCTTTACCATGTATAACCTGGAGGTTGTAGTAGGGTCAGGATGGAAGTGTAATGTCATACGACTGACTGTAAGGGTCAAAGACGGAGGAGATAACTGCAGGAATATAATTCAGATGATGAAGGTCAGTAGTACTAAAACTACAGGGTCAGTGGCATTGTATAAGAGTCTATACTGTAAAGGTGTACGTGGTGGTCAAGAGTCATGGAGAGGGGAGTTCGTAAGGGGTTGTGTGTTAGACGGGAGGTTGTCCAAGATGTCACTGGAGTGAGAGGGGGAGCCAAGTGGCCAGAGTGTAAGAAGAGGGTCGAGTGAGGATCGTAAGATCAAGGGCATAAGGGAGGTGAAGTGAGGGATTAGGAGTTTACTTAGAGAGGAAGGTTACAAGAAGAGCTGTGAAGGGAACAACTACACCGTACCTGCTATCATAACACAAGTAGTGATTTAAACTGTGTCTTTACACACCCATGAAGTGATTCTGCTACATCTAACGAGTGTACAACACACCCAGTCCTTCACCCACAAGTTTTGCCATAAGATAACCCTCGAGGTAGAACAAAATATACCTAAACTTTATTTTCCCAAGGTATTCTCAAACTCAAACTTTTCCTCTTGTTATATGTGTAGTTTCCCCCGACGCTAACGACCAGTTTTATCTTATCTAATTCCTTCGTGATTTCCATATCTACTGCCGCACTCGCTCTATCAGAGTTACGTATTATGAAATCAACCATAATGATCCACTTCTTCACTGACCACATTCATCCAGTCTCTCTCATGTCCCTGGTCGTCTCAGTCACTACTGCAGTACTGGAAGACGATGATGATGATCTTCTTCCTCATGTTGGTGACACATGATACATACGTCTGTGACCCTCGGTGGAGCCTGCTAGGGCCCTTCCAACCACTTGGCCTTCCTCTCACCCAAGGCCTCCCATACACTCCCATCGTCTCAACTTTACGACGGGTATATTTTCCCCGATATGACTTTATCATCCGTATATCTCATATGATGTTGACAATTATCATTTCATATCGTTTTAAATCTTGAATCTATACCTCAATTCTTGTCATATAATTCAACGGAACTCAAGAAGTTTTTCCGGATCCGTAAAAGATGCAGGGATGACACTGAAGGAAGCTGTGATTAACTCGCTTATTTCGTAAATATATATATAACGTCGCAGCGAAGGCGATTGCGGCATAGAAAAGCGTCAAAGAATTGGCTTTGGATAAAACCTCCGAATCTCAGGGACTAAGACGGTCATGGGTTGGGTGAGATGGACTGGAAACGCTCCATTATGTGTGTGGGAGGAAATGAAGGAGATGTTACCAGACGATGGAGGGATGATGATGGATGCTTCTGCCACCACGGCCATCAATGAGGACATTATGTGTGAAGAGACGATGCACAGATAAGGTTCCTGGTGCGTAGGGGAGATGGTCCACGAGGAAGATCCATGGTGATCACAAGTGTTGTTATGTCTGATGAACAGAGACAGTATATCTGTGGTTATGAAGAGGATTGTGATGACCACAAGTGTTGTTATGTCAGATGAACAGAGACAGTATATCTGTGGTTATGAGGAGGATTGTGGTGACCACAAGTGTTGTTATGTTAGATGAACAGAGACAGTTTATCTGTGGTTATGAAGAGGATTGTGATGACCACAAGTGTTGTTATGTCAGATGAACAGAGACAGTATATCTGTGGTTATGAGGGAGGATCATGATGCCCATATGTGTTCAGTCAGCAGATGTAAGAGAAAGGAAAAAAGAGGGAAGATTTTGATTTTCACCTTTGCATAAAATGACAAATTACCTGGAAGATATTAATATGTGTTTGTGTTACGTCAACAAGCAAGAAAATACGGTTAGGGGAAGAACAAATCTCGTTTTTTGATCCACTTTCTTAGAATCTATAGAAGAGACGAGGTGCTTCAAAATCAGCTGAGTGGTTTCTCTTTACTAGTTATGTAACTGAGAATCGTCTGGGTATTGGTAATAGGAGTTCGATTCCACTGGGGACCAATAAAAGATTCCAACTCCATCTGCTGGAAACTGAATCCAAAGTTAAATCATTAGTAGCCTTATAGCATTACTTTATCTCTATACAATGCTTATTTCTTTGTGTTGTTCTTCGTATTTTATGATTTGAATTTGTTTGAGGATCTTCTTGGGTTACTTAGATTACCTGAATTACTCAAACATGTCGTCATGAAGGATGCAGACCCAAGCTGACGTTTAATCAGGTCGTAACCTCCCATCTGCATATGTAAATTCGTCAAGATATGAGACGGTGAATAGAGCTTCTTTCTCAAATATATAATGGAAGAAAAATGAATTGAGGAGCTTGAATACCCCATGACAGGGCCGTAAGAACCTTAAATGAATTGCAAATAGGAGCAGCGTCGTGATGTGTGAGATTGGCAGTCAGGACTGATCTGGCTCGCGGACGAATTTAAATTTGGGTATTCCAGAGTGAGGCGAGGTGGGGGAGGAGGTGGGAAATGAGGGGTGCTTGTGATGATGACGTGGGTGAATGGCTAATAGTGAGGTGTGGTAGAGTGACAACACCGACGTGGCGTTGTTAAACTTTAGATTTCCTGAAAAGAAGAAGTCAAAAAGTGATATTAGAAGACGAGAAGAAGAACGTGTGCAGCATGTTAGAAATTATGTTGGTTGGTAAAGGATAGAAATGTGAGAAAGATACGAAATGTAGGAGAGGCCTTAGACACGAGGATGGATGAGAGGTTGTTGACGTGATGAAGGACCTGTAGAACATTCAGCAGAGGAGAGGTGGGTCGGGGGGAGCTAGCATGTGCCTGGAGAGACGAGGGGAAGAGCTGCACTGAAAAAGATATGGCAGGTTGGGTCAGTGTACTTCTGCGTGTCATGAGTGTGTCAGAGGAGGAGGAGGGGGAGAAAGAGGAGGAGGCGGAGGAGGAGGCCAGAGACGTGAGTGTTGCTGGGGCACAGTGGAGACGCGTCATGTCCGAGGAGGGAAGACTGGCTGGAGATCCTCAGTACCTGACGACTCGCTTTAGTGATCTAAAAGATGATAATGATTCACCTGAACGTTTCTCCGTGTTCTCCTATGATCTAATATAGTCATCTAGTTGACCTATCAAACCTTCGTATTCACATCATTCTGAAGACTCAACTTTGAGAAACTGTCACACAATTGGAGCTGAAAACAATTTGTTAACTCCCATCACAATGGACCAAAAGTAATTTGTATGAATGAATTGAAGGATCTATATACACTAGAACAGCTGGATGTACATGGGAAAAGAGTTGCCTATCGAAGTATACACATTACTTACACATAAACTTCCTCACACATAAACATGGAAGTAATTTCTTGTACGACTTCTGCAGCAGATGAGCCGGAGATGCTTCGACTACTCGAGGGAAAGTTAAGCCAAGAGGAAGTTTGGATCATTTCTTTCGTAACTCGTGAGAAACATGTTGGGATCAAGTGTGGGACGAGACGTGACCCCAGGGGTCGTGTGCTGGACCTGCCCTCTGACTCTGGGGTCGACACGAGCAGCCATCTGACTCTGGGGTCGACACGAGCAGCCGTCTGACTCTGGGGGCGACACGAGCACCCGTCTGACTCTGGGGTCGACACGAGCACCCGTCTGACTCTGGGGTCGACACGAGCACCCGTCTGACTCTGGGGGCGACACGAGCACCCGTCTGACTCTGGGGTCGACACGAGCAGCCATGTGACTCTGGCCTCCACATACACAGGTCCAGCAGACTGGATGACTGGAACAAATCTTGCTTCACGTCTCTCTCTCTCTCTCTCTCTCTCTCTCTCTCTCTCTCTCTCTCTCTCTCTCTCTCTCTCTCTCTCTCTCCAGGTTCATTTCCATTTAAATTCAATATTACCATATGTTCTCAGATTTACCGGCGGGGAACTGTGGCAATACTGTCCGGTTACGCGGACGTCAGCGGCGGGAAACATTTCCTCTGGACGTCAATATTGTACATATCTCCCATGTGGCAGTCACTCCCAAGAGCCTGGCTGTTTGGGATCACAAAATGAAGACTTTCCTTCAAAATAAGGATCGTCATTTTTCTTTTCCTGTCGTTCCCAAGACCCAGATGTAAGTACACCGTCACACAGAGATGATTGTCAGTGCATAACTGAGTAACTTCTCGCCATATAGACCATCTTCCCGCCCTCCAGTACGCTGCAGGTCAAGTCCTACTTCAGGTGACTGTTGTCGACGGCCCACATAAGGATCTGGCACGACATAGACCAGATGTAAAGGGACGAATACATAAAGATGATATAGAGAGATGATGTGTTTAGATATTTACTTGAATATCTTGGATCTTTGTTAACAATATCTTAGGTTCATCTTAACAAACAAAGGTTAAATGTAGTAGACTTATGTGTTATGTAACATATTCACGAACCATTACGTTATCATCAGTCCGGATGCATTGTCTCGTTGTGAATACTGGGAACTAATCAAACATTCCCAACAAAAGTCTCTTGTCCTCAAAAATCTCATTTAGAAAAGGCATAACAAGGGCCGCACCTGAGGGAGCGCTACACCAATACAGCAGGAAACGAAATCGAGGGGAAGACGAAGCAACACCTTAATGATGGGATCTCGGGAGCCGCACCACCTGAGATGGTCAGGTCATGTGGCAAGATTGGCAGACGTACGGAATACCCGAGAACCATAATCCTGACGGAGGACACGAGGAAGTAACGGGACTCCACGGATGGTCCTTAGGAGAGATGGAGGGACACCAGTGAGGTCGGTGTCAGGCAGCTGGGAGTGGAAGATCCTGATAGAGAGAGAGAGAGAGAGAGAGAGAGAGAGAGAGGAGAGGGCTGGTGAGGCTTGGAGGAGGAGGAGGAGGAGGAGCGATGAGGCACAAGGAGACGCGACCCACTGGATCATGGGAGTAAATAAGCTACCGAGATCTGCGCCTCGTTAGGTGCTCTGGGGAAGCGACGTCTTGAATATTGTGATAAAAGGAAACAAATGATCGTGTGATATTCATCTGGTGCAATACTGTATTGATGAATATATATTAGAATATTTCTTTTTCATCTTACGGTGGACTGTATGTACATGCATGCACACATGCATGCAGTAATACAAAATACGATATCAAAGTATAACAGTCTGACATGCATGCATATTGACATTCACATGCAAACACAAGCAGTCATAAATCTGTTCAAAATATGATCACAGACACTAACATATCATAGCCTTTAAAGAATTCAATAGTGTTTTATACATGGATGTAAAATGATTATTAAGTCTTACAATTCAAGATAATTCTTTCAAAGCTTAACAACCTAATATGCAAGAATATTTCTATCTACATGCAAATATATTCAGTCATACTCGTTGAAAATGAAAACACAGGCAGTAATATGCAGAGTCAGTTAATATTTTATAAACATTTTGTTTAAGCGAAATATAGGATTGTGGATACCAACACACAAAGACGAAAAAAGAGAACACATGTAATTATTAGTATAAAGCTCAAAAAGAGGTAAAAATCTTATACAGTCTGCTTGACAGTAAAGTGAATGAATAAAATGATTTTTAAATACAGCACCGGTTAATAACATCCAAAACTGTGCCAAAATTATCATGAAAACAACTCAAATAAGACCCACATGGTAATGAAAGAAATGTCATTATGCCATTGCTTGTAAACATAACTTAAGATTTTGAATTCCTTTGAAGGTACGGAAATTAATACGTTTTTCTTTTGTATCCGCAAAATGTTAAAGCTTCTGCAATTCTTTTCGATGGAATGTTATATCCTCATTCTAATGAAAATTGATTTGCCTCGTTTTGCAAAATTTCATAAACATTGGCACCATATATCCCATATATCGTGACATTCATCCTCATTCATCATCCTAATAATCAAAAATGTACCTCAAACTTTTCAGTTAGAGATGGTGTGATATCTGTAAAGCTGGAGGTAGGAGAAGGCTGCAGGAGGTTAATGCAAACCACTGAACCAAGCGCTGCTGTAGTACGGTGTATGCTTAAGGTGTATAGCAAGGTGTATACTTAACTGAACACATGATATTATGGAAATAGGTAACAATTATGCCACACGATTTCCCCATTATATTGTAATGTTTGCATTATCAGGGAGAGTAACCATGCGACCTCTGAGCAACAAACGCCCTTCTAGAGTCCTTCATCGTGACCTATTACAATAACCACAGCTCCTCGAATGGCTAACCCTAACCTACTTAACAGTGACCCAGCAAAGCGCCATCCGTTCCCCGGCAGGCCGACCCTAGACTCTCACCTCACCGTGACCGACTGCAGTAGCCACTGTACCTCTTTCGCATGACAGAGCTTCCTCACCGCGACCCAATAGACTAGCTGCCACTCCCCGGCCAGCCGACCGTAGCCTACCTCACCGCGATCCAGTAGACGAGCTGCCGCTCCCTGTCCAGCCGACCCTCGCCCACCTCACCATGACTCAACACAGTAGCCACCACTCCCCGGCCAATCCTGGGCCACCTCACCCCGACCCAGTATAGAAGCCACCGCTTCGCGGCTGTCCGAACGTACCCTACCTCACCCTGAACCAGTACAGTAGCAACCACTCATCCGCCTATTCTAGCCTCCCTCACCGTGAACCAGTGCAGTAGCTTCCCGCCCAGCCGACCATAGCCTATTAAAATCTTTCCCAACCTCCCCAGAAGCAGATAATCATAATGGAAATGTACCATTGTTATTGTAGTCTGCTGGTGTGAGAACGCGTGGAGTTGCCATGTATAGGAAAGGTTGGGCAGTAGGGCGAACTCTCACCACAATTTCCGATTTCTTTCACTGGCAACATGAAGCTTCAATAGGACCCGGTGGTCTGTTACTGTTTGTATATTGCAAATCTGAAACAAAAATAGTCATTCAACTGAGCTAAACTGGCAATTTACCAATACCATGTTAACTGCAATAACCTGTATGTCGGGTTACATGTTCCACGATGAACAAACAAAAGCTGTCACCTGAAGGAATAGTAATATACTCCAAAAGTCTTTGTCCAATGAGTTCATAAGTTCTATACATTTTCTAGCTGTGGTAACTACAATAATAGTTGTCAAACCTTCCAAGTACACCTAACTATAGTTCATTACTCACTCTACATTCGTTACAGCCATTAATCTCCAAATGTGTTACTCATACCTGGCTAGAAATAAAACCTTTATTTATGCCAACATCAATCAACTCTGAGCCAAGGGCACAATGGTGGCTGGCAGCTACCGAGCCGGCGACCGGCCACCTGTGGTCACACATCCAAACCTTTCCACCATCACTCGTGTCAATAACCTCAGTTTTACCCCGAATGTCTCAGTGAGCAATACCTTACCTTTTTTTCGATAGTTCCCTCAAGAATCAACCACCTCACTTCCCGAACCCTTGTCGCGATACTGTCACTCACCACAACAACCCAGGAAATGAAGGCAAGAATCATTAAGTCGTCATCCGTTCCGAACTCTGAAATGAGCCCGCTCATCGACCATCTCGTAAACCATTGTCTCAATCTAGTGAAATGACTTGCATGCCTTTTTTTCCGTTTTATAACGTTCGTTTTTTACTATATACTAAGATTCCATGTACTTAAGCTACATGCGTATGTCACTAAAAGATTTGTGTCGGAAAACGACTTTTTATTTATGATAAAGTATATATTTTGAAAGTGATTCAATCCAAAGGCAATTAGAATGGCTTCCCAGCTTATAAAGACAAAGTGCCAAAGTGAAGGTTTAATTTAAAACCTCTTTGGCGGCGCCAAAGGCCGTTAGAGTGGCGTGGCGGCATCCAGAGCCAAAGTGCCAAATGCCAGGTTTAACTTAAAGCCCCTCTGGCGGCACGAAAGGCCATTAGAGGGGCGTGGCGATATCCAGAAGAAATGTGCCAAATTAAAGGTTTACTTTTAAGCCTTTTTGGCGGCACCAAAGGGGCGTGGCATCATCCAGAGACAAATCGCTAAATTGAAGGTTTCCTTTAAAGCCAATTTGGCGGCACCAAAGGCCGTTAGACTGGCGTGGCAGCATCCAGAGACAATGTGCGAAGAGGACACACTGTGTGATAAAGGAGGGACATGCAGTAAGGATATTAAAGGAAAATGAGGTGGGGTGGGATGTGCAGGAGATGGATCAGGTGCATCAGGTGAAGATGATGACATGGAGGGTGAGGTGTTATGTTAGTAGGATGAGGGGAGAGGGTTGAGGTATGGTGAGGAGAGGGTTATTGTGTGTACCATGATGAGTGTTGAGGTATGGTGTGGGAGAGGGTTATTGTGTGTGCTATAATGAGTGTTGAGGTATGGTGAGAGAGAGGAAAGATCCACACACAGACCACCAGTCTGCAGGTCTTCCCCAGTCACCTTGTCGGGTATTTGAGTCAGTAACAAGAAGGGAATGTCATCATCCTAATAATCAAAATGTACCTCAAACCTTTCAGTCAGAGAAGGTGTGATATCTGTAAAGCTGGAGGTAGGAGAAGGCTGCAGGAGGTTAATGTAAACCACTGAACCAAGCGCTGCTGTAGTACGGTGTATACTTAAGGTGTATAGCAAGGTGTATACTTAACTGAACACATGATATTATGGAAATAGGTTACAATTATGCCACACGATTTCCCCATTATATTGTAATGTTTGCATGATCAAGGAGAGTAACCATGCGACCTCTGAGCAACAAACGTCCTTCTAGAGTCCTTCATCGTGACCTATTACAATAACCACAGCTCCTCGAATGGCTAACCCTAACCTACTTAACAGTGACCCAGCAAAGCGTCATGCGTTCCCCGGCAGGCCGACCCTAGACTCTCACCTCACCGTGACCGACTGCAGTAGCCACAGTACCTCTTTCGCATGACATAGGCTTCCTCACGTCGACCCAATAGACCAGCTGCCACCCCCCGGCCAGCCGACCGTAGCCTACCTCACCGCGATCCAGTTGACGAGCAGCCGCTCCCTGTCCAGCCGACCCTCGCCCACCTCACCATGACTCAACACAGTAGCCACCACTCCCCGGCCAATCCTGGGCCACCCACCTCACTCTGACCCAGTATAGAAGCCACCGCTTCGCGGCTGTACGAATGTACCCTACCTCACCCTGAACCAGTACAGTAGCAACCACCCATCCGCCTATTCTAGCCAACCTCACCTTGAACCAGTGCAGTAGCTTCCCGCCCAGCAGACCGTATCCTATGAAAATCTTACCTAACCTCCCCAGAAGCAGATGATTATAATGGAAATGTACCATTGTTATTGTAGTCTGCTGGTGTGAAAACGCGTGGAGTTGCCTTGTGTAGGAAAGGGTGGGCAGTAGAGCGAACTCTCACCACAATTTCTCATTTCTTTCACTGGCAACATGAAGCTTCAATAGGACCCGGTGGTCTGTTACTGTTTGTATATTTCAAATCTGAAACAAAAATATGTTCGTATATTGCAAATCTGAAACAAAAATAGTCATTCGACTGAGCTAAACTGGCAATTTACCAATACCATGTTAACTGCAATAACCTGTATGTCGGGTTACACGTTCCACGATGAACAAACAAAAGCTGTCACCTGAAGGAATAGTAATATTCTCCAAAAGTCTTTGTCCAATGAGTTCATAAGTTCTATACATTTTCTAGCTGTGGTAACTACAATAATAGTTGTCAAACCTTCCAAGTACACCTAACTATAGTTCATTACTCACTCTACATTGGTTACAGTCATTAATCTCCAAATGTGTTACTCATACCTGGCTAGAAATAAAACCTTTGTTTATGCAAACATCAATCAACTCCGAGCCAAGGGCACAATGGTGGCTGGCAGCTACCGAGCCGGCGACCGGCCACCTGTGGTCACACATCCAAACCTTTCCACCATCACTCGTGTCAATAACCTCAGTTTTACCCCGAATGTCTCAGTGAGCAGTACCTTACCTTTTTTTCGATAGTTCCCTTAAGAATCAACCGCCTCACTTCCCGAACCCTTGTCGCGATACTGTCACTCACCACAACAACCCAGGAAATGAAGGCAAGAATCATTAAGTCGTCATCCGTTCCGAACTCTGAAATGAGCCCGCTCATCGACCATCTCGTAAACCATTGTCTCAATCTAGTGAAATGACTGCATGCCTTTTTTTCCGTTCTATAACGTTCGCTTTTTACTATATAATTACTAAGATTCCATGTCCTTAAGCTACATGCGTATGTCACTGAAAGGCCACTGTGGAACACAGAAATATATTCCATATTGATTAAAACAAATTGCATTCCTTGCAGAGTAACACGAAACATCTGTATACATCATGTGAAATGAAATTAAAATCAGCATGTATTTGCTGTCCATTGAAAAGCATAATACAGCAAAACACACACAAAGAAAAATCTCTTATCTATAGTGACTTTATGGTCCCATAAAGCCACAGGAAATGCGACGACAGAAACACCAAGCTGTAGTCTGTTTCTCAAAACATCATCATTGTATACACCAATACAAAGAAATCAACATTTGCAGTATATTCTCGACGTAAGCTGCATGAACGTGAGTGTACAGCATGACCACTAATAATGCCCACACTCACACACACTTCGACAGTACCATTAATCTTTGTACAGCAGTGAAATGATAACGAACATCATGTCTCATTTCTACAGCAAATTAATCGTACCATATGAGAATTGATTATTGAATACACTCCATCAGTCTATCTGTCTTTAATTCCTCCCCCTCCAGTCTCCTCCCTTCTGTGGCAGTAAACAGAAACTCTTGGCATAAGACGCCACGACATATATAGCCATCGTGTTCAGTGGTTCCTCCCCCTCCAGTCTCCTCCCTTCTGTGGCAGTAAACAGAAACTCTTGGCAAAAGACGCCACGACATATAACCATCGTGTTCAGTAGGGATGTGGCCAGGCTCATGTAAGTTGAACACCTGTGAATATTTAGGGAAAATACTCCTCAACAGAGTAGATGTTATGGTCCAGATAATGTGGAGGACACCACAGTTACGCGGGACGAGAAACACCATATGTGATGGTGACACAGTGGTCACTACTGGGAGGGTGGAGCGTCGTGTCTCGTCCCAGACTCTATGTGGAACATTTATCCTCTCTCTTATCTGGGTT
Organism: Panulirus ornatus; assembly: GCF_036320965.1. Lineage (NCBI taxonomy): Eukaryota > Metazoa > Arthropoda > Malacostraca > Decapoda > Palinuridae > Panulirus > Panulirus ornatus. The sequence continues at coordinate 21,057,928 of NC_092245.1, forward strand.
TAGGCTCGTAAAGTGAGACCCGAGGATAACAATACCTGACGGGGAAATATATATGTATATATAAAGAGATTTCTTTTTTTTCTTCCTTTAACACCGGGAAGCGACTGACGCCCCTGGGGAACGTAATGGTCTACACCAGCACGTAAGATCACCTCAGACGACGTTTCAGGTGGAGGTCCTCGCTGTTTGCGCCACAAGAACATTACGTAGGTGACTGTGAGAGCAACACACCTGTCGTGCTCGTGAGGGACAATATATCCCCTGGTCCATGGTCTTGTTACACTGTAATTGCACTGTCGATGGACCTACTTCCTATGAACAATAAATTAAGGGTTACGTAACTGTGGTAAGTTCCATATATATATCATTCATGTTACTCTGTGACTATTAAGAAAGTACATATATACATAGTCATGCATTCTTCCTTAAAAAAACATTCATGTAAACAAAGAAGGAACACATGATAAACTATATAACTCATGCTTTGATGTCACACTGAAGGCTCGTCAAACATGTAGAATATCTCCTAATGCTGTGTAACCTGTGTCATATTCCCTAAGCGACACTGTGATCTTCAACACACACAGAATTACCACTTTTGGTGAACAACCGAGGCGAAATCGTCTGACTCAAAGGAGGAAAAAAAAACAATGGAACTCAGCACTATCCTGCAGAGGTAGAAAACGATTCAACTATCAACATTAAACAAACGAAGACGATACAACCCAGAACACAAAACTCGGTGGATTCAATTAGCGTGTTATGTTCCTTTTACAGTTAGGTACCAGTAGACGTGTTACTGACCAGATAGAGTGGTACCAGCAGACGTATTACTGACCAGATACAGTGGTACCAGCAGACGTATTACTGACCAGATAGAGTGGTACCAACAGACGTATTACTGACCAGATACAGTGGTACCAGCAGACGTATTACTGACCAGATAGAGTGGTACCAGCTGAACGTATTACTGACCAGATACAGTGGTACCAGCAGACGTATTACTGACCAGATACAGTGGTACCAGCAGACGTATTACTGACCAGATACAGTGGTACCAGCAGACGTATTACTGACCAGATAGAGTGGTACCAACAGACGTATTACTGACCAGATACAGTGGTACCAGCAGACGTATTACTGACCAGCTACAGTGGTACCAGCAGACGTATTACTGACCAGATACAGTGGTACCAGCAGACATATTACTGACCAGATAGAGTGGTACCAGCAGACGTATTACTGACCAGATACAGTGGTACCAGCAGACGTATTACTGACCAGTTACAGTGGTACCAGCAGACGTATTACTGAGCAGATACAGTGGTACCAGCAGACGTATTACTGACCAGATAGAGTGGTACCAGCAGACGTATTACTGACCAGATAGAGGGGTACCAGCAGACGTATTACTGACCAGATAGAGTGGTACCAGCAGACGTATTACTGACCAGATACAGTGGTACCAGCAGACGTATTACTGACCAGATACAGTGGTACCAGCAGACGTATTACTGACCAGATACAGTGGTACCAGCAGACGTATTACTGACCAGATACAGTGGTACCAGCAGACGTATTACTGAGCAGATACAGTGGTACCAGCAGACGTATTACTGACCAGATAGAGTGGTACCAGCAGACGTATTACTGACCAGATAGAGTGGTACCAGCAGACGTATTACTGACCAGATAGAGTGGTACCAGCAGACGTATTACTGACCAGATAGAGTGGTACCAGCAGACGTATTACTGACCAGATAGAGTGGTACCAGCAGATGTATTACTGACCAGATACAGTGGTACCAGCAGACGTATTACTGACCAGACACTTCAGTTGGCTTGTCCTCAAACTTGTTCCTCCAGACTCGTGGTAAGTCATGCAGCCAAGTTGCAGGAGGAGGCCAGCCTGACCTGGGTAACAAGACAGCGTGTGGTGCAGCTGGCTCAGTACAAGGATGACAGAAGGGAACTTATGATATTGGCAGACGAGTCCAACACAGACACAGAGGCCCTGGAGGATGCACAGAATAACTGGTTATTATAACAGGAAATGTATCAGTACGTGAAGAGGTCAAGGTGGATGATTATACATGTGGAACTGATATATGGGTTCGTGAGTTGGTTATTTCATACATTAGAAAACTCACACACACACACACACACACACACACACACACACACACACACACATTTTCTAAATATGAAAAATGATTAGATGAAATATTTATTTCTAAGAATACAAGTGGCAGTTATAATACAATTTGGGAGACATTAGATATGATTTGTGAGTGTAGCTTCCGTAGATGATGGTGTGAGCGTGATAGTGAGGCGTCTGGCTAACTGGGTAGTTTGTGAGAGAAATAAGTGACGTTCACTGCAGCAGTTGTCTTGGCTCAATGGCGCTCACCTCCATGTTCTTGCCGACGTAATTCAACCTTAGTGATATGGAACCATCGTTACCTGATACGTGGCGGACAATGAACGGCTTCCCGGGATCTTGGCTGTTGGAGGAACATTGGAGAAATCTTCGCCAAATGTGAGAGTCAGAAGTTTCCTAAAGGTCGGCGGAGAACTGTGAGCATTATGGGGCTGGGTCTGTAGGAGGGAGGGGTCGAGGGTGGCCAGTGACTCACTACAGAACGATACTTCCCTCCAACACCCGCCTGATGTGGCTGGCTCTCGCACAGCCATCTGTTGGACGCCCTCCCGTCCTCACCTGGTGAACATCATCAAGGTGTTGGGTCAGAGACCTTCACGGCTGATGATCTTACATTCATATCAACTGCGAATTAACGATCATGTGAATGAAGTTTGTCAAGGAACTGGCTCGAAGTGGTTCACAAGTTCTTGCCAAACTGATTATCTTTGATGATGACAATATTAAGCAGACTCAAGACTCGGTTGGACGGCTTGCTAGAGCTCTGGAGGTGAGGTAAACAATAGGGTCCATGACTGGTAGTTCACAGACGTGAGGGTCTTGGCTCCACCTCCGTCATGATGACGTGATACGACCCTACCTGAAGGGGATCGCTCGCTCCACCTGACCTGCGCACTGACTGTCAGAGCAGGTTCGTTAACACGTCCTTGTTTCCTATTGATCTTATGCTCCTGGTAGAGAGGGTTTGTGATGGAGGAGGGAACGTAAGCGGAGGTGAGGTGTGGATGGAGAGAGGAATAATAAGTGGATTAGAGAGGGGGGGAAGTGATCGAGGAAATGGGTCTGAGTGGAGGAAAGGATCAACGTTTTTCAACACTTACGTTTGGAAGATGAGTCGCGGGAGTGTGTGGCCAGGACGAGGAACCTACCAGGGTATTGTGGCATCTCTTGTACCTGCGAATTATATCACATTATGTCGTATAAATGATCTGACTGAGTCTATAGACACAAAGGAATACAAGAAGGTCATATGAAGTAAGAGGGATTCAGTGCTTTATCATCAGACGATTCCTATACAGAATTACAGTTTGACAGACCAATTTACATTACACAGAGGATCGACATCTACAAATATCATCAGTGGAAACAAAGATCTAACAACATAATACGGATGAAACAAGCTAAACCAATTATGGTTAAAACTGGGCGAAGGTCGGCTAAAAACCTCCATGAAAAATTTAGCGAACAATATAAAAACTCGGCAAAAATTTGATACGACCTGGTGTCCATTAGCAAGTGGGTGGTGGTACTGGCAGCCAAGCCTGGTTAGTGGGTTATACCGCCGGTGTAACGGGTCATGTGTAGGAGGATGGAGACTCTCCACTTTACTGTTCACCTCCGTACAGTAAATATGTCCATAATGTCAGCCATTACCAAGGTATCCAGCTGAGCCCCAGCAGGTCAGTGTGGTAATGATGAAGGCTCTCGCTGCTCTCTGCTCACTCCACTTTAAGGCTTAGTCTTCACCTCGACCCATGTACTACCCTCATCCACGGCTGCAACTCTACCCTGCCAAGTCTTTTTAATCTTTCGTAATCAGCTCATTAGCGATGATTGGAATCGCACAGATATCATGTGGTTGCCTTTGATCTATCAGCAACATCATATTTAATATATCATCCTTTCCTTTCTGTTTGTCTCATTGTAGTCATCTATTGCCCTCCTGTGCCTCTTCAACGCGTCTGTTGTACATGTTTCAAAGCACAATCCGTTGCCTTCTGATATTCTTTAAACGATGCAACATATCGTTTTTGCTGTTCTTCTCTCTATTCCTTAATGCTGTTACCCAACAGAACCCTCTGTAACACTCCTCTACCCTCAAATGTTAGTACTAACCCACACAGTCTGTGTCCTGCGAGTTTACTCACACAATCTGTTTCCTGTGAATTTACCCATACAATCAGAACCCTTACAGTTAACCCTGACAGTCTGTGTCCTCAACGTTTACGCTCGTACTGTGTGCCCATGTTGTTAACCCTCATAATCTGTGCCCTCAGGGATAGCCCTCACAATCTGGTGTGTCCTTGGAGCAGAATATTACATATTCACAGGTTAAATATAGGAAAGGGGGGAAGGTAACTGGAGTTGCATTAATCAGTACAGCTACAGCAGAGACGAGAATATTTCTAACAAGATCACACAGATAGGCCGTCGCTCCTGCCCTACCTCGCTCGCTTGTATTATTCACAGAGCGAAACGTTTTGCATAATCCTTCGACCTGTTATCTGTGATCACGTCCTGGGGATCTGTGCTGTTGTCCTGTCTTATAATCCTCTGTTTAGGGTCAGCGATGTACAACATTGTCGTTCATTCTATTCCATTCATCCTCAACTTATATGTCATAAAACTGTCTTTACATCCTTTTTTTTTTTAAATAGCTTCTAGCTTCCATTCATAGCATATCCTCTTGTTTGTCTGTCTCTATATCTTTCGAAGAACTGTTCACTGTCTACGCTGTCAGTTTGGTTCAAGTACTTAATGGTTTTGATCGGGGTCACCCCTCACTCGTCTCTCTTCCACGATGAGCAAACTTTATGGCTGCGTGTCTTTTCCTGTAAGTTATCTCTCTTTAATTCTAGTACCATCTTTGTCGCGCTCCTTTGGACCTCCTCTATGGCTCCCTGTGCTTCTTTAGGTGCGGTGAGAAAACTTCAGTAGAATATTATAGTTTTAGTCTTATCTAGAGTACGAACAGCTTGCTGAATATTTTCTTATCTATTTACTTAAAAGTGTGTGTGTGTGTGTGTGTGTGTGTGTGTGTGTGTGTGTGTGTGTGTGTGTGTGTGTGTGTGTGTGTGTGTGTGTGTGTTTATATGTGAAATAGGTGAGTTCAAAATCAGAGTTGTAGAGTAAATCATTCACTATCCTCTACTTGTTCTTATTGGGGCTTCCCTCACATCCAACGCCAGGCTAGCTGCTGGCTGCTCCATCTAGCAGGCTCTGGTACAATACCCTGTACTTCCAGTGCCAGACCAGCTACTGGGAACCACGTCTGTCAGGCTTCAGTACAATTACCTACACCTCGAACATCAGGCCAAGCTAATACGATCCATCTCTGGCTAGATCCTGTACAACAACAGTTAACAAACACAAACACACATATTGTGTCTCAGGTTTCCCCGGTGTTCGCTGGAAACCCGTCTCGTCTTGGAAGAAAAGTATACGTCCTATTCTTCACACAGACCTGCAGACCATTCAACACGGAAGCGTTTGTCCAGATATATGATCCCGTCAGAACTTGGAACAACAAGAGGGAATTTGCATACCACACAACTTGGTACATAGTTCTTGCCAGATGGCTAACTGGGCGCGTGATTACCCCCGTGTTGTTGAGGCTGCTGCAGCTGCACCAGCTGTTGCTGCTGTTGGAGTTACGGCCACTGCCACTGCTGCTGCTGCTGCTGCTGCTGCACTAAGTGTTTTTCGTGCTGGAGTTGCCGTTGCAACTGCACTGTGTGTTGCTCCCGCTGGAGCTGCTGCTGCTGCTGCTGCTGCACTATGTGTTACTCCTACTGGAGTTACTGCTGCACCAGCTGTTGCTGCAGTTGCTGTTGCACCAGTTGTACCTGCTGTTTCTGCTGCTGTTATTGTAATTGTTGTTAGTCATTCTTCTTTTCCTTTTGCAGCAGCAATATCTTCGTGAACGAGATGACCAAGGAAATCTTTTAGTTCTGTCTTCTGTCGTCCGTCGTCTGTGCAGCGTAAACATTCATTGATACTCATAGATCATGCACCAGGTGGCCTTCACCAGGCAGGACTGTTGTGGTCCGGAAGACACCAGCAGTTTACCGTCACCAGGCAGGACTGTCTTGGTTCAGAAGACACCAGCAGTTTACCGTCACCAGGCAGGACTGTCGTGGTTCAGAAGGCACCAGCAGTTTACCGTCACCAGGCAGGACTGTCTTGGTTCAGAAGGTACCAGCAGCTGACCAAGAAAGGGAAGCCATTCAGACCCAGAGATAATATGATGGTCCGATCTCTTCCATGGCTTCCGTTTCTGGTTTTATCAATCTTATCTTCCATAACGTTCTCCTTTTTATTCTCATTTCTGTTGTAGTTATCCTGTCTTAGTTTAACAATGTTAGAATACAGGGTTCGTAACTCGTATGTTAAAGTCAGGGGGAGAATGGTAACAAGAATAACAGATTTTACCTCATTTGAGTTGAAATATCTTATAGCATTCGTTAACTTTGCTTATCTTCGTTTCGAGTTGAACTACCTTCACCACACAAGGCTCATCAAATGACGGCATACTCCCCTTCATCACACAAGGCACATCATCAGACAATATACCACCCTCACCACACAAGGCACATCATCAGACAATATACCACCCTCACCACACAAGGCACATCATCAGACAATATACCACCCTCACCACACAAGGCACATCATCAGACAGTATACCTCCCTCACCACACAAGGCACATCATCAGACAATATACCACCCTCACCACACAAGGCACATCATCAGACAATATACCTCCCTCACCACACAAGGCACATCATCAGACAATATACCACCCTCACCACACAAGGAACATCATCAGACAGTATACCTCCCTCACCACACAAGGCACATCATCAGACAATATACCTCCCTCACCACACAAGGCACATCATCAGACAATATACCACCCTCACCACACAAGGCACATCATCAGACAATATACCACCCTCACCACACAAGGCACATCATCAGACAATATACCACCCTCACCACACAAGGCACATCATCAGACAGTATCCTCCCTCACCACACAAGGCACATCATCAGACAATATACCACCCTCACCACACAAGGCACATCATCAGACAGTATACCTCCCTCACCACACAAGGCACATCATCAGACAATATACCACCCTCACCACACAAGGCACATCATCAGACAATATACCACCCTCACCACACAAGGCACATCATCAGACAATATACCACCCTCACCACACAAGGCACATCATCAGACAATATACCACCCTCACCACACAAGGAACATCAGGTAATGACTGTATACTTAGCGTCAATGATCGTTATTTTCAGTGTAAAATCCAACGAGGCAATGGCTATTAAGTAGGTCCCCCTCATTAGTGCTACTAGCTCGGGGGGGTAATTGCTGTAATTGCAGCTTTGGAATACACTGGACGTCCCAATTACCATTACTATCATGGAGAGTAGAGAGCGTATCGAAACCGAGAAGGGCGATAATCTGCCGAGTATCAGGGTAATATGACCTTTTTTGGTCTTACCAAAGTAGATGGGCCTTGGCGTATGTGGTTCTGCAACTTATTCACAAAACACACACACACACACACACACACACACACACACACACACACACACAGATAGATAGATAGGTAGAGGAATAGATAGACAGATAGATGGATAGAGCGGTGAATAGAGAGATTGATAGATAGACGAATATAGATTATGATGAATATATAGATAAAGGTATCAGGGCTAGAACTGAGAATATCTAGAGACTTGTATTCTAGAGAGTAACATATAACCATCAGAGACATTCTATCCTTGTAGCGGAGGGCAATATCTGCATACCACAACACACGATCTTCCTTCACCACTCACACCTCTGGGAAAGTGGTGTTCCAAGTGACCACGTCCGTCTGAACACGACAACCTGAGGTCTAATGTTCGTCCCACCTGCAGACGCTCACTGTACAAACCACTAATGTATTATAACAAGGCAGCCGTCGCGTCTGGAACCTTTGAGACAGCCAAAGACGCTCGTGGCCTCTTGTCCTAAGTTTACAGACAATATGTCAACACCAGGAATTCCCGACGTCAACTGACATAACAAACCTGAGCCAGTGTCGAGGTAAACACTGAGTGTAAATAGCGCGGCTCTTCACTTACACTTCAGGATATTTATGTTATTTTACGTCCTAGACTCTGGCTGGGGCGATGTTTTTACCTTCCTCTTCCACCCTCGCTTAGTGGGGCAGATGGCCTCGGTTTAGCGCCCCTCAACCCCGCGTGTCTCCCAGCTGGTCCGTACACCTTAATACCTTACTTCCACACTGACAATGTGGTGGCCCAGGGGGTGGATATTGGAAGGTGTGTGTTGACCCAAGGTAAGTAGGTTGGAAGGTGTGTGTTGACCCAAGGTAAGTAGGTTGGAAGCTGTGTGTATTGACCCAAGGTAAGTAGGTTGGAAGCTGTGTGTGTTGACCCAAGGTAAGTGGGTTGGAAGCTGTGTGTATTGACCCAAGGTAAGTGGGTTGGAAGCTGTGTGTGTTGACCCAAGGTAAGTAGGTTGGAAGCTGTGTCTGTTGACCCAAGGTAAGTAGGTTGGAAGCTGTGTGTGTTGACCCAAAGTAAGTAGGTTGGAAGCTTTGTATTGACCCAAGGTAAGTAGGTTGGAAGCTGTGTGTTGACCCAAGGTAAGTAGGTTGGAAGCTTTGTGTATTGACCCAAGGTAAGTAGGTTGGAAGCTTTGTATTGACCCAAGGTAAGTAGGTTGGAAGCTTTGTATTGACCCAAGGTAAGTAGGTTGGAAGCTTTGTATTGACCCAAGGTAAGTAGGTTGGAAGCTTTGTATTGACCCAAGGTAAGTAGGTTGGAAGCTGTGTGTGTTGACCCAAGGTAAGTAGGTTGGAAGCTTTGTATTGACCCAAGGTAAGTAGGTTGGAAGCTTTGTATTGACCCAAGGTAAGTAGGTTGGAAGCTTTGTATTGACCCAAGGTAAGTAGGTTGGAAGCTGTGTGTGTTGACCCAAGGTAAGTAGGTTGGAAGCTGTGTGTGTTGACCCAAGGCAAGTAGGTTAGAAGCTTTGTATTGGCCCAAGGTAAGTAGGCTGGAAGCTGTGTGTGTTGACCCAAGGTAAGTAGGTTGGAAGCTGTGTGTGTTGACCCAAGGTAAGTAGGTTGGAAGCTGTGTGTGTTGACCCAAGGTAAGTAGGTTGGAAGCTTTGTGTGTTGACCCAAGGTAAGTAGGTTGGAAGCTGTGTGTGTTGACCCAAGGTAAGTAGGTTGGAAGCTTTGTATTGACCCAGAGTAAGTAGGTGGGAAGCTGTGTGTGTTGACCCAAGGTAAGTAGGTTGGAAGCTGTGTGTATTGACCCAAGGTAAGTAGGTTGGAAGCTGTGTGTGTTGACCCAAGGTAAGTAGGTTGGAAGGTGTGTGTTGACCCAAGGTAAGTAGGTTGGAAGCTTTGTATTGACCCAAGGTAAGTAGGTCCTAAGCTGTGTGTCAGCCCAAGGAAAGTAGGTTGGAAGCTCTCTGTTGGCTCAGGGTAAGTAGATATGCTGTAGCGGTACCGACATGAGACTGCAAGATATATATCCATAAAAATTATATTATTTTAGATACAGTGTTCTATCTTATTCTGTTCACCACTGATCAAATGAAAGGGAAATTACAAAAATGATTTTCTGATGCTATGAAGATTCATAATGGTAATTTTCTTTTTTTTGTCTTAATCGTACTTACGGGGAGAAATTTTTGCAGCTTCGCTCTTCATAAAAGATTGAAAAAAATAGACCGAATATTAAAATCCAGTTCACGGAAAAGGACACAAAATCTATACTAGTGAGGGTCATTTCTGAATATCTATCATTTTCATCAGGAGAATTTTCCTTGAAACTCCAATATGACTTTTGTCAGATCTGTCATTCAGATGTAAATGTAATTTCGAGATGCGGGAAATATTCTCTTTTTGCCTTTTATGTAACAGACCAGCAAAAGGGATGAACGGAAGGGGGAGGACTGTGGATTATCAAGGGGGGGAACCCTTTCTTGTGAAAGAGGTGGAAGTTATGTATATATATATATATATATATATATATATATATATATATATATATATATATATATATGTTATGTATATTCAAACTATTCGTCATTTCCCGCATCAGCAAGGTAGCGTTAAGAACAGAGGACTGGGCCTTTGAGGGAACATCCTCACCCGGCCCCCTTCTCTGTTCCTTCTTTTGGAAAATTAAAAAAAAAAAAAAACAAGAGGGGAGGATTTCCAGCCCCCCCGCTCCCTCCCCTTTTAGTCGCCTTCTACGACACGCAGGGAATACGTGGGAAGTATTCTCTCTCCCCTATCCCCAGGGATAAATGTATATATATATATATATATATATATATATATATATATATATATATATATATATATATATAAATGTGACAGCCACACTACACCTGTGGTAGCAGCACCGTCTCTATATACTCCATACACCCTCCAGGACTGAGGGTCATGTGTTCTGAATGCGTGAGCCATTTCCCCCCCACATGCCGCCAACAGCCTCTTGCCAATTCTATTTTTGCCAGGCGTCCGCGACCCGGCCATGCCCCCCCCAGACGCTGTTCTCGCCACTGAATATTTATACCAGGTCCAGCGTGTCCTTACCCAGATACTGCTGCCGTTTCTCCCCTATCTGGTTTTACTCTATTCATCGACGAATACATGTCCCTCACTAATGTGAGTAATATATATATATATATATATATATATATATATATATATATATATATATATATATATATATATATATATATATGTATATATATATATATATATATATATATATATATATATATATATATATATATATATATATATATATATATATATATATATATATATATATATATGTATATATATATATATGTGTGTGTGTGTGTGTGTGTGTGTGTGTGTGTGTGTGTGTGTGTGTGTGTGTTTGCTGATGACACTGTGCTGGTGGCCAGATTTGCGCGAGAAATTCCAGAAACTGAGCCATTTCCAGTCTGTTCTTCAGGATATATTTTTTTCATTGAGTTACTTACCTACCTACGAGCACCTTCGACCAGGTTTAGTCACGGAAGTGAGAAAAGGAGAGAGAGAGAGAGAGAGAGAGAGAGAGAGAGAGAGAGAGAGAGAGAGAGAGAGAGAGAGAGAGAGAGAGAGAGAGAGAGTCTCTGGAGCACTAATAATAGTCATTCAGCCAGCACTAAGGTTTGGAACTATATTAATTACTTTTTAAGTAAGAGTGAAACATCCAATGGACCTTTGGCAAGGTAATTATCCCCTGATGTGAAAGGGAAATTAAAATTCATCTATCATGTTGGTAATTCTTTCGTGTGTGCGTGTGTGTGTGTGTGTGTGTGTGTGTGTGTGTGTGTGTGTGTGTGTGTGTGTGTGTGTGTGTCTGTGTGTCTGTGTGTGTGTGTGTGTGTGTGTGTGTGTGTGTGTGTGTGTGCGAGTTCCACCAGCAACTCTCCTTCCTCAAGACAAAAAAATATATATAAAATCACAAAAGGAAAACGAGGTCTAAAATAACTCATGTCTTTTCTTTATCTTTTCTCTTCCCTGTGTCACTGGCAACACATTTTATCTAAGTGTTATCGTAGTAATCATTCTTGTTTATCGGAGATACCAGCAGGAGTGTGATAAGGCGTTCATAAGTCATGACGAGTTGATTATCTAGCTATATGGCCAGTTCGAAAATCAATGGTTCCCGACGACTGAAGAATTACTGAGAAATACACTTCGAGGTGGACTGTCAACTTCAGGACGGGAAGTTACTGGCCAATCATGCGTTACTGGGAACTTCAGTGTCCTCCCCCCTCGGAAGTACCCACACTAGTCATGCAGGTGGTGTGTTTATCTACATTCTCAGAAGCAATGGTATGACCTCAGCCAATAAATGATATCTGACAATCTGTACGAGAGACATTGATTTGGTCCAACTCGAATCCCCTCCACTGGCAGTAAGGTCGCTTCGTGTTACCCTACTGAACACGACTGTGTATGAACCTTGGCCTACGATGATATGATCTTTGAACACAACGATAGAACCCTTGGATCAGATGGCCTGGCCTTTGTTCTGACCCTTATCTATCGGGTAAAAGGTCACGCTATCACACCCTAAGGTCGTTCCGTCATGCTCAAGGATCGCTCTGCCGTGCTCAAGGGTCGTTATCTCATGTTCAAGGGTCGTTGTGCCGTGCTCAAGGGTCATTCCGTCATGCTCAAGCGTCGCTCTTCTGTGCTTAGGGTCGTGCCATCGAACTCAAGGACTTTACCATTGTGCCCTGGGGATGCGATGCATCACCGCCAGTGTTGTCTGTGGCTGTGGACCGTCACGATAGCTGTACATTACCGTAAGACACGATCTCTATCGGAAAGGAATCAAGGACATTATATCTGTCCTCAAGCACTTATCTTTGCCAGAGAAAACTGTTGGCTCTTCCTTGATCTAACTCTTCCACACGCTGTTGCACTCTCCTATGAGAGGAAAGATCATATATTGCTGCTATACAGCGTTTCTTATCATCACTGAAAAGCTATACGAACAGTACGTGTTGCCTGCATGTTCCAAGAACGTCATACTGGAGGCCATACATACTGTTTCTGTATGTATAATGTGCGAGGACGTGATGAAGACCCGGGGCACCTCTGTCGCAGACGCGAGAACTTGCAACTCTCGAGAACTCATTAGAACTTCTTACACGTCTGGCTGTTGGACTTTCATGAATGAGTGAGGATGGAAAATGCTTCTGTTTTGAGTTTACCGCTGCATATTTTGCAGCCTGAGGATCGGCTGAATTCTGAGATTAAGTTTGTCGTTACTGGATTAAGAATTAGGCACGTTATTGACCCACAGAGAAACATGGATCAGTAGAGAATGTCATGGCAAAGTCATTTTACGCCAGTCTGGCAGTATCTGCATCCGTCTAAGGCAACTATTTTAGGATACGGTGCTTCTCCAGTCCACTCAGCTCTTGGCTTGTGCGCCACCAGTAAAGCCATCATCAACCTTCAGTCACCTGATGTGGACCCGCGATCACGCTTCGCCTCAGTCCAGCGCTCTTGCTGGGCGCTGTTGAAGACCACAGCAATACATCCACAGCGTGATCCTCCTCATTACTGTGTACATCACAGCTGATGCCATCACCACAATGGGATGTACGTGTTTTATATGATATTCTGTGCAGTGGTGTGGCTGCTCCTGAAATCAGCAACAGCTTTACAGTTTGGACTTCGGTGTGCGTCGATAGGCTTCCTGGAAAAGGAGTGACCTAATAAGAAAAGAGTAAGAAGGAACTGTGGTAGGCATGCGCGCCGTCCATTCCAGAAGATCGCTTTACCCTTTCCTTCCCTCGAGCTCTTGGCTCTTTTTCCCCCTTTCCATCTCCATGACATACGTACGACCCTTTCTGTGTCCATTCTTTCCATACATCCAGATTATATCTGCAGTCATTCAGCCTCATGGCTATTCATCATCATTTCCCATTCATTCCATTCTTCTTTGTCAATCTCCTTGTCTGAGGAAATCCGAATTCAATGATGCATTCAGTCATTTTGGCGTGTTCAGTTTGTGTTTCACTCCTCCTCCTCACATCAGACTGTCACTTTGTACCCCACGAGCATCATCAGACTCATAAACCCTGTCTCTTTATCCACCATACCCATCCTCATTTGATCCGCCACATTTACTTGAATATCGTGTAAAATCCATCCTCACATCTCTGTTCATGGAAGGGTTTTCTCATCCAGAGGACATAGCACCTTCCTCTCTCTCTCTCTCTCTCTCTCTCTCTCTCTCTCTCTCTCTCTCTCTCTCTCTCTCTCTCTCTCTCTCTCTCTCTCTCTCTCTCTCTCTCTCTCTCTCTCTCTCTCTCTCTCTCTCTCTCTCTCTCTCTCTCTCTCTCTCTCTCTCTCTCTCTCTCTCACCAGGCTACGAAATCATGCCACTCAACGCCCCCACATTCTTCCATTTGTTCTAACACATGTCATACTCTCTCTGCAGAGCCCTTCCCTGTCTCCTCAATCTTCCCCAGAAATCCACGAAATTTCAGTCCACCTCAGCTCGGTCTTACCACCGAGGTGAGGTATTTTTTTCTCCAGCTGTATGACCACTGTATATACGCCTCTTGATCTTCTTTTTATCTAGAGATCATAATATGACATAGAAATGTAGAAGTTATATGATCATATCCATCATAAAGCCACTGTATTCAGCTTTCAACCCTCTTAATTTATTAATCCTATCCTAATCAGTTTAGATAATCTTCTTATCGCCCTTAAGTTCACCAGTAATATCTTTCTCCCTATACATTAGTGTAATGGCTATGTCTGTCCAGTTCTTTTCACTGCTTACTTTCGTCGTCACTCATGTAGCCACAGAATGTCTGTAGACCATCTCATTCTTTTTTTTTAGTTACGTGTTGGACTCCAGTCGCCATAATAACATATTCAGGTATAATCTTTCAATTCAGATTTTAAATTTCACATCCAGTCTTTATTAACCATTCGTCCCCGTCACTTAATTTCCCTTCCTCTATACCTGACGTAGATGGTATAGGTTCCCTTGCCTCTTAAACACTCAGTAGCTTCTTAAAGTAGCACCTTCATCTCCTGCATACACCTGGTTTCTAAACAGCTTACTACCCTTTCCTTCTTCATCACTTCCCAGTAGTGATCATCTTAAGACACATATTAATATCTTCATCAGATAGAATACTCATCTTTTCTCTCCAAAGCCAATTAAAGCCGCTCTAACCTGCTGTATGATCATAAAGTTATTACCATTAAACTTCGTTGTTGACTTCTTACTTTCGTGAACCTTGTAGGCTCTTCTCACTCTACCACGACTGTCAAGTTTTCCCTCCACAATCCCATTTCCATCCTTCTTGACCTTCTCATCCTTCTCCTCTTCTTCCTCCTCTTCCTCCTCCTACCCACACAGCTCTCGTCCCATTTTCACAACGCTTTCCCTAATTCTTCCCCAGACCTCATTTAGTATTCAGAGTTATGCTGGAGCGGTGCATTCTTTGCCTCTTGATGCAAATTGAGTCTTGAATATTCTGTTTACACGAGAGATAAATCTGCGTCCTGGCAGTCACACACAGGCATTATCGAATTTCTGTTTTTTGATTGCGGAAGAGACCAGAGTCTGAAGAAACCGACCTGCAAAGCAGAGAAGAAGAGACCAGTGTTTCGAGTGGAAGTTTGTGTCTGAAACAGAGACCACCGTCTGTGACGAGGGAAGATAGTGTCTGAAACAGAGACCAGCGTCTCTAATGGAAGCTAGTGTCTGAAACAGAGACCAGCGTCTCTGGTTGAAACTATTGTCTGAAGCAGAAACCAGCGTCTCTAGTGGAAGCTAGTGTCTGAAACTGAGACCAGCTTCTCAAGTAAAACATAGTGTCTGAAACAGAGACCAGCTTCTGAAGTTCGAGACCATTGTTTGAGACAGACACAAACGTCTGAAACAGAGATCAGTATCTGAGATAGAGACAGAGATCAGTGCCTGAAGCTGAAACCAGTGGCTGGAGCAAAGACCAACGTCTGAAACAGAAACCAGCAGTTCAAAAGGGAAAAATAATCATCATCGAATCATGAACATGAGTCAAATATCGTCCACTGTTTCCAGTGAACGTCCAAACACCAGCAAACAATGTGACCCACTGGGAGGAGACATTCAGAGGGGGTCGGTACGACGCCGCTGGGCCAAACTTTGCTCCCCAGACGCAACACATTGTCGCAACGGCCTCGTCCGATGGAAAGCGTGACCATTTAAAGCGATGAAAGTCAAAAAAAAATCTGAGAACTTTGTATCCCATTATAGAAAAAACATCAGCTTTACAATTAGATAAACAGTAAGAGGCGTATAAATCCTTAGTGAGGGAGTGTTGGGTGAGGCTCTGAAGCGGAAGGTGTGAGTTAGGTGACCATCTGTCACCAGTAGAGGGCAATGGACGTCCCCTCACTGAGCAGACATTACTTCGAGGAGATGAGTTGACAACGGGCATCAACTGTCCTCCAGCAACAGTTGACATCGCTACTAGTGTCACAGAACTGATGAACAAGTACTTGGTCATTGCTCTGGGGAAACTAGAGTATGGAAGAACATTTGAAGGCTTTGAAGATGCTTTGAACAGCTAGGCAACCATCCTGGGCTAAGATTCAACCGTACTTGGCATTGTGTTCGACAGATTAAGTCAGAATCCAGTAAGACAAGAAACTAATACCATAAGGAGGAGAGGAACACCTTCTCATAGACAGATCAGGAGATGTACCGCTACCACAAGACTGGTTGGGTCTCCTCTCCCACCCAGACAACAGAGCTGACCTGGTTCGATTCGTATTAGAGGAATTAGTCAGCAGTTCACCTCAGGACAAGACAATTGTAGTTGCTCAGGGATTCCTGAACGAAACGTCTGTTCCAGCTAATGACCCAAACATTGATGCTGTTAATCTTGAAGGTGTCCGTGGGCAAGCCAACACAAGGACTGTGTCCCGACGCGTGACTGAAGGTTCTGATATCATCATGGCGTCTGCACCAGACACAGGGACTGTTCGACGCGTGACTGAAGGTCTGATCTATGGCGTCTGCACCAGACACACACATTGGCTGATGTTGCTCAGCACATGAGTCAAGTATGAGGTGCCCAACCTGATTCGCAGATGAAGGTAGGAACACATGAGATACCAAGATTCATGCCTTGCTGAGAGGTGATCTACACACATAACCTGGACCTCTGAAATACGCATTCTTCTGCTTTCCCTTCTTTAGACAAGTTGTAGGACGTGTTGAATGATTTGGGTGGCGAGGAAAAAAAAATTGTGAAAAACAGCGAAAAACTGCAAGGGAACGAGACGAGTTAAAAAAAAAAAAAAAACTTTTTTTAGAATAAAAACGTGTGAACATTTACCACTGCATGACAACTACAAAGGAAGATAAAAAAAGGAATTCAAACAGCAACAGACATTTGGGTCTTAATTAGAATGTTTGTGATAATAAAAAGGATCAGAAACTCACAAGGCGGTGTGGCTTCTTCAGAAAAAAAACCCTGTGAACTCTTCATGTATCTAAGAAGGCGTTAATAATATCAGTAATGGATTTCAAGCACAGTATCAAGTCTGTTCTCAAACGTTAGTGATAGTATTGCTTTAAAATACTCTGTTAGCAAATCACACACTGTGTTAACAATCCTGTTGAAGGAAAAGAACTTTTCAAAAGAACGTAATGTTTCCCCACAAGTTTGTAGCCGTTACTATGAGTGACGTCAGACGAATCCTCAGGTATCTGTAATATCGAGGCCTTTGACCATTGTGAATATCTGCCTCAGAGACTAACTCTTAACCTTCTCTTGTTTAAGCAATATAAATTCAAATAACTTAGTCAGGTCTCACCGGATTTGCTTCTCACTTTGGGAATCATTTTGATATATCGTCTCTGCATTCTATCTCATCTGTCCATGTCTTTTCTTTCAGTAAGGTGACATTATTCATCACATTTTCCAAGAAGGGAACGCGAAAACGCACCAGGGACTTATAAAGCGAAAGGGTAATTTCCTCTGGGCATAAATTTCATGGCCATGAATCAAAAAACTTTGTTCTATCTTTTTACTGTGTTTCCAATGCGTTCTTAGTTTAAGGTCACCAGAGATTACCAGACACAAGTCTTTTCCTTCATCTATTTTTAGTAACTCAACAGAATTCATACTGTGGCATGCCTTTCCCGTTTTTCACTACCTATATAAAAACATTGCATTTGTCTATACCAAAATTCATTGCCTACCTGTGAGTCCAGTCCGACAGTTTGTTTACTTCATTTCGAAGCAGCTGATGTTCAAAGTTGTCGTATATTGTTCTATCGTCTGTGTATTTCGATTGCCTGCAATGCAGCCAACCAGCAATATCGTCAATGTATATGAAAGAGGAACCAGGTCCTTCAAAACCAACTCTTCGAGCTCTTTATCCGTCCGACTCAATTTCTTCTCAGTTCTCATCCCATCTCCTTCCAACCCCCATCTCGTTTCTTGAAGTCCCTTTTAAATCAGCTGGTCTTCCATCTACCTTCGTCTCCCTCCATCCTCCCGCTTACCTCATTGCCCGCCCTACCACTTCACCCTTCACGTCGTCAGGCAGGTCCTCCCTGACTATCTGTGGCGGCCCCCTCGCCCTACCACTTCGTCAGCTAGGTCCTCATTCTCCTGGATGTTCCTGGCAGGGTAGACGATGCAAGAAGTCTTGTGACCGCTCTCCTCTGGCGTACCAACCACATCCACTGCTCCAGTTGACGGAACGAACCATAACCATGATCATAATGAAGGCCAGAGTGAGGCTGGCGTCCAGAGATGGTCAGGTTCAGCCTCTGCCAGCCTAGTGTAACTGGAAACATAAAAACAATTTCGAAAGTTTATAGGAATTTGGTTATATACAGTTTGCATGGACGTTGACGTGATGGGTAATGGAACTCTCAAAATTCATTTAATAGTTTAGGGGGAATTTTCTACTTAAATGTTTTCAGTGTTATATAATACTTGTTGGAAATTGTACCGTGTGACAATTATATATATATATCCGTAGTTCTAAATTCATTGGCTGTATGTTTCAACGGAAACGGCAGATGATATGAACTCAGTATTCACTGTGGCCAACGCGTGATATGAAATCTTAGGCAGAGTGGCATCCACATATTGTGAACGGATCATCTGGTGATAATCGTTACCAAATGATGTGACAGTACGACCCTTGAGTACGAGAAGTTGGCCCTTATGCACGACGGTAAGACCCTTGAGTACGAGAAGTCGGCCCTTATACACGACGGTACGACCCCTGGACACGAGAGCACGGCCCTTGAGCATGACGGTAAGACCCTTGGGCAGGAGAGTACAGCCCTTGAGCACGATGGTACGACCCTTGGGCAGGAGAGCACGGCCCTTGAGCACGATGGTACGACCCTTGGGTAGGAGAGTACAGCCCTTGAGCACGATGGTACGACCCTTGGGCAGGAGAGTACAGCCCTTGAGCACGATGGTACGACCCTTGGGTAGGAGAGTACAGCCCTTGATCATGACGGTACGACCCCTGGGCAGGAGGGAACGGCCCTTGAGCATGACGGTACGACCCTTGGGTAGGAGAGTACAGCCCTTGAGCACGATGGTACGACCCTTGGGCAGGAGAGTACAGCCCTTGATCATGACGGTACGACCCCTGGGCAGGAGAGAACGGCCCTTGAGCATGACAGTAAGACCCTTGGGCAGGAGAGTACGGCCCTTGAGCATGACGGTACTACCCTTAGGCACGAGAGTACGGCCCTTGAGCATGACAGTAAGACCCTTGGGCAGGAGAGTACGGCCCTTGAGCATGACGGTACGACCCTTGGGTAGGAGAGTACGGCCCTTGATCATGAAGGTACGTCCCTTGTGCAGGAGAGTACAGCCCTTGAGCACGATGGTACGACCCTTGGGTAGGAGAGTACAGTCCTTGAGCACGACGGTACGACCCCTGGGCACGAGAGTACGGCCCTTGAGCACGACGGTACGACCCTTGGGCATGGTGGACTGGAAACCTTGGCTTGACACTCCCTCCCTCTTCATAACATGTAGCTGTGCAATACCCATTCACCAGGAGGTCAAACATGGACCCCTCGTCGCTTTCATCTCCACCGCCAGAAATGTCTCGTGTTTCATTGTCTAATTACATTTTCCTCTCCTACTCTGATCATTTCTAACAACATTATGACACGCCAGTTTTTCGTTCACTTTATTTTCATAGTATTAAGTTCAGCGTCAGTATGACCAGCAGGGACTGGTGAGCACCTAGTCTGCTGACCAGCAGGGGCTGGTGAGCGCTGGTCTGCTGACCAGCAGGGGCTGGTGAGCACCTGTTCTGCTGACCAGCAGGGGCTGGTGAGCGCTGGTCTGCTGGCCAGCAGGGGCTGGCTGGTGAGCGCTGGTCTGCTGCTCAGAGGAACAGCTGGACAATGTGGCTTCCCCTCGTCTGGTCGTCCTTAATGCCCTCACTTCCGGACCATTGTCTCCCCTCACCATATCCTACAAAAATTTCTTTGGAGTTCTCTGAGTATCCCACCACGCACGACTTCTTTCTTTCTTTCATTCTTTCTTTCTTTCTTTCTTTCTTTCTTTCTTTCTTTCATTCTTTCTTTCTTTCTTTCTTTCTTTCATTCTTTCATTTTTTCTTTCATTCTTTCTTTCTTTCTTTCTTTCTTTCATTCTTTCATTTTTTCTTTCATTCTTTCTTTCATATCCTGTCTCGCTGCTGGAGAACGGGACCAGAATGGAAGTCTGTTGTTCAGGGCGTTAAGAAGGAGGAGGTGCTTGGAATATCTTTGATCTTAGTTGTTAATGGGTGGTGTGGCAGTGACCAGCAGGAGGCTGGTGTGGCAGTGACCAGCAGGAGGCTGGTGTGACAGTGACCAGCAGGAGGCTGGTGTGGCAGTGGCCAGCAGGAGGATGGTGTGGCAGTAGCCAGCAGGGGGCTAGTGTGGCAGTAGCCAGAAGGAGGCTGGTGTGGCAGTGACCAGCAAGAGGCTGGTGTGGCAGTGACCAGCAGGAGGCTGGTGTGGCAGTGACCAGCAGGAGGCTGGTGTGGCAGTGACCAGCAGGAGGCTGGTGTGGCAGTAGCCAAAAGGAGGCTGGCGTAGCAGTAGCCAGAAGGAGGCTGGTGTAGCAGTAGCCAGCAGGAGGCTGGTGTGGCAGTGACCAGCAGGAGGCTGGTGTGGCAGTGGCGAGCAGGGGGCTAGTGTGGCAGTGACTAGCAGGGGGCTAGTGTGGCAGTGGCCAGTAGGAGGCTGGTGTGGCAGTAGCCAGCAGGAGGCTGGTGTGGCAGTGACCAGCAGGAGGCTGGTGTCGCAGTGACCAGCAGGAGGCTGGTGTGGCAGTGACCAGCAGGAGGCTGGTGTCGCAGTGACCAGCAGGAGGCTGGTGTGGCAGTGACCAGCAGGAGGCTGGTGTGGCAGTGGCCAGCAGGAGGCTGGTGTGGCAGTGACCAGCAGGAGGCTGGTGTCGCAGTGACCAGCAGGGAGCTGGTGTGGCAGTGACCAGCAGGAGGCTGGTGTGGCAGTAGCCACAAGGAGGCTGGTGTGGTAGTGGCCAGCAGGAGGCTGGTGTGGCAGTGGCCAGCAGGAGGCTGGTGTGGCAGTGACCAGCAGGAGGCTGGTGTGGCAGTAGCCAGAAGGAGGCTGGTGTGGTAGTGGCCAGCAGGAGGCTGGTGTGGTAGTGGCCAGCAGGAGGCTGGTGTGGCAGTGGCCAGCAGGATGCTGGTGTGGCAGTAGCCAGCAGGAGGCTGGGTCTCAAAGGGGGTACAATAACCTGCTGTTATAACCATCAAAGAGTCATCATGTTAGATCCCTGCTGGAGCTACGTAACCGGATCCTCAGTGTCTCAGAGGACGAGAATATCCTGACTCATACCATTATTAGGATAAAAGCTAAACTAACATTTTTCTTATACTCGTACCTGGAATAAACAGAATTTATATCTATATATATATATATATATATATATATATATATATATATATATATATATATATATATATATATATATATATATTGAAGTTCTTTATGCCTGACCCTTCAACACATGGAGGTTTATGAACTCTACTGACTCATAACTGCTTGCTGTACACAACAGCGACAGCTCGATATGTAAATATTCACATAATTTCTAACTTATGAAAGAGTTTTAGCTGCTTGGTAATGACCACGATCCTATATTAATAGTGCAAAAATTATAAGTTTTTAAGTCAGTATAGAATAAACTTTTAACTACGGTAATATGCACACAAGATCAATATGTTGGGGAAAGTTCCCTCGCTATTCAGAAGGAAAAACAATGAGAAAATGACGACGAATGAGGCAAAATTTGCACAAGGAGAAAATGGACGAGGCTGAAGAGGTGGAGGTAGGAGGGGGAACTCATCTCCGGCGGGGTTCAGAGCCATTTGTCAGCCTGAAGGCAATATCCAATAGATATATTTCTGTAAGGTCGAGCTTGCAAGCTGCGGGGAAATTATCCAATTTGCTGGTTGGATGTGAGTCGTAGGACACGATCATATTTCGACCAGTAAGTCTGACTGAACTGAGGATATATATATACACAACATCAGTCGAGTTTATAGAGTGGGTATGATGTCCCACAGGAAGATATAAACATCTTGTGGCCTGACTGTGACCTGGTTTCATACTGTGTGTTCGTCTAGCTACCAAATCTTTATCTGCTTGGCCTGGCATAACCCTGTCACACGATTTGCCACCGTCCCTAAGCCATGACTGTCTACCCTCCTCCCTATGCCATGACAGTCCCTAAGATCACACACACATACACCAACACCTGGGGATATAAGATATGGTAGAGAGGGGACAATGGCATTGAAAGATAAGTGCCACATCATATCTGTAGGATGAAAAGCCGAAGGACTTATGTCACACACACACACACACACACACACACACACACACACACACACACACACACACACACACACACACACACACACACACACACACACACACACACACACACACACACACACACACACACACACATACACATAAACACTGGGGTTCCAGCGTCAGTGGAACAGATTTGGGATGGCATGTCTGAGGTTCATAGTTTCAGAGACTTTTGGACAATCTTTTGTGGGGAAAATAATAAGGTGAGAAACATCAGTGGGAGGTGCACATGACAGCTGTGACAGTCTCATGGCGAGGCATTTTTGTGTCGTCTTCTGGAGAAGCAAAGTTTGATTCGCATTTCGTAGGAGACAACGAAACTGGATATCTTTGTATAAACAACGCTTGGAAAAATGAAACTAAGTGTGTGTGTGTGTGTGTGTGTGTGTGTGTGTGTGTGTGTGTGTGTGTGTGTGTGTGTGTGTGTAGAAGGAATAAGGAGGCACTGTAATAAGAAGGAAGGTCTAGAGGTGAAAGAGGTGAAAGGAATAAATGATGAGAGAAAGATAAAAGGAGATGATGATGATGATGATGATGATGATGTGGATAATTTGTGGTCTTCATCCATATGGTAATTCAACAGTTTATTGGCGACACACACACACACACAAAAAAAAGGAAAACGGGAATGGAGAGCTGCGCGTCAGGGTCCAGACAAGAGAAGCATAATGAACGGAATTTCATCAGGGCCTTGCCTGTGGAAGTGGCGATGAAGTAGAGAAAGAGAGGCTGCAAAAGAGGGGCGAATAGGAGAGAGAGAGAGAGGGAGAGAGAGAGAGAGAGAGAGAGAGAGAGAGAGAGAGAGAGAGAGAGAGAGAGAGAGAGAGAGAGAGAGAGAGAGAGAGAGAGAGAGAGAGAGAGAGAGAGAGAGAGAGAGAGAGAGAGAGAGAGAGAGAGAGAGGTGAGGCGTGAGTTCTTTTCTAGGAGGTCTGGCTTTTGTCAAGAGGGGCTCAAGGAATATTGGGATGAACTACCTAAGGTGCACAATTCAGGTCAAGATGAAAATGGCTTTTGACAAGGTCAAGCCATTGTACGGAGGGCTGTAGAATTAGGCCGGGCAATGTAAAGAAAGACATTTTCTTTATACTCTTCAAGAACTATGGTTTGGCTCCACTCGAGGTGGTTAATGGTTGCTGTTAGAATGTTGATGTGAAGACGAGTGAGGAATGAGAGCTGACTGAATCGTCTTCTTTGTGAGAAAGTATTACTGTTTGAACTCTAGATGTACCAGATGTTACCAGACTAGAGTTTCCCCATTAGCCAATAGCTCAGGAATCAGAAGTGAGAGATGATGTGAACTGAGGCTGGTTGGTAGGGAGCTGCCTGGAGACCTGGTGGGCAGAGGAACTGAAGAGACTCTGGTCAAGATTTGTGTCATGAGGGCATACGTTATGGTCTGTGGTGGCTGAGAGGAGATGGTCTCTGGTAAGTCCAGTGAAGACACGTTATGGTCTGTGGTGGCTGAGAGGAGATGGTCTCTGGTAAGTCCAGTGAAGACACGTTATGGTCTGTGGTGGCTGAGAGGAGATGGTCTCTGGTAAGTCCAGTGAAGACACGTTATGGTCTGTGGTGGCTGAGAGGAGATGGTCTCTGGTAAGTCCAGTGAAGACACGTTATGGTCTGTGGTGGATGAGAGGAGATGGTCTCTGGTAAGTCAAGTGAAGACAGTTGGAGGACAACAGAGTCCCAGTGATTCTGGGAAGTAACAGGATGACAGAGAGAGTAAGTTGAGATCCGTCTACCGCCACTGCCTGGATACCACTGCTGGAGAGCAAACGAGATTTAGGAGATCAGAGAAAAGAGAAGGTCAGCTGGGGAAAGTTTGGAGAGAAGTGCAAAGCCAGACTTTATCAAGAGCGCCTGAGATACCCAGGACAGATTCAACAAAAGTTTTCAAGAGGAGAGCTAAGAATTTTCGCAAGGAGATTGAAGACAGATCTGTAGCGAATCGTCCAAGGCGAAAACGTGTATTGTGTGCAAATAGCATTAGTTTATTATCTCTGGTTAATGAAATATATTTTTCTCTATGATACAGTTCATTACTTGAGGGCTAAACGACTTTATTATACAGTTCATCACTTGAGAGCTAAACGAGGCTATGTGCATTTGTCAGTAAGTCAATGGAGACGAAGAATCTCTTACGAATGGAATGAATTTTGGCGAGTTCCCATCATGTTGTTGCGAGGTGGGCAGTAATGAATCGCCGAGGTCTGGAATACTGACGGTGGATTGGGATCAGTTCTGGACACCCTTTCAGAGAGAGCTGAAGGTGGAATGGCTTCCGGAGCAGGAGCTGCACTGGGATCAATGAGAGACTGAAGGTCCTTGATGAGAGGCCATGGAAACAAAATTTCCTTCGCTTTTGGTGACGAAATCTGGAAATATGAAGTATTGCTTCGCTTTTGGTGACGAGATCAAGAAATATGAAGTATTGCTTCGCTTTTGGTGACGAGATCAAGAAATATGAAGCATTGCTTCGCTTTTGGTGACGAGATCAAGAAATATGAAGTATTGCTTCGCTTTTGGTGACGAGATCAAGAAATGTGAAGTACAGTTAATAGGCTTCGCCATTAAGTTTCGTTTCTAGAGTATCCCGTCTGTACAATCCAAAATTCTTCTAACATAAAAATAATCTGTTTTTGTTTGAAAAGAGCCAAACTGCGCTTCCAGAGCTATTGAAATGGCTGAAGAACAACAACAGGACAGATGAAAAGAAAAATCGAGAGTTGCCCAACAAAGTTTTCAGGGACTGAGTCAATCAATATAGTGGACGGAGTTCGTCCAGATGTTCAGCGGACTCCCCAGCACTCTGTCTCAAGCCTGAGTCACGGAGAAAACTCTCCATATAACAACACACACACACCACTATCACTGCTGATCGTGTTGTCGTTTCGCCCAAGCAAATCTGTTCTGTGTTCTTTGGGAATCTTTCCTAATAATCCCGTCTACATCCGTACATTGAATATCCCCAAAGCAGTAGAGAAAATAAGATTTCTTATTTAACGATAAGATTGAATTTACGACCTCATTTACATTTCCTGCAGCTGTCGGGAGTTCCTCGTTCAAAACACTGACTTGAAAATACTTGGTGATCTTGCTATCGTAAATTGTACTTGTGACGAAGTGAGGGAGTGACGAAGACTTGCATATCCAATTATTGATGTACTCCAGGTTTGGTCCCTGTGATGAAAACCTACAACAGAGTTACTCGATCTTATGACATACATGTGTATGAGGGAACGTGTTCTAATTTCAGTGAAAAGTGAGCCATGAAAAACCACCCATCTAACAATAACCTCCTTGATATTTACCCTTTTTTTTCCCCGCTGCTTCAGGAACTCGTCCCACTGAACGCAACCTTTTCTAGCGAATGATCATCGCCAGATGGCAGGAGAGAGAAGACAGTGTTGCAGATGTGTTGCGAATATGACATTGAAAAAGAGGGTAAATCTCTGATGTTAGCAAGGTTGACATTTTCATCTGTTACAGAGTAACTCGACCCCGACTTTGTCCCTGATCTCTATAATAGCCATCCCAGTGATCGCTTATGTATCATCGTATGATACATAGAATAAGGATCCATTTCATGTTCCGCTGGTGTGAACGACTTCACCTCTAAGTGTTGAAACTCCACTGATATGCTTTTCTCCCACGTCGGAGAGTGAGTTTAGAGTCATCGCAGCAGCAGAGATCACACACAATTGACTTGTATGAGGCCAATTTTTCTTCTCACATAGTGTGACAAACCTCAAAGACAATAAATGAACCTAAGATAATGGTTCATTGCTACACATTGGTTCGATATGTTGAAGAGGCAGTGACAATAACCCCTGAACACGACACATTGCACCGCATTTCACTGTTGTTATTTCATGAACAAGATTTCTTCAGAGGTGGGTGGCTACGGTGGTTGGCCGAGCAGTGTAATGTACATCAAAGGAGTGTTGTACACCCAGCAATGTGCTGAGCCTCACAGGGGTACGATACACCCTAGAGTGTAGTGTACTTCACAGTACTCTGATATACCCAGGAGTAGAGGGTACTTCACAGTACTGTGATACACCTAGAAGTGTAGTGTACTTCACAGGGATGTATTACTTAAGAGATAAGAACCTCTTCTATAAATATGAAGCGATTTGAACAAAATAATTTAACATCTCAATCTCCCTCGGTTCTAACTGTAATTCTTTGCATCACATCTCATCTACGATATCCCTTTTTTTTTGGCATATATCTACATAAACACAAATACAGGGAGATGTAACTTGAATATTCTTTTACCACTGGAGAAATTTTCTTGAAATGTAAATTCGGGTTTAAACCTAGATCTTCCTCGAGAGTTGCCGGCGGCTTTTGGCATGGCTAAGCTTCGCTAACACCTTGATACACGACTTCCTACTTTTCCCGGTTATTACCTTCCTTTGTGTTGGTAAAGAAAAAAAAAAAAGAGACGAGGAAGAGATAGAATGTAAGAATAGAAAGCGCCTGCTTTATTGGTTGAGTGTCTGCCAATCAACGAACGTCTTCGATCGAGGTGTTTAAAGAGCATTCGTAAAGAGCATTCGCAACCATTCCGATGGATCAAGTCTCACATTAATCGTGTCTATGGCAACAGTTGTCGCAGAAAGATATCAGATATAAAACCTAGACTAAGACCATATTCAACAAAATCAATATCAAAACAGAATCAACGAGACGATCACATGTAGCCAAAATTATTCTAGTTTTTTTACAGTCAATATTTGTAAGCTTTCAAGTGTAGATAGTATCAATATTTTTCTCAAATATTGACCTTAACTTTATCTAAATTTTTATATTGTCTCTTCAACAAAACGCCATATGTCGGCGGTCCAACGCCGAGCAGTGAATGGGGTTATAAGTCTGTAGTGTAAACAAAGTTGCCTGAAATACAGAGAGCAGCCTATTTGTGGACGGGGACATACGTAACTCCCACCCACGCAGGGGAAAGCCAGGGTGACAGATAGAGAAACGTACAGAGACAGACAGACAGAGACAGACAGTTCTCCCTCGTGTTGTGTGCAGATCAGATATCATTTCTCATGTCCTCTAAGAACTGAGAGTTGAAAGTCGCCACCTACCCTAAGCTAAGGGAGTTAGTCAGTGGTAAAGCGGACGGGAGGTCATCCCTCACATGGTATATAGTAAGTGGGGAGATACATCTTACTCCCCTCCCTCACCACCCTCAAGTGTGGGACGTCCAGGGTCGGGGAGAGAGATAGAGAGAGAGAGAGTCATCCCACATGATGTATGACAACAAAGGAGAGTAAACCATTGCATTACGACAGGTAATAGTGATCCCTATGTGCTGTTCTGAGTAGGATCAAGCCATTCCTATTTAGGTAATTATCTCCCCCCCCAGGTTTTGTGACATCTGGGAAAGCCTCTCTCTCTCTCTCTCTCTCTCTCTCTCTCTCTCTCTCTCTCTCTCTCTCTCTCTCTCTCTCTCTCTCTCTCTCTCTCTCTCTCTCTCTCTCTCTGAACATATAAGTACCTTATATAGGAGGATGTACCAGTGGATGTACCTGTAGAATGACAGATGGAGGTGTTCGTCACATAATGTTATGACTTTAACAGTCATTCCTCATGTGCTTTGAGAACTAATGAGGGTACAGTCATCCGGGTACCATAGCTGTGGACTACAGTGCTGGAGTCCGATGATTGTTTCATGAGAATGGTGATAGTGAGGGGATGGTGATGGTGAGAATGGTGGTGATGGTGATAATGAAGGTGAAGACGATGAAAGTTGGTTAAGAGCGTTCATATGGTGTGAGTGACATTTGATTGTGAACACCACAGATGATTATGTCGGAAAAAATTCCATCAGGTTAATAAGAAAATATATAACATAAAGAAATGAATATAATCATTTCCATTTCCAGTCTTTAACATCTTACACCTAACCTGAGTCCCGCTGGATAGACCTTACCATTATGCACTGAGCCTCTATCCTTTGGGATAGGCTGCATTTCATGGGATAGTCTCTGACTCATGTGATAGCCTGTCTCTCTTTCCTTCCTTAACCTACCTCGCTTTGAAAACGAACTGAAAAATCGTACCCAAAAAAAATCGAAAATAGGGTCGAAACAAAGTGGTATAACCATATGTCATTTCAAGTGTTGCAGTAAATACAAGATAATCAGTTAACATGTGATAATTAACAGTACCATTTTATCAAATGCCAACGTTTATGCTTCAATTTACATAAACGTGACAGTTGAATGATTATTATTGGCGCAATTTGGCAACGTATTAATGGTTGCTTTGTTGGAGGGGCACAAACACGATAATTAACTGCCTGTCATTAATTACGGCTCCGAATGATTATGTATCATTTAATTCGATGACTGTTTGTGTGCACTCTCTCTCTCTCTCTCTCTCTCTCTCTCTCTCTCTCTCTCTCTCTCTCTCTCTCTCTCTCTCTCTCTCTCTCTCTCTCTCTCTCTCTCTCTGACTCACCGCCACAGAGACTTCATCCCTCTCCCCTCCGTCTGTTAATATTTAAGTCAGTATTTTGATACCTCCTTTGCCCACCACCTCCTCCTCCTCCTGCACCTGAATGGTCTCTGATTCACTTGATAAATATTTAATTTCCGTGCAGCAGATATGCCAGCGGTGGAGTAACAAGCATCGTGTGTTGTACGTGGCAGCATCTCTTGCCCTGTAACGTTTCCATTACCTCAACTTATCGTATCGTAACATTCTGTCACTCACATCCTCCACCCACACCAGCAGTCATGTGGCCTTCCCTCTGTCAGTAGATGTTGAGGGTTCCTCCTCTTCCCTTCTCCCTGAGATCCACCTGATGGATTACAATTGACCCTGACATTTGTCTCCCTCTTTTAACATCAAAGGTCCAGGAATCCTTACGTAAGCCAACGCGCCCAAGAAAAAAAAAAAAGATTTATTCATTTCATGTTTATATCCATCTCTCTGTGACTCTTTCTAAGATTTAAGTTCATACGCTTTTCTCATAGTTGACTCACTGTTGTTCGTGCACGTCCCTGGCAGTTCTCTCGGCACATCTTCCACGTAATGCAGATACCTCACCGTATTGTGAGTGAGGTTCCTTTCCTCGTGAAAATTAACCATTGAAATACATAAACCATGTCCTCGTGAGGCGGCGTCAGAGATCGGTGAAGTTCTCCTCGTTTTTATTTCGTATAATTCAAGCTTTGTTGTGAATGGCGTGACCTAGTTAACATGTTCCCTTAAAACACAATGAATGATTCTAAAACTCGCTTATTCACACAGGCAAGCAAGATAGATTCCAATTTTCAATCCAGCTTCTGCCACGTCATATCTGCAAAGAAGGTATTAAGACCTTTTGATCGACAGAATAAGACCCCTAGACTCTCATGTGATATTCTTCTATACTGCCCACCAGTAATGCTTGTGATGCTCTTAAGAGACGAAAAAAGGTCTTCGTTTATATCATGCTGGTCGACTATGGCTGCCCTGGGGTCGGGTGGTTGGCTATGGCTGGATGAGCAAGGCTGGTTTGGGGGCAGGATTGGCTCCACGGGGCTGGCTGCACAGGGCTGGCTAGGCCGAACTGGCTAGACGGGGATATCCTCGTAAGGTTAGCTCAGCTAGGCTGCTGGGGATATGGTGGTAAATGGGAACGACAGACAACAGACCTGATGGTCTATGACGACTCTATCCCCAGGACGGCAATAACAGCATCCCAGCCTTCTGTTTCATGTAGATGGAGACAGGATAGTAAAGCAGAAGGCTCCACACCTCACCCTACTCTTCAGCGCTCCTCTCCGTGTGAAGTAGCTTGACCCTGACCACCGCTGCTGGTCTTTCAATGTTCATTTACTGCCCCATTGTCCCGGTGGGGGTTTACCTCCACCACAAGTCACTTGTGTCGTCTCATCCTCACTCCTCTTTCTCTCCCAGATCTTGCTCCAGCCGACGTCCGACACCATCTTACTTTCAGGTCGAGGAATGTCTGTCTCTCTTTCCCTTTTTCTTCCTTCTAGAGCAGCTGACGTGGTCTTTCTTCTACGATGTGAGCACTTCCTATCCACTCTCATTTTTTCGAGCCAAAGAACGTCTATTGTAGCGTATTGTCCATGCATATGCAAGCTAAAGGACGTTTATCATAGCGTATTTTGCTCTCATATCCAAGCTAAAGGACGTGTATTATAGCGTATTGTCCTCCCATATCCAAGCTAAAGGACGTTTATCATAGCGTATTTTGCTCTCATATTCAAGCTAAAGTGCGTTTATTATAGCGTATTGACGTTGATTATAACGTATTGTCCTCCCATATCCAAGCTAAAGGGCGTTTATCATAGAGTTTTTCCTCTCATATCCAAGCTAAAGACGTTTATCATAGCGTATTGTCCTCCCATATCCAAGCTAAAGGACGTTTATCATAGCGTATTTTGCTCTCACATCCCAGCTAAAAGACGTTGATTATAGCGTATTGTCCTCCCATATCCAAGCTAAAGGACGTTTATCATAGCGTATTTTGCTCTCACATCCAAGCTAAAGAACGATTATCATAGACGATGGTGATGGTGAGGGTGGTCGTGATGGTGACGAAGAAGGTGATGGTGAAGTTGATGATGATGGCGATGGTGATGGTAAGGTAAGAATGAGGATGATGGTGATGTTGAAGGTCATGAGGATTAGGGTGATGGTGATAGTGATAGAAAAGATGAGGATTAGGGTGAGGGTGATGGTGAGGATGACGATTAGGGTGATGATGATGATGGTGATGGTGAGGCGTAATGTTGCAGGAGGTCAAAGTGAGAGGATCAACTGAGTGAGAATCTTCAGATCTTCTCCGTCCACTGTTGCACCTTCCACTTCAAAGGTTCACCATGGCTTTGTCCACGACTCAGCCTTGGAAATATCAACGACTCCTTCCTAGTTTTAGCGTCAGAGCAAACATCAGCGTCTCCACTGCAACGTGACAACTGACGTGAACAATTTATCAACCATTTTAACATCCTGTTATCACGTATGTTGAAACTTACAGTGATTTATCAGTTTTGTTTTACATTGGAAGCGCATGAGGACGGGTGGTGAAACAGACCTTGGCCAAAGGGGGAGGCCGACTGGCCAGCGATGGCCAGGCCGACCAACTGATCAGCGACGACCAGATGGGCCGAGACGAGCTATGGGTCCCCACAGAAAGTTCTCCTCCAGCAGACTATGTACACGGGAGGCGGCGGGGTTATAACATGGCTTTAACTAGGGCTACTTCTTCGTGCTTGTATTGTCTACTTTGGTATTTACCTGCCCATCCAAAGCTCTCCTACTCACCCAGACACTTCCCTCATTTCCTCTTTGGGCATTTTCTTACCTTCCTTTCACTCCCCTGCCTACCCCAAGCATCTCCCTGTTCACCCTGCCACACCCATGCCTATCCTTACACTTCCCTGCCTACCCAAACACCATCCTGCCCATCCCGACACCTCCGCGCTCACAGAGGCTACATCCTATCCATCCTGCCACTACTCCATCCTCCACTCAACCATCCTGCTATTACTCCATCCACCACTCAACCATCCTACCACTACTCCATCCTCCACTCAACCATCCTGCTATTACTCCATCCACCACTCAACCATCCTACCACTACTCCATCCTCCACTCAACCATCCTGCTATTACTCCATCCACCACTCAACCATCCTACTACTACTACTCCATCCACCACTCAACCATCCTACCACAACTCCATCCACCACTCAACCATCCTGCTATTACTCCATCCACCACTCAACCATCCTACCACTACTCCATCCACCACTCAACCATCTTACCACTACTCCATCCACCACTCAACCATCCAACCACCACTCCATCCACCATTCAACCATTTTACCACTACTCCATCCACCACTCAACCATCCTACTACTACTACTCCATCCTCCACTCAACCATCTTACCACTACTCCATCCACCACTCAACCATCCTGCTATTACTCCATCCACCACTCAACCATCCTACCACTACTCCATCCACCACTCAACCATCCTACCACTACTCCATCCACCACTCAACCATCCTACAACTACTCCATCCACCACTCAACCATCCTACCACTACTCCATCCACCACTCAACCATCCTACCACTACTCCATCCCCCCGAGACATGCTACTTAGAGAAGCCTGTAAAGTGGGTCATTTTCTCGACAATATTTTCTCTGTTACAATATCTGTCCCGTCGACTTAAAACCTGTCAGGATCTGGATTTCATTACAATTTCCTTTATACCTGAGAGATTTTTCTGTCACTCCTTCACTTAGAGTTCACTGGCTCTACTTTCTTAACGAGGTGTCTCTTTCCGTTTTCTATATGATATTTTTCATGTTGTAAGTTTAATGTTTTGAATACATACTCACCTCTTGCACCACATACTTACACCTTGCACCACATACTTACACCTTGCACCACATACTTACACCTTGCACCACATACTTACACCTTGCACCACATACTTACACCTTGCACCACATACTTACACCTTGCACCACATACTTACCACCTGCACCACATACGTACCTCCTGCACCACATACGTACCTCTTGCAACACATGCTCACCTCTTGCACCACATACGTACCTCCTGCACCACATACTTACACCTTGTACCACATACTTACACCTTGCACCACATACTTACCTCCTGCACCACATACTTACACCTTGTACCACATACTTACCTCTTGTACCACATACCTCTTGCACCATTTCCTTCAGTCCTGGACTCCAGCATTCAGCCATTTTCTGTTTGTTAGCTCAACAAGTTCTCTCTCCGTCCAAACTTCCTGGTTAGCACTCATTATTCTATTCATCCTAGTTTCCTTATGGCCAATATACTCTCCTTGTTACATAATCATATTGTATTACAAGTCACGTAGCGTTGGTGACACAACATGAATACCTTATCTTTTTTCTGTTTTTTCCCCTCATCTTTTCTCTGTTTTTTTTTCCCCCTTTGCTTTCAAAACTCTAGGATTCTGTAAAAATCTAAAGATTATTTCTGGCCTTATGGTCCATTATGGTAATTGCTGAGTCTTTCATATCTCTCTCGAAAAGCTCTTCCTTCTGAAAACTGAAATAAAACTTGAATTTTAAGTAGCTTTTCATTATCTTTTTAGATTCATCCATAAAACTAAGCCCTGGTTATCACAGACAACTTATATTTTCTAACTTTCAGTTATAGAGACAGTAACTCAGTTCCACCTCCAGCTCCAGAGAGGAATAAAAGTTCCTATAGAAGTCCAGCGAATGGATGAGTGTTAAGGATGAAGACGGGAGAACGTCCCCGAATGTCTCCAGAAGAAGGTTTTACTCGATAGTCTCCTGCAGGAGGAGGAGCGGCTGATGCACCATGACTCCACCCTATTCCTGGCTACCTCGTGAATACTGGAGGAAAGTAGTGAGGCGTTTCCTCATCTACGTAGACCCATTAGATGTCTGAAAGTATGTGAGGGAAGACGAAGGCGAAGCGTCCAGAATTTCTACCTTGATGGTGTCCGGATCTGTGGGCATTTCTTCCTCTGTGTCATCGTCACACGGAGAAAAGATTTTAGCGACCGCGATCCCTCTAACGCCCTCTTCAGCCACCATTACCTTTTTTCCCTAGCGTTCTTCTCCGTTTACCATACTTCTTTATAATGACCCTGCCTCCCTTATCTCCGTCTCCTCCATCTTTCCCTCCTTGCCGGCATATCTTCCAGTCGCGCAGCCGAACGGGTGTCTGTAATCAAGACGCGACCACTTTCTCTCTGGGAAACCTTAACGTCACTTCTGTATCCTAGTTAAGAACTTCATTACCATAGTCATATTTCAGTGAGGGGGTTGTGGAATGGGGAAGGGAGAAACCTTTATCAGGAAAGAATTTCCTCCCTTGACATATTGTCTGTCTTGTCTAAATCCTGCAGGTACTCGTGTGGGAGGGACGTGTGTGTGTGTGTCCGGGGATTTTCGGGAGGGAACGTTGTGATACGTGCGTCTGTCATGGCCTTCAGGTGGTAATGGTATCAGTTTACGGTCAATTTTCATCTAGAAGCGCAGGTCAGCTGAACCTGCTGCCACACACCTACAGTCCCTCACGTTCTTGAGTGCGCCAGTGGAATAATCACCTTGTGTGTGTGTGTGTGTGTGTGTGTGTGTGGGGGGGGACGTACGTACCATAAGCCTGCATTAATGTACTTCCAGCACAAGGGGTATTTGCTTGCAGTGCCACTATGGCCAAAGGCTTGTGCCAGAACGACCGTGGTGTCAAGCGTCATATATGGGTCCCTGTGTTGTTATCATTAGAAGGCAGTGGATACATCTATATACCCTACAACAGTTTGCAAATGGCGACCATGACATTAACACACTTTTTCCTCTCAAGAATGAGATTAAATCTCAGTGAAAACGACAGATATGCGAAATTCCATCCCATAAACGAACGATAATGCTTGTTTTTTTAACTGACGATGATTCTTCGTGGAAGTCATGTCTATCAGCGCGTCCGTCAAGGATGAATCGTAGCTAATGAGATGACAACATCAGGTCTTGATGATGATCAAGGGACTGGAGCTACATCTTGGGCCATCTCCTGGCCTTCCAGATCACAGAGTGTTGGTGTTCTGGTCGCCCCACACTCACAGAAGAGCTTGGACATACTCTGTAATTCACACTTCCAGTTTCGACGCTGTTCAAAAAACACCTTCAGGAAACAGATGGAGAATCGGGGACTCTGCGTTCGAACTTGCGATTCGAAACAGGACGAAAGATGGAGGCAAAGTGGCATTCAAAAGTACTGCCTCAGATGATGCTTTGGTCATCATGATTCTCTCTCTCTCTCTCTCTCTCTCTCTCTCTCTCTCTCTCTCTCTCTCTCTCTCTCTCTCTCTCTCTCTCTCTCTCTCTCTCTCTCTCTCTCTCTCTCTCTCTCTCTCTCTCTCTCTCTCTCTCTCTCTCTCTCTCTCTCTCTCTCTCTCTCTCTCTCTCTCGGTCTTTGTGCGACCCCCACCCACTTCGCTCCTCCCCTGACACACAAGCACGGCTGATAACGCTCCAGGCTCTCGTCACCTCCGCCCGCCCACAGGTTCCCACACCCCCTGATAAAGCTGCCTTGTCCTCTCCCCTGCGGCGGAGCCTCTCTCTCTCTCTCTCTCTCTCTCTCTCTCTCTCTCTCTCTCTCTCTCTCTCTCTCTCTCTCTCTCTCTCTCTCTCTCTCTCTCTCTCTCTCTCTCTCTCTCTCTCTCTCCTCCCCCTATCTCTGGGCCTCCCATCTATCATCCTTGCCTCACCCAGAGATCAGCATCACTCTAGACAAGAACTGCATTTCCCCTCCCTCCTCCACTCCCCCTTCACACACACACACACACACACACACACACACACACACACACACACACGCAGCCCAGGAGCTGCATCCATCCACCCAATGATTATTTTCCCCCGTCAGAATCTTTACTTTTTGGAGAGGCTCGTATCTCCTCCGTGACCCAGCGCGGGGCCACCTTATCCCCCACTCTCAGGTTTCATCGTACCAAACTCCATCAGGAAGGTAAGGGCTTTTCCTTATACAAAGAGAAAAGATTTTTGGGTGGTTTGAGGTTCCATTGTGAGAGGGACAATGGGTATGGATATCGGTGTATTGCTTGCGGTAAGGATCTGGCAATAGTGCCTCACTGTGGTGATGGTGAGGATGGTGATGATAGTGAAGGTGAAGATGATCAGGAGAGTGATAGTGAGGGATGGGATGGTTGAGGATGGTGATGGTGTGTGGGGAGTGATAGTGAGGGTGGTGTTGGTGAGGGTGCTGATAGTGATAGAGATGAAGGTGAGAGTGGTGATGGTGAGGATAGTGATGTAGAAGATAGTGACGGTGAGGGCTGGAATAGTGAGGGTTGTGATGGTGAGCTAAGAGGACGGTAAAGGTGTTGATGGTGTCGGTGGCAACCGTAGAGATGATGATGGTGAGGATGGTGATAGTGAAGGTGGTGATGGTGATCCTTGTCAGGGATCTTCATCATCATCTTCTTGGTGCTTGGCACACCTTGCCAGTCTCCCTCAGTGAGAGTGACCTCCACACCCGGCAGCTATTGACATACATCTTCATTAGATCAACCATGGACTTTTCACACGTCCGTGAGGAGCTAGCTTGACGAATACTTGCCACTACCCCTCGCGGCTCTTCCCTTGCACTCTGAGCTTATCACAATATCCTCGCACCAGTTTAAACTAATCCCTCCGTAACCTAATCTGTTCTTGTATTCATTCCTTCACCTCGAATTTGAAAGACTTTGGGGGTATGTCATCTCACCTGTACTTCACCAGGTTACAAGTGAGAGGAATAATTATTCTTTACGTCATGACTGAACCTTTAAGCTCTGATTCGCAGGAAGAGATCGTCTCTTGTTCCATTGGTCAACACTTGACGTGATTTCATCTTCCAAATTTGCCACAGTCACCCACACTTCAGCTTAACCCTTGCGTTTTCATCTCTCCAACTCTTGCATCACACTAACAAAAATATTCATATCTACATCTTATGACAGAAATAACAAACTGCTCCACGACCAACAGATGTTCAGTGTTTCACATCATCACGTTGTTCCAGCGTTCCTTGTCTATCCCTGGCCCGTTCCAAACGCTTGCCTTCTTACGCCAACAACAGCTGCCACATACTCTCTCCACTGGCGACCTACATGACCAGGTGTTTATCTACGATAGATGTCATGATCTCCAAAAACGAGATCCATTTATCGAATGGGACATCTTGCGTTCTAGTATCATCTTAAATAAATGAAAAAAACCTCACTCATGTTACGCTTCTTCGTTCCACAGTAAGATTGCGAAATGTGCCAGTCCCCAAACATCTCAAAAATGTTAAGTCGACAAGATTCAGGGCTCATAAACTCTTAAGAATCACTGCAAATGACAAGAAATTTGTCAGGATGAAGTATGGACACCCTGTGATTGGCTTTGCCGCATCTGGTCCCCAGGTCCGTCAGTTCTGGCACGAGTTAGTATCAAGACAGACGGCGATGAGGGAGGAGGAGGACGACCAACACGTCAGCAGGAAGGTTATCCATATTGATATCTGACGTTGGGGATGAGTGACCAGCAAACGTTGCAGTCCCTACCTCCGCCATCTGCAACGGTGAGTGACCAGCAAACGTTGCAGTCTCTACCTCCGCCATCTGCAACGGTGAGTGACCAGCAAACGTTGCAGTCCCTACCTCCGCCATCTGCAACGGTGAGTGACCAGCAAACGTTGCAGTCCCTACCTCCGCCATCTGCAACGGTGAGTGACCAGCAAACGTTGCAGTCCCTACCTCCGCCATCTGCAACGGTGAGTGACCAGCAAACGTTGCAGTCCCTACCTCCGCCATCTGCACCGGTGGGGCTCATGATTTAGCACTGGCTCACTAGTAATTAAGTTTGAAAGTCATGTGATTATTGATTAATATTGATTAATATTGTTTTGCGGTTATGTCGTCGATGTAACAAGTCTTTGATTAACTTTACCATCATTCTAAAGTTACGTTCCCGACAGAGATGTGGTAATGTTTGCACAGTTTTCCAGATATGTTCTACCTCTTCGTGATATAGAAGTATAAATAACTCCTCGTTATGAATAAGGAAATAAAAAGGATTAAAATAATCCAATCCGTGTTCTCGAAATTCATCTGTTGAAGGATTAGTAAAGGGGTCAAGTTTTCCCGTTATGGCCACTAGGATAATCCCAGTGGAAAGTGGACCAGGTTCCTAATCCCACTGGTGTACCAGTGGTGGTCTGGTATGACAGGAACCACCACTGTGGTGTTCGAGATAAACAGGATCAGGGTGAGGTACACTGCAGTTCATCAATTGGAACAACAACTGAACCACGACAAGAGTGAGGTGGGGAGTGAGGCGCTGGGCGGCTGGGAAGGGTTGGCTGGGATAGACTTGCTGGGATGGGTTGGTGTGGAGGGGCTTAGCTAGCTTTGATGGACCGGCTGGGAAGAGTGAGCTGGGTGAGAAGAGTTGGCAGGAAAGGGCTGGCTGGAAAGGGCTGACTGGGAAAGGCTGACTGGGAAGGGCTGACTGGGTAGGATAAGATAAGATAAGACAAGATTGGCCAAGCTGGACTGGTCGTATTGGGCTGGCAGTGCTGGGTTTGCTGAACTGGGCTGGTCGTGCTGGGCTGGTCGTGCTGGGCTAGCTGGACGAGTTAGTCTGGTCGTGCAGGACTGGTCGTGCTAGGCTGGCTGGACGAGTTGGGCTAGTCATGCTGGGCTGCCAGCCTTTCGACAGCGCTCGGGGATGCCATCAGCAGTGTAGACCCACCCCCAGCACAGGGCCTAGTCTTCCCAGCCGACACGGTATTAGGAGAGTCTTCATCCATCCCCAGCATCAGGCATTGTCTTCCCTTCCCTCCTCACCCATCTGGTGTCAGTCGCGTCTCTCTCTCTCTCTCTCTCTCTCTCTCTCTCTCTCTCTCTCTCTCTCTCTCTCTCTCTCTCTCTCTCTCTCTCTCTCTCTCTCTCTCTCTCTCTCTCTCTCTCTCTCTCTCTCACCTGAACAAGATCCAAGAACCTCCCCAGCCTCAGTTCTCCAGTGTCCACCTCACCCATCCCTCCTCCACTGGCTGTAATCTCCGTCCGTTCCAGTGGTCCACCACAGCGAGGCCCCGGTCACTCTGTATGACTCCTGGCCCAGCTGACGTTCTTGGCTCCTCGTCATTGCAGTGGACATTTCCCTTTCCTTTTCCTCCAGGGGAAACTCCTCTTAACTTTTCCTCCTTAAGATCATCATTCAACGCAGCTGTGACAGTGGACCGAGTCCCGCCCACCGCCCCCGAACCTCGGGGTCATGATGAGTTCTGCTCACGTCTTCAAGTCACGTACGACAAGAAATACCAGGGTGGCTCAGGAGGAGAGGAACTCCCCAGTAGAGCACCGCCGGAGGATCCCACGGGAGGAATCCTGTGTTCTTAAAGCAGCTGCAGGAGACGGAAGATGATTCCTAAGAAGCCGAGTCTAATAATGAGATATTTAATGGGAAACTTGGTAGATTTTTGCCTTTTTACACACACACACACACACACACACACACACACACACACACACACACACACACACACACACACACACACACACACACACACACAGTTTCGTCCTCACGAAGCCCTACCACATCCTCGACCTCTCACTAACACAACACACAACAACCTCCACACATCTCAGACATTCGTCCCCATACTGTTCCTCTACAACCTGTTGACACCTTAGTTCCAATACTCACACCAAGATTGTGGACAGTTGTGCCTCCTTAATGATAACCCTCACCTTCATCATTTGCTACTCTCCCCGACAGTCGTTTCTTGAGCATATGCAAAATCTAACGGCGCCTGACAGATGTACAAGACTTTACCGGAGTTAAAGCCATTAACACAAGACATTCATCTGCGAGACTCGTAAATCTAAGGAATAAAAACAATATTACCTTCACTGCAGGGTGACCCAAGGCAGGATATATATCGTCCTGAGACACACGAGGGAAACACTTCTTGCTAAACTGTCGACCTTAACAAATCTTTGTCACATTTCTATGTGACGGTGTTCTGTCTTCTGTTGCTGTGACGGAACATTCGTTGAGAAAACGTATTCTCTAATTCCATATTATATCCTGAAGTGAGCACACAGAGGGAGGTCCTCCAGTTCTCAATACCTAATACTCTGCACCTTACATGAAGGTTTTGTGAGCCCATTTTTAACGGTATAACTTTACGACTATTCAAGACATGATATGCAATAGAGACGTCCTCCCTATTTTCTTATTTCCTTGTGAGGGTGAACACGGGTGTTGGAAAGGCCTAACTTCAGCCAGCCACTAATTACGTCTGTTGTTTGGCATGTTGAGGCCAACACATCTTAACTTTCCCATCAACATCCCTGAGTCCTGGTGGTAATGTAATTTAGAAGGCGATAATGCAATCACCTCATTACAAGTTGACGCTCTTCAAAGGCAAGGTGACAAAAGTTTACTTTCTCTTGACTGGGTAGTACGGGTAGTACCCAACTGTCAGAGGAGACATCACAAAGAATTATTTATGAGGGAAACTTCACAAGTTTCCCTTCCTTGTCTAGTCTACAACATCAGGGGAGAAAAAAGATAGTTTTCAGCGTTTAGTCGCGAGGACATTAGTTGTATCGTCTGTAGGCTTATGGAGGTTGTTGGTATTGTAGGATTCTAAAAAAACATCTTGGAACACTCTCGTCTTGACTTTCCGTTTTCTTTTTTTCTGAAATCCTAGCACTCTCGTCCTTGTACTTAAGCCAGCTGAGGAGAATCTAGAGGCCTCTTGTATCTCATCTTCACTCAGTTGTCCTAGGTACAGCCGTATCCTAGGACCTCTCTCTCTCTCTCTCTCTCTCTCTCTCTCTCTCTCTCTCTCTCTCTCTCTCTCTCTCTCTCTCTCTCTCTCTCTCTCTCTCTCTCTCTCTCTCTCTCTCTCTCTCTCTCTCTCTCTCTCTCTCTCTCTCTCTCTCTCAAGCCACCACAGTCCACAATACGCAGCATCCTGACCACAGCTAAACCACAGCCCTTACTCTCTCAGCCCTGACTACTATGCATCACATTCAGCATCTTAACCACAGCTAAACCACAGCCCTTACTCCTTCAGCTCTGACTATGCATCAAACTCAGCATCCTGACCACAGCCAAACCTCAGCCTTACTCCCTCAGCTCTAACTATGCATCAAACTCAGCATCCTGACCACAGCTAAACCATAGCCCTTACTCTCTCAGCTCTGACTATGCATCAAACTCAGCATCCTGACCACAGCCAAACCTCATCCTTACTTCCTCAGCTCTGACTATGCATCAAACTCAGCATCCTGACCACAGCTAAACCACAGCCCTTACTCCTTCAGCTCTGACTATGCATCAAACTCAGCATCCTGACCACAGCTAAACCATAGCCCTTACTCCCTCAGCTCTGACTATGCATCAAACTCAGCATCCTGACCACAGCCAAACCTCAGCCTTCACCCTCCCAGCTGCCAGCGAATATGGTGCAGACACGCCACTCTGGCTCCGGCATAATTACCTCGGCAGACGATAAATGACCGAGGAAAGTTAGTTCATAATCTGGGCGTCGGGCTGGTGCGTCCCAGTGCGGCCACTTCGTTACTGCGGACGCTGCCACCTTGACGCAGACTGCGGACGCCGCCACCTTGACGCAGACTGTTGACGCCGCCACCTTGACGCAGACTGCGGACGCTGCCACCTTGACGCAGACTGCGGACGCTGCCGCCTTGACGCACACTGCGGACGCTGCAGCCTTTGACGCAGACTGCGGACGCTGCCACCTTGACGCAGACTGCGGACGCTGCCGCCTTGACGCAGACTGCGGACGCTGCCACCTTGACGCACACTGCGGACGCCACCACCTTGACGCAGACTGTTGACGCCGCCACCTACACTGCGGACGCCGCCACCTTGACGCAGACTGCGGACGCTGCCACCTTAACGCAGACTGCGGACGCTGCCACCTTGACACAGACTGCGGACGCTGCCACCTTGACGCAGACTGCGGACGCTGCCACCTTGACGCAGACTGCGGACGCCATCTGCCTGTGACATGAACGTTCCCGAAGGAAAGTCGTGGTTCACGATCCAGCGTCGTGGCGAGACGCACTGAAGACGGTACCTCGTTACTTATACTGTGTTAAGCAGTCTTTGATCTCACGTCCTGAAACAATCAATTATAAACTCGTGATCAAAAATTCCCTATAGTTTGATTTTCTTTTGTTAACAGAGGCCATTAGATTTTGAACGAGTTATCTCTTGCGTATGATTTACCTGATTTTTCCTTTTTTTGTCTTTCTAAGTTTTTTGTTAATTCTTCGAGAGCGCAAATCATATTCTAATTTTCTGGTCTCCAAATTCTTACCCTGCCACTCCAGTCGCTCATTAATATTCACATGTCATCATTCAGTGAGAGAGAGAGAGAGAGAGAGAGAGAGAGAGAGAGAGAGAGAGAGAGAGAGAGAGAGAGAGAGAGAGAGAGAGAGAGAGAGAGAGATGCTGTCTCTCTTTTACCCATCATCTAAATGATCCTCTTGTGGGTCATGAACCTGATGAATGCGGACTCGCTCTTTTGTAATTGGAAATAAACATCCACTGATTTACCGCGACCTCTTCCTCTTGTGCCAGAGGGGGAATAGTTTGAACATTACTATGACTGAGTCTCCAGATATCGAATTTCCATACCCAACTTGGATGAAAGTGTCTGGACATCACCTAGATTAACTTCATTCTCAACAGCTGTCAGCACATACTTCGTTTCATACACTCCCAATAGGTTCCTTCTCTTCCTCATCTCATTCACTTCTGGATGAGCTTCGTAAGTGGCTATACTGAGCGTGCCAGTCTTACGTCTAAATGTTTATCTGATCGTCAGCTGACAGGTCCAGCCAGTGGGACTTCTGGGGAGAGTGGGCAGCCTGTCACCAGCCAGCTGGGCTCGTCACGACACCACCAGAGCCACACAAAGCGTTGTTTAGCCTTCCCGAACGGGGACCTGGGGGGCTTGGCGTACTGGTCCCCATTTAGACACAGTGGAC
Source organism: Panulirus ornatus (assembly GCF_036320965.1). Classification (NCBI taxonomy): domain Eukaryota; kingdom Metazoa; phylum Arthropoda; class Malacostraca; order Decapoda; family Palinuridae; genus Panulirus; species Panulirus ornatus. The sequence continues at coordinate 21,101,192 of NC_092245.1, forward strand.
GAAGAGTCTGGAGGCAGTGGACTACTACGAAGATGAATTGAGGTGAGAAAAAACAAACTCCAAAGAAGCTCCTCACAAAGTCCTCACCTCCCAAGATGCATCTCTCAAGTCACAACACTCCAAGAACCTCCAAACAAATCCCTCCAGAAGTCTCCAGCTACCTGAAGCCCGTCTCTCCAGTCAGCAGCCAAGAAAGATATTCATAACCTTATCTCCAAGCCTCCAAGCCTCCAAGCTTCCCTCGTACACGCCTCCCACTTACACATGGTTTATCTGCATCAGTTTGTGAAGAAAACGAGCATCTTCATACTCAGGTGCTGACACCATGCTTATCAGGTTATCTCACATGATCCAGGATGATAACACACTGGCCACTGTGGACACGTCACACAAGAAACTCTAGATTTCCTTTTTTTTTTCCACATCATTACCACGAATGTTGAGAGACACGTCGCACTCTATCCTGGGATTCACATATTATCTTAAGGCCCTGTCGGCATACATACAACACACGGCAGAGCAACATTTGAATGTACAGTTACGACAGAGGTGTTCGACATTCTAATTAAAACATGACACTTCATTACTGGATGTAATCTGGTCATTTCAGGATACCGTTAAGTTTGGCAATAACCAGCCGGATTAATGGCCATTAATGATCATCAAGTGTAGGTTATTCTTTTAATTTTCGTTATGAGAGAATGGATGTGTAATTACCAAATTGTCATTACTTATTTGTATACTATGGGTGGAGGGGGGATTAGCATTAAACTCATGGGTCCCCATCACCTCCGTATATGTGTGTATGTGTGTGTGTGTGTGTGTGTGTGTGTGTGTGTGTGTGTGTGTGTGTGTGTGTGTGTGTGTGTGTGTGTGTGTAAAAGATAGTCCCACATATAGTAAAGATATCTTGTGTGATCATTTATCTAAGACATGATTTTCTTTTCTTTTCTTTTGTTTCGCTTTATTCACTCTAATGAATACTTATTCAACACATTTTCTGATGTCCCTCCACCCTCAATGAATAGTCCCTGAAGTCATGAAGTCACTGATGAGGTCATGAAGAAGGTATATCATGAATGGCTCATTTCTTACTCGTTAACCCCGCTAGTACACTGGGCCTCACAAGGACCATCAATATTCGTTATGGATGTCACAGTCTCGCCCAAAATAGCAGCGTCAATATTCGTTCAACGAGTCAACGCCTTGACCATAGCAGTCCCACTCATATTCGTTGACTACGTTTATGGTTGGCTCGACCAATAGCATTAATGCTCTTTAAGCACGTTATTACCTTAGACAAACTAGTTTGACATTACACGTTAAATGTTTTATTACTCTGTTCACACTAGAACGATCAATGTTCGTTAACCACGTCACTTTCATGGCCAAACTGGTACCATCCAGACTCGTTGATTATGTCGCCTTTCTGACCAAAGCAAATTATATCAGAACTCGTTAAGTGTGGCCTCTCTGACCAAAGCAAATTATATCAGAACTCGTTAAGCATATAACTATCATGGCTACGTCAATAACTCCTAAAACTCGTTAAGCATGACACTCCCCTGGCCATAGCTGTGCTCTCGGCGTTCAATAAACATGCCACTACCCTAACGTGAGTGTTACTATCGCTATGCATTGAACATATCAGGTGGAATCGTACTACCAGCATTCATTAGACTTGTCATTGTCAATTTGGAGGTACTCTATACATGCAATACAGTTTATGCAAATAAGATGTTAATTGGTTACACTGGTCCACCAGTGATCGGTAATTGACATTGTCCAGTTCAAACGCTGCGCTCATCAGCGAATAAAAGGCTTTAATTAAAAAGTAGGTGAAGCCTGTGTTTTATAGTGACGTCAGTTGGTATAGTTCCACCTCTCTGGGCATTATTTTGGCCCCGGTCTAGGGCGTGACATTACTGGTGGAAATCTATCTCCGTCGGTATGACACCACTGGGAGATCCCCATCTGTAATGGACGTCACTCTGGCTCCTGCAGAAGGCATGACATCACTAGTAGAGCACCATCTGTAATGGACGTCTCCCTGGCTCCTGCAGAGGGCATGACGTCACTGGGAGATCCCCATCTGTAATGGACGTCTCCCTGGCTCCTGCAGAAGGCATGACGTCACTGGGAGAGCCCCATCTGTAATGGACGTCTCCCTGGCTCCTGCAGAAGGCATGACGTCACTAGTAGAGCACCATCTGTAATGGGCGTCTCCCTGGCTCCTGCAGAAGGCATGACACCACTGGGAGAGCCCCATCTGTAATGGGCGTCTCCCTGGCTCCTGCAGAGGGCATGATATCAATAGTAGAGCCCCATCTGTAATGGACGTCTCTCTGGCTCCTGCAGAGGGCATGACGTCACTGGGAGATCCCCATCTGTAATGGACGTCTCCCTGGCTCCTGCAGAAGGCATGACATCACTAGTAGCGCCCCATCTGTAATGGACGTCTCCCTGGCTCCTGCAGAAGGCATGACATCACTAGTAGCGCCCCATCTGTAATGGACATCTCCCTGGCTCCTGCAGAGGGCATGACATCACTAGTAGCGCCCCATCTGTAATGGAAGTCTCCTCGGCTCCTGACGAAGGGGTGTTGATGTATTTCAGTGGATCATATCACCTCCTCATACGGCTCTACCTCTCGTATTACAGCCAGTGTGAGAGTTGAGGAAGGCGCACCTATGCAGCAGCTGATCATCAGGTAAACCTGGTCCCCAGTCAGCCTGAACACGATGCGCTTGGTGACTGACAAAACTTTAGAATGTTTCATCATCAGGCGCTTTGACGGCCTCATTTGCATGACAAGGTGTGACAAATACTCCCTGGAAGGTTGTGGAAGAGCGCGAAGGAATGGCTCAAAGGCCCTCCTGTGAGATGTTATGGTGCATTTGTATAATATGAATCTTAGTTGTAAAGAAATGCTGATGGTAGCTGAGAGAAAACTTGGCCAACAATTTTCACTTGAACGTAGTACCTTCTTAAACACCCTGAGGAGGACGTAATGACACTCATTAACGACATTACAACCCTTTACGAATGGTGGACCTGACCCTTAAAGGTCATGTCAAAGGCTAGGTCTTTCTATCAAAAAGGCCTTACCGTGGTGGTCAAGGGCTGTAACACAGTGGGCAAAGGCAGTATTCCAGTGATCGAGGGACATACCGTCGTGGCCAAGGGGTTGCAGATGGGACCACTTGCCTTGCCACATCCTCAGTCGAACTCTCGTCTAGTTCTTACCTTCTCTGGCTACTGTTATAAACACTTCAAGTGAGGCAATGATATAATCCACACAAAACTACAACATGACTGAGTGTTACACCAGTCACAGTATAACATTACGACAGTATGAGGGAGAATACTAATGTCAACTACACCTTATATTTCTCCAGTAAGACATTAAGACACTGACAGTATGACAGAGAACAGAGATGTTAGTAATGCGTAGCACTTTGACCAGAAGGGTCAGGTCTAAGGTCAGGTTGCCATATCCAAAGGTCCAATCTTCGTCATGAAAGGGGGTGGTCAACTCCTAATATATGACAGCTTAACCCATGAAGTATCATAGTGTAATTCTAACACAGTGTGTGTAAGATGGCTCCAGCCCTCACCTCGACACTCCTGCCTGCGTCAGGAGGGTAGTGCCTCCTCAGGGCGGTTGGTGTATACATCGTACCATCCACACGGTTATTTGTTGAGCCATCTCTGCACTCCTTCACAAAGACAATATGGAGGACATCCAATATTACCGAAGTGCTGCCGTTACAGTGATTAGTTTCGGACCGTCGACATCAGAGGGGGAACATGCCACACTAACATAGCCTCCCGTACGATATTATGTTACAATAAGGCGATGACTTACGATGAGCGAGCAATGATCAAATAATACCAGTGAGGGAGTTATGATATATATATATATATATATATATATATATATATATATATATATATATATATATATATATATATATATATATATATATATATATATATATATTTTATTATTATTATTTTGCTTTGTCGCTGTCTCCCGCGTCTGCGAGGTAGCGCAAGGAAACAGACGAAAGAAATGGCCCAACCCACCCCCATACACATGTACATACACACACGTCCCCACACGCAAATATACACACCCACACATCTCAACGTACACATATATATACAAACAGACACACACACATACACACATACACACATGCACACAATCCACACTGTCCGCCCCCCCACTATATATATATATATATATATATATATATATATATATATATATATATATATATATATATATATATATATATATATTTTTTTTTTTTTTTTTTTTTTTTTTTTTTGCTTTGTCGCTGTCTGCCGCGTTTGCGAGGTAGCGCAAGGAAACAGACGAAAGAAATGGCCCAACCCACCCCCATACACATGTATATACATACGTCCACACACGCAACTATACATACCTACACAGCTTTCCATGGTTTACCCCAGACGCTTCACATGACCCGATTCAATCCACTGACAGCACGTCAACCCCGGTATATCACATCGCTCCAATTCACTCTATTCCTTGCCCTCCTTTCACCCTCCTGCATGTTCAGGCCCCGATCACACAAAATCTTTTTCACTCCATCTTTCCACCTCCAATATATATATAATATATATATATATGTATATGTTTATATGACAGTTCACTGACGTTTTCCACGATTAATACAAACATTTTGAGCAACTTATGTACCATTGAACTCATAACTTTCCTTGTATTGGAATGCTAAAGTTAATTAGCACAATTAGTAATTGTTGGAGTAATCAACATGCATCCACACCATTTCAATTATTAGTTCACCGGAGAAATTGTCATGATTCTCATGTCAATATGGATAATGGAAAAAATATCTTGGGGCAATATCACTGAAACAAGACTTCACTAACATTCAGCTCAGAATATTGGTAGCGAACACTGAAACACACGTGAAGCTATGATTAATTGGATTTCAATAGCGAAATCACATCAGATACTCAAACTATCTCCATTACTTGATACTGCGTAATATAAAGCTCATCACACACGTCTCCAGTGTACATGAATATGTTCACTGAGCGCCGTAGGCAGCTGCTGTAGGGAAACATATGTCCTGAAACATGTTACTGGGGAAGAAAATACCTGGCGTCCATCTTCTCCTTCCGTCTGGCACAACAGACACTCGGCCACTGGGTGTGAGAGATTACCTTGAGTTACAGGAGGCAACGCGCCAAGTTTTGTATATATGTATCATCACCGTCGTCTTTTATGCTCATTCTTTTTCATGAGACGAGAGTGAAAATGGGCGAATGTGAGGTCCAGCGGTCTTAAAGTGCTCCTGTAAAGTATATGCAGATGATGGGGTTTTAATAGCCCAGTGTGGATATGAGTCGTGCAGCATGGTGTCTTGTTTTGGTGAAGTCTGTGTAAGGAATTTTGTTATGAATGCAGGAGAAGGACAAGTTTTCGTGCTTAGAAAAACGCAAAAAAAAAAAATATGGGGATGTTCACAGTATAGTTTTAGTATGGATGGTTAGGAATGGCATTATGTGAACAAGATTAGGGCTCCTCAGAATGTGGTATTTACATCAGGAAGGCCCCGGTGTGTATAGTTGGGAGATGGATATAAAGTTCCTTAAAATGAATTGATTTTAGATGTTATGATAACTGCTGTAGAGTGTTGTAGCTACTGATGACAGGGATCACATATGATGCACAGTTTATGCTCTGTTACTTTCTAGCTTTTATTGATATACATACGTCATTATCTAGTCATTTTCATCATTATTCTGACAGGAGAGTATTTGCCCCTGATCGCTCCTTGCATCAGATCTAGTACATGGAGATGGCGAGAGACTGGAGGTGGTACAGCCAAACTGTGTTGCTCAGATGTCTGTGGGAGGAAACTGGAGGTAATACAGTAGGCTGTGTTGCTCTGATGTCTGTGGCAGGAGACTGGAGGTGGTACAGCCAAACTGTGTTGCTCTGATGTCTGTGGCAGGAGACTGGAGGTGGTACAGCCAGTTTGTGATGCTCAGATGTCTGTGGCAGGAAACTGGAGGTGGTACAGCCGCCAGACTGTGTTGCTCTGATGTCTGTGGCAGGAGACTGGAGGTGGTACAGCCAGACTGTGATGCTCTGATGTCTGTGGCAGGAGACTGGAGGTGGTATAGCCAGACTGTGTTGCTCTGATGTCTGTGGCAGGAGACTGGAGGTGGTACAGCCAGACTGTGATGCTCTGATGTCTGTGGCAGGAGACTGGAGGTGGTACAGCCAGGCTGTGTTGCTCTGATGTCTGTGGCTAGAGACTGGAGGTGGTACAGCCAGTTTGTGATGCTCAGATGTCTGTGGCAGGAAACTGGAGGTGGTACAGCCGCCAGACTGTGTTGCTCTGATGTCTGTGGCAGGAGACTGGAGGTGGTACAGCCAGACTGTGATGCTCTGATGTCTGTGGGAGGAGACTGGAGGTGGTATAGCCAGACTGTGATGCTCTGATGTCTGTGGCAGGAGACTGGAGGTGGTATAGCCAGACTGTGATGCTCTGATGTCTGCAACACATGCCTAGCTGTAGAAGACCTCACGTCTTGTAGGGTCTACTACGCACGTATCAGGACGTCCCTTTGAGGCCTCCGTCCTCATAGTGAACCGTCAGATCTTGCACCAACGATCACACCTTCTGCAGGAGGAGGGGAAGACATTCAAATTGACTCGAGCAGGAGGCGCTTCCTGCCTACTACCCTCTTGGAACTACGGAAGCACATGATATACACGAAGAAAAAATCGAAAATACAGTCAGTAAAAACGGTATCAAGGGGAAGCCTTGGGTCATGCACAGTCCAGTGTATGATAAGAAGATAAGACTATAAAGCGAAGCGTTATCTTCAAAAGGAGAGAGAGACACCTCCAGCCTCCAGCCTCCAGAGATAGCATCTGTCGCTCCATGGAGGAGTGCCAGCATCTCTGTGATCTCAAAGGCACCAGGAGAGAGAGGGAGGGAGGGTGTGTGGTCGGACGCCGTCCCCCAGAGCCACTGCACTTACACTGCACTTGACGCGTCTTATGCAAACCTGATTCACCTGACGCGAGTAAATTTACATCTGATTTTAGTCGTTCGGGAGAATTTCCCTTCATAAATCAGAAAAGATCTGCATTCCTTTTTCTATATCAGCGGCGGCGCCACTGCAAGGAATAAACTCTCTCTCTCTCTCTCTCTCTCTCTCTCTCTCTCTCTCTCTCTCTCTCTCTCTCTCTCTCTCTCTCTCTCTCTCTCTCTCTCTCTCTCTCTCATATATATACATATATATATATATATATATATATATATATATATATATATATATATATATATATATATATATATATATATATATATATATATATATATATATATATATATATATATATATATATATATATATATATATATATAATTCTGCAAGAAGGACGGATCCGAGAGTCGCCATGGGATATCATAATTCCGTTAATAGGTCATCCACTACCAACTTGTGAAGCACAGCAGAACTCGGCAGTGTCCCAGGAGGAATTAAACACTATCCAGAGAGCCAGTCATTCATCTGTTACGTGAGAGCTGAGTAGTATTGGATTTCTATACTTGACACTTAACGCTATATCACTGCACAATATAAGCATTATTCGTATATGTATGTATATATATATATATATATATATATATATATATATATATATATATATATATATATATATATATATATATATATATATATATATATATATATATATATATATATATATATATATATATATATATATGTGTATATATATATATATATATATATATATATATATATATATATATATATATATATATATATATATATATATATATATATATATATATATATATATATATATATATATATATATATGATCGAAGAAAGAGAGAGAGAGAGAGAGAGAGAGGTTGTAGTCAGCTCCATAAACCTGACACTCTCTCTCTCTCTCTCTCTCTCTCTCTCTCTCTCTCTCTCTCTCTCTCTCTCTCTCTCTCTCTCTCTCTCTCTCTACAACTACAAGCTGTAAAACTGTAAATCACTGACCTTCAACTCACGTCGTTTCCTCCAAAATTCAATTACGTTCCCGTTTTCTCCCGTGATATAGGAAGCTGGGAAATGACACCAATATTTCTCCCTGAGAGACTCGGGTTTTAAAGTCTTTAAGGCCGCCAAGTTTTTGCTCTTTATAGAACATCAGTTTTCATCTCTTGAACGACTCTCCATATGAAAGTCAACAACTGTTCATCATCCACATCGAAGGATCTAAACTTTTTTTTTTATGAGTCTATCGTAAATCAGAGCCAAGATCTATCGCAAATCAGAGCTAAGATCTATCGTAAATCAGAGCCAAGATCTATCGCAAATCAGAGCCAAGATCTATCGTAAATCAGAGCCAAGATCTATCGTAAATCAGAGCCAAGATCTATCGTAAATCAGAGCCAAGATCTGTGTTTTATCATTCTCTTCCAAATGGTTTACCGTCGTAATGATTTGACTGACGTTATGAAGGAGGAGGACGAGGAGGAGGTGTCGGTGGTCGACTGGTTTGCCTTCACCTTCCCAACCAGCGCCACACATCATCACTACTCCTGGTGGGTGAGGATGGTCTCCACACAAGACCCTGATTAGAGCAGATGTTGTTGCCTCCACAAGTACACACGATGGTAGATGTGATGAAAGTAATCGCAGGAAGGAGTCAGGACGACGCGGCCCTTCTGTTGCACTGGGGTCCTGACTGACTGACAGACAGACGTGAGCGGGAGTGTATGACGGCGGGACACAGGACGGCAGCAGGTGGAATGAACAGTATATTGGTTTCCAGCAGAGTGGCGGCTGCCGTGTGGGCGGGAACATTGTAAGACATTTGTGTCGGAATCTTGGGACGACGCTCTGTAAGGACATGGAACTGACGTATTCAACTTTACGATGATATTTCTTCTCTAACGTAAACTTGGCTACTCCTTTGTGTTCCCTTTTGTGTTCCTTGTGAATGTGCACTGCTGAGGGAACTGGGTCAGGAGCGGAGGATCTGGAGTCCGGGAGAGCAAAGAACTTTATTGGCCCAGCTGAGGAACGCCATCCCCGGTTTCTTACAACAAACTTCGCCCTCCTACACCCCCTCCGTGCCCCAGTTTTCAGACGGGAGTGACAGAGCCCCAGTATGAGTCGTGTGGTGTGTGGTGGTTAAAGGACAAACAGACAGAAAACGGATTTTCAGACACTTACTCTATCATACAACCATCAAAAGCTTCAAACACCATCAGTTCCAAACACCTTTCTGTCCATCAACTTAGCCACAAACCTCCTCACCTCTGAGAGAGAGAGAGAGAGAGAGAGAGAGAGAGAGAGAGAGAGAGAGAGAGAGAGAGAGAGAGAGAGAGAGAGAGAGAGAAGGAGAGGCAAACTTCACTGATCGGCAGGTCAGTCAGCAGCTGCGACACCAGACGCATGACTGCCATTCCCTCAGGAGATCTTCCATGAACAACTTTTGTTATCACTACGAGAGACATTTTGTAAACAGCTTCACATTCATGTCATCCACGTCAGACAGTTGAGCATAATGTCAGCTGAAGGTGAAGGTTCAGGGTAAATTGTAAACACGAATGGGAGGAGTCTTTCATTCAGAAAATCACCATTTTCTGCAAATTATAAATGCTACGGTAATATCTTAGAGCGAGCGATGGAAGTAAATAAGATATGTAGATAAGATATGCATGTTTTGGGCTGCAGTGATGTGATCCTCCATTGGTTCACGACTGTATGGTCGTCTTCACCCTCTTGCTCAACTATAGGAACGTCATATACTCTCGAGTGAGAGAGTAAGCATCAAGAACCAAGATTCGAACCTTTGATCTCAGGTCAAGACCACCTGACGCTAACTCCCTGGCGCTGCCAAGGTCCCACGCATTGCCATCCCACAGTCCCGTGTTCGATATTGTAAGCTCCAGCCACCAACAGCTCAGTAAACCAATAGGATCTGGGGTAATTGACTGGAGATAGGAATGGTTCCTACTGACGAAGAGGTGATGTTCGGGAAAACGGTGTTTTATGCACATGTTAAATACGATAGTTATGATGCAAGATATATGAAAGCGGGAATAGTGGCAATCATTGTGGAGACAGACCCACGACCATGGAGACTTATGACGCACTTGTAAGTGAACATGATCGCCGACATTACAGATGTATCCTGGAGTTGTGTTTGTGTGTGTGTGAGTGTTTGTGTGTGTGTGTGTGTGTGTGTATGTGTGTGTGTGTGTGTGTGTGTGTGTGTGTGTGTGTGTGTGTGTGCGTGTAAGAGTCGAGACATGGTCTTGTAATGTAAATACTACCACGACAGTGACATATGCCACACACACACGCACCCACCCACACACACACACACACACACACACACACACACACACACACACACACACACACACACATATCCAGCCTAAACCAGGTAACCTGTGTTGGATAAAGGCCGACTGACACGCCCAGGACACTGCAGGCAATGCTGGTACCACCCAACATACTGCAGGTACTAGCCAACATACTGCAGGGACTACCCAACATACAGCAGGGACTACAGGTACTAGCCAACATACTGCAGGTACTAGCCAATATACTGCAGGGACTACCCAACATACAGCAGGGACTACAGGTACTAGCCAACGTACTGCAGGTACTAGCCAATATACTGCAGGGACTACCCAACATACAGCAGGGACTACAGGTACTAGCCAACATACTGCAGGTACTAGCCAATATACTGCAGGGACTACCCAACATACAGCAGGGACTACAGGTACTAGCCAACATACTGCAGGTACTACCCAACATACAGCAGGGACTACCCAACATACTGCAGGGACTACCCAACATACAGCAGGGACTACCCAACATACAGCATGGACTACGCAACATACAGCAGGGACTACCCAACATACAGCAGGGACTACCCAACATACAGCATGGACTACGCAACATACAGCAGGGACTACCCAACATACAGCAGGGACTACCCAACATACAGCATGGACTACCCAACATACAGCAGGGACTACCCAACATACAGCAGGTACTACCCAACATACAGCAGGGACTACCCAACATACAGCAGGGACTACCCAACATACAGCAGGGACTACCCAACATACAGCAGGTACTACGCAACATACAGCATGGACTACCCAACATACTGCAGGTACTACCCAACATACAGCAGCGACTACCCAACATACTGCAGGTACTACCCAACATACTCCAGGGACTACCCAACATACTCCAGGGACTACCCAACATACTCCAGGGACTACCCAACATACTGCAGGTACTACCCAACATACAGTAAGGACTACCCAACATACAGTAAGGACTACCCTACAGTAAGGACTACCCAACATACTCCAGGGACTACCCAACATACTCCAGGGACTACCCAACATACAGCAGGGACTACCCAACATACTGCAGGTACTACCCAACATACTCCAGGAACTACCCAACATACTCCAGGGACTACCCAACATACACAAGACACACACATTACGTACAGTGTTAGCGACCTCCTCTCGGCTACATACAGCTAGCACCATCGAGACACTACTTATATACCAGTCCAAGTTTATAAATGAGTCAGTGGACGACGGACTCAAGAGTCCAGCTGGTAAGCCCCACTTCAGACCAGGTTGATGGGACCATCCCACGTACTCTGTAATGTTGGTCCCTCCCTCACTCCATGTTCCCTGAGCAAACTGAACATGCGAGGTGTTGAGTGTAAATGAACGCATAAAAGAACGAACGAGAATGGGAGTAATCAAGGAGATGTATGAGAGAAAATGAAATGCGAATCACAGAGTCGAGCGATGCCACATCAAATCTGGTGAATCAAGGAGGAAAATCTATCATTCGATTAATGAAGTAAATAGTGGATAAAGGAGTCCAAGTATGTAGCCCAGGCTCAGACATGATTGGCGTTGCTGACCATGACGCACTCATAGGCCACCCGTGGTCAAGTACATAGGTTCGAATCTTGGTTGCAGCAGCCGGTCCACAGGCAACCCAGCTGTTCGTCCTTCCCTAATGGTCAGTGGGTAGTTTGCGTACCTGGCTTACGTTAGGATATATATATATATATATATATATATATATATATATATATATATATATATATATATATATATATATATATATATATATATATATATATATATATATATATATATATATATATATATATATATATATATATATATATATATATACATATATATATATATATATATTCCCTCAAAGGCCCAGTCATCTGTTCTTAACGCTACCTCGCTAATGCGGGAAATGGCAAGTAGTTTGAAAGAAAGATATATATATATATATATATATATATATATATATATATATATATATATATATATATATATATATATATATATATATATATATATATATATATATATATTTATATATATGTGTGTGTGTGTGTGTGTGTGTGTGTGTGTGTGTGTGTGACTGTGTGCCTGAATATATATATATTCCTCTTCTTTTCTTTACCATTGTTCATTATTTTCTCTATTCTTTCGTGCTGGGAACTTGTATGTGTGCCTTTTTCCAAGGGACTGAGTGGAGCAGGTGGAGGAGAGAAGGCTTTGCATATGCATGTAAGTGGAGGACCAGAATTACGTGTGGTTGTGTTAGTCTTATAAACCTGTGGCAAGTGTGGTGGTCGTGTGTGTACATAATGATCCAGGCAAATGTGGCACCACACCAGACCTGAGGGGCAACATGGCCATGTGGGTGATGATACCAGCAGGTGTGTGTACCTGAGGAGGAACATGGCCATGTGGGTGATGATACCAGCAGGTGTGTGGCTACCTGAGGGGCAACATGGCCATGTGGGTGATGATACCAGCAGGTGTGTGTACCTGAGGGGCAACATGGCCATGTGGGTGATGATACCAGCAGGTGTGTGGCTGTCTACCTGAGGGACAACATGGCCATATGGGTGATGATACCAGCAGGTGTGTGTACCTGAGGGGCAACATGGCCATGTGGGTGATGATACCAGCAGGTGTGTGTGTGTACCTGAGGAGCAACATGGCCACGTGCAGCACCACGACCACCACCACGTGCAGCACCACCACCACGTGCAGCAGCAGCACCACCACCACGTGCAGCAGCAGCAGCAGGAGCCTGAAGATAACCAGGTGTGGTTACCTCCTTCGTGAGAAACATACATCAAGTTGTTGTGTGATATGCCAATTCCTCCTTGTTACCGCTAGTTCTCTTGTAGCCATATATCTGAGGAGAGGGTTTACTTACGTTATCATTGCCATAATGGCTGCATAATGATATCTATACTGAGTGACGTCATGTGTTATCTTAAGAGCAAACCATTTTCCACCTAGCGCCACCCAGACACAAGACTGACCATGTGGCTTGTGTTATTGTTGATGATTCTTATTATCCTGGAGTCTGACAAGGGACGGGTGGCAGCAGCTGGCCTACCGCTGATTGTGGAGGATATTGTACTGTCAAGGGACGGGTGGCAGCAGCTGGCCTACCGCTGATTGTGGAGGATATTGTACAGTCAAGGGACGGGTGGCAGCAGCTGGCCTACCGAACACTGTGGAGGATATTGTACAGTCAAGTGGAAAAATTTCATCGTCTGTCGCATGTCACACGTTCTTTTGCAGGACAAGAATTGCTCTTGGATGTCTGTTTTCATCAAGGCAAACACTAGGGGGATGTCTGTTAGTTCACCGACTAGAAGAGAGAATTTCCCAGCGACTTGCAACGTCTCAACATATGTTGCCTTCTGTGTCGCCCAACATGTCAATGATGCGTCTCCTGATTGCGTCATTTGAAAGCAGGTATCTGGCAGTCGCCTTCGCTGCCTCTGGCACAATGTAGCCAATCACAGTCCCTGCGATACCTTTGCGCTCTGGTAGTACAAGCGTTTCTCTGATAGTGTGTGTGTGGGTGTGTATGTTTCGTGCGTCATCTAGCCTGGCAACAGTGTAGCGAGAAAATCATCCTAAGTTGGGTTTTCATGAAGGACCTTTGCGTCGAGTTTTGCTCCAGCAACCTGCAGAAGTAGCCAATATCCGACCTGCTGAAAAACAACCACTAACACAATGTACAAAGCATGGTCAAGGCGCATGCGCATCAGAACACTCGTGTTACTACCGGAAACGAAGTGGGTCTTCGATGACACAAAACTATTGGAATAATATCATCCACGCTCTGCCCAAAATGAGTTGCTTAACATCCCACAGAACAAAAATTTGTCAATTTCGTAACATACAACACAATTTTGAACATTTCGCAACGTCCAACACAATTTCGTAAATTTCGTAACATTGGAATCATGACGGCCAAAGGAGAAAGAGAGAGAGAGAACCGGAAATAACGTATATACCTGTTAAAGATCAGGGTTACATTACATCAACATTAATGGATCATTAACCCATGTAGTCAACACGTAACAAAAATCTAACGATAATGACATCGCAGGTCCCGTGGATAATCCATAATGACAATATACTTTTAAAAAGTCATTAGAGATATTAATGAGAAAATATTACACCACAATGTTTCATCTACGAGTATCTGAGAGGTCAAATAACACGGTGTAATTGGGCGTGAGGCCCGCGAGCGAGTGGGTACACAATAGGGCTGCAATGAGATAAACCTTGTCTTGCATACAGCTTTGCGTATTTTTGCTCCAACCATCTTTACACTTCATTATACCTAAAAATATTTGAAGAGTATTTGTATAAGTGATACAATTAATTCTTTTCTCCCCTGCCTTCAAAATCTTTGGGGGGCGTGTGTTACATGGACCCTAAAGTCCCATATGGATTTGCCCCCATGAACCGAAGGAACTCACACACAACTTTGTCTTCTTCGTCTCTTCGTGTTTGCTAAATGGACTTCATTACAGTTTTTGCAAAATATCTCATAATGAAATTAATTACATCATAATTCATACTTAAACTGATCAATTTAGTTATCATCTCTGGACGAAATGAAGTGCAGTCTCGTGAACGAACCTTTCATTCCAAATGCGTCCAATCCACCCCTGCTACGTACTGTAGCGCAAGCCTGAAAGGTGCAGGAGTCTCATTAATGGGATCTTAGCGTTATATGCATCAAGTAATAAGTTTGTGTATGTGGGTCTGTATGGAGGTACTATGTACCAGGGTAACGAAACGTGGATGGTGAAGCCCGTAGAGTTTTACATCTTGCTGTGTTGAAACACGGATACTATAGACCGTAGAGTTATGCGATCGCTCAGAAAAACTTCATATACATTCCTTAAGAAAAACTTAATGTTTAGTACTAAGGAAAGGAAAAAGAAAGAGTTATAGTTTGAAAAGAAAACAGCTCTCTTGCAAAAACACATATCTAAACGCAAACATGCAAAAACACTCAAAAAACATTAGCACATGAAAACATTTGTGAACGCAGTTACAGAAAAACTCATAAACTCGGGTAAAAAAAAACACTCATAAACACTCACAGACACTCATAACTTTACAACTCTTTTTTGCACAGGGGATATTTCCCATTGTACGAGGGAGGACTGCTAGGGTTTATCTTTCAGCAGACGCAGACGGGAATTAGTTTTCCACCAACAACATACAAATTCTCTATTCATGGTTCACATGTGTACATGCTTGTGGCTTGTATGATCAATTACGTCATTAGCCATATCATTAACCCTGTCCTAAACGAGAGTACTTAGGATTCTTACTTTACCAAGATGTTGATAAACTCATACAGAGGTTGATACATGAGTGCCACAGCAACATTGAACATAGACTGACACGCCAGCACCACAGCGTCATGGGCGTAGAGAGAGACACGTGAACACTATGGTGTCATAGGCATACAGAGACTATCACATGAGTCCCATAGTGTCATGAACATAGACCGACGACACACGATCACAAATAATGTGATCATGGAGCATACAGTATCACATGGAAGGTGAGAAAAACTTCCCTTCCTGACTCCAGGCGCTCTGTTTAGAAAATATAAATATATTAAAACACAGGAATGTTGCTTTAGCAACCTTTTACACACTCGAACACAGCCGCCAACTCGTGTCTAACTTAACAAGTAAGTTAACATCACTCCGATGTCCCCATGTAAACTAACACAACAAACTACAGCGAGCAAAAATGGGAACGCTGAGAATTACTGGCGTATATTTTCATTATTATTTCCATTCATTTTTGTGGTCGTTGTTCCACAGACTTACAACACGGGCCCCGAGCCAGTCTGCCATGAGGCGGGTGGCTTGCCCTAACACTGGGCCTTGTTAATCAACATACAACACAGCAGTTCATTTCCCCCTCTGAACTCACGTTTTCCAAATGGTCATATCGACTTCATGTTTACTCTCATGTTACACGTCAGAGATAGACGGACATTGATTGAACATGCAGTGTACCCAGGGACTGACTGACCCAGACCCAAACGTGTGATTCCCTTTCCAGTATTTCAGATTTGGAGAATATGTTAGCCATCATGGAGCTGGGCAGGTAGGCAGGAGAGGTCCTTAGTTTGTAAGATCATCACCATCTCTGCCGTGGTCTGTGCCACTCAGAGTGTGGTTGGAAGAGGAAGGTCTTCCGGAGGTTCCTCCACACCAACACTCACAGTCTTGATCAAACCCACAACCTGGTCAGTATGTGGTTGAATGATACAGGGCTCCCGATATGTGGTAGAATGAGGTAGGTGTTCTCCACACATATTCCTCTCAGCAATCACATCGTTCATCTTAGTTCCTGACATCATATGATGGCTTTCCAGATCACTTTACACACAGCAGTTCCTCTTTGTCGTAAATAAAGGGGAAAAAATGATTGATATTCATTGGAAAAAGAGGTTCCTTTGCTATTTCGGGCTGCGTGTATCCTACGTCTGAAACGGGTACTGTTTAATAGATATGACGAGGTTCAGATAAC